>NC_081414.1:638049907-638367407 GCF_030272615.1 Cryptomeria japonica
GCACATTTCTTTCCATGTAAGAGTACAAGTGATGCAACCTATGTAGCAAATTTGTTTTTCAAAGAGATTGTAAGGATACATGGACTTCCTCTAACAATTGTGTCTGATAGGGATGTGAAATTCATTGGTCATTTTTGGAGAACCTTATGGAAGAGATTGGGAACAAACTTAAACTTTAGTTCAGCCTACCATCCACAAACAGATGGGCAAACTGAAGTTGTGAATAGGTCCTTGGGAAACCTATTGAGATGCTTGACAAAGCAATATGGAGAGAAGTGGGATGTTGTACTTCCACAAGCTGAATTTACATTCAATGATTCTATGAATAGGAGTACAGGAAGAAGTCCATTTCAGATTGTGTATGGGAAGAATCCAAGAGGCATCTTGGAGTTGAGAGATATTCCACATGATGGGCAAACAAGTGCTCATGGTGAACAATTTGATGATAGCATGAAAGAAGTGCATGATCAAGTAAGGCTAGCCATCCAAAGGAGTTCACAAAAGTACAAAGAACTTGCTGATAAGAAAAGGAGGGATGTACAATTTCAGATAGGTGATATGGTGTGGGTTTATTTGAGAAAAGAAAGATTACCAAAGGGGAAGCATACAAAGTTACTCATGAAGAAAGTGGGTCCTTGCAAGGTTTTGAAGAAACATGGGTTGAATGCCTATGAGATATCCCTTCCCTCTAACCTTGGTATTTATCCTATATTTAATGTTTTTGATCTAACACCCTATAAAAGGCATGTTGTTGCAGGTACAAACTTTCATGTGGAGGAGATTCAAGAGGACATTGTTGATATACCTCCTCATGCACCAAAGAAGCTTGAAAAGATCATTGATGAAAGGGTCATTAAGAAGACCAGAAATAAAGAGTACAAACAACACCTTGTGAAATGAGTAGTAAAACCTGTTGAAGAGGCAGTATGGATGGATGAGGCATAAATTTTGAAGCATGGCACTTCATTGGACCAACTTATCTCATTTGGAAATGAGATCAACCCACCCCGGGAGTATGGTGCAGGGGTACAAGCCTCAATTTCATAATTTATTGTTTGAAAACTTCATTTTTTTGATATAAAGGTGTTGGGAAGGATCAAATAATCCTTTGTTTGTGTTTTGTTTTGTAATAAGGTCCTAATTGTCCATTTTGTAAGGCCTAGTGGCCTAGGGTGCATTATAAACCCTATGGTCAACTGTGGTCAAAGGGACTTAGGATGAGTAGAATTAGGGAGTAAAGTTTGTTTTGGTCTATTTAGATCCATTTTAATGTTTTTAGGTCCCTAGGTTGATAATTAAATTAGTTTGAATGGCAAAATGCAAAAATTGTCAAAAATTGACAAAGTTGTCAATTTGTAAAGCAACTTTTCAAAAAGTTGTTGTAATTGGTTGCCCAATGTTCATAACCATCTAAAATCAGTTTGAAAATGTCGGGAAAAATATAAAATTCCTCAACAAACTCGTGTGGGGGTTGTTGTGGGTGGAATTTGTAAACTTAATATTTGAAATCAATAAAAAACTGCATTTTTCCAGAAAATTTGTTGTTATTTCGGTTGGTACGGAATTTCATGACCTCCAAACTGAAACATTATTTCATGGGGAGTTAGAGGGGTGAAATAAATTTCTTTTGAATCCAACCAGAGGTCTAGAGGTGGAGTATTGAGGGAGAAAAGTTGTAACAAATCCAAACAGCCTGTGAAAGTGCCCTTTCCTAGGGTTTCAATTTCCCATTTCTTCCAAATTCACAATGGGAAAATTCTAAAACTTGGTGAAATGGAGGATTTGGGAGTTTATTTTAATATCCAAAAAATTTCAGACCGAAAGGATGCATTTTGGGTGATATTTTTTTAAATTTGGCCAGGCATCTCTATGTGACTAGTTGTGGGAATTGAATAAAATTCATGAACAGTCCCCATAACTTTAATTTTAATGAAATCAGAAGCTATAACTTGGTATTTGGTGATTATTTGGATACCCCAAGGTTATCCAATAGTTAATTTTGTGGAGTTTCAGGTTTGGAGGGTAGTTCCTTTGTTAAGTGCTTAAATTAGCCCTTATTAGCCTAGATGAGGGTTTAATAGAAATGGTACTTGAAAGAGGTTCCAGAAATTTTCCTTTGGTAGAAAGTGCTGCCCGAAGTTTTTGTTCAATAAAATCAAACAATATTTTCCTATCCTTTGGATTTTTTGGGTGGGAAGACAAAAAGTGAGTTTTGAAGGCTAATAGGTCTAAGGAGCCAATTTGCACTTTGTGACTTTTGGGACTTGAACAACCAAATCAGAGGGTTGTTTGGCATCATTTGAGTTTTTAGGAACCTATCAAACCTGTCTTGAGCCTTTGTTGGCCTATAAAACCATTTGGAGGGGTTGTGAGCAATTTGAGCCATTTTGAGTACTTTTGCTTGTGGGGTTTGAAACCAAATATTGATAACCTTGCACACTGTCCCATTGTGGGGTTACGGGGATTGAAATAGGTGATATGGTATGTTTAATTTATACTCTTAAAGGTGTGAGGCTTGGTTGGAGTGAATCCTTAAAAAGATGGTTTGTTGTTTGGTTGAGCAAGTGAGTAACTTGGAGCATTTTCAAGTTGTTTGAACCATACCTCTACATCAGGAAGTAGTCAATTGTTCCTAGATTGTTGTCCTTTTCTGATTTTCTTGTTAAGAGTTCAAAAATTTATGGTTTACTGCAAAATAAGTTAGAATATTTTCACCTTGTAAAAGGAGACCCCAGGCCCAACTTTGATCGAGAAGGATATATGCAGGGGGCTAGAATGTCATAGAGATTGAAAGCCATAGAACGTGTGCCATTAATGATTGATGACTTCATCAGGAATGTGGAAAGGGAGAAAGTAATCAATAAGAGGTCAACACTTGATAAGGTAGCTAAAGCATATGAATGGAAATTAAGGAGGGGCAAAATCAACAAAGAAATCATGGAAGAAATTGACGACCTCGTGGCCAAAGCAAACAAACTAATGTCTCATAAATTGGAGATTCTAAATAATGCAGTTCCATTGTATGTTTTTAGAGAAAGGATTAAAGATCCTTGGGAGATTTCTCCCATTGTCCGCTTATCCCTTGAATCCACTGCTGAATTTGTTAACATAGAAGAAGATGTGCCACCCGCTGGGTTTGGACTTGATCACGACATGGATCTAGCAACAAGACAACCCTACGAGATGGAAATTGATGATGTCAGAATCCTCAAGCATGAGGAATTTGTTTTAGACCAGGATTTTGTTAACACTCCTGAGTTTGAAACCTTCTTATATCAATACAAAGGTAGGATGATCAGGCAGCAGATGGGAAACATGATAGAGGAAGACACTCTACGAATGTTGTAGGAAGAAATCAATGTTGAGAAAAGAGAAATGACCCCTGAAAGAGGAAGACAACTCCTCAAGGATGTTGGTGTGATAATTTACCCTAGGTGGGAAATGAAAGTTGCTATTATGTTTGACAACTTCAGGAGAAAGCAACACAATGACAAGGAATTGTTAATAGAGGATGTTGATAGGATCTTTATAGGTTCAAGGTATGATCCAGAGCAGAAGGCCTTGTTGCTATGGGCTCTATATCCAAGAGGCAAGAGACCCCTACTGGTAGACACAGATGAAGCATTTGGCCACCTCATGATCCATCAAGTTGGAAAAACAGACCCTAGGATCACTGCTCAGTTAAACCTCGATGTTACGAAGATAAACAAAGAACAAGTTGAGTTATTAGTGAGGGAAAACCAAACTGTCAAAGGCCTTTATGAGAAAGCACAGGAAGAGAAACAATATTGGCAGGATAAGGCATTACAGTTGTAATCAGCCCCAAGGATTACAGAGGTTGGGCTTGCTACCTATGAAATTGATAAAGATATACTTGAAACAATCCAGGATGCTCATATTGGAGGTATAAGAGTGAGAAAGGGAATAGATTGCTCAAAGTTGCACAGGCTCGCACTGTCAAGCTTGTTGATGACATAGTTGATTCTCGTTTTAAGGTTATGTTAAAGTATTCTAAATACCTCTGGAAGATTCACACTGGTACCATCAAAGCATACACAGAGCATATGAGGTTGCACAAACAAATCCAGGAGATCATGACCACTCATGACTTTATGACTCCAAAGGATAAGAATGAAGTAGATACCCTGTTGAAGGCACACAATGAAGTCGGGGACAAGTTGAAAAATACCATCAATTCCTGGAGAATGAACAATCGATCCAATTTCCAACCATGCTGTGTGATGGAGAAATCATGTTGTTGGGAGACTGGCAACTTCAATTGACAAGTTTCATGAGCACAACCAAAGTACTAGTCGATGAGGATGGGGATCTAGCTCCATATGTGATCCAGATGATAGAGAGATCATTTACCATGGAGAGTGCAATGAAGAAATAGACCTCAGACTTCCAGTGTTACCAGGATGATGATTATATCAATCATATTGGCATGCTTAATTTTTTTATGTCTAAGTTTAACAAACTATAGCTATTTAGTTCAAAAGAGGTGCACCCCTTCATTTCAAAAGACTCATGATTCTCATATATATGAGAAGGTTTTTTAATACTAGTCATCATTAGATAGTTTAATATCTCTACAAGAATTTATCAAGACTTTGTTAATGCAATACAATAGACTTTGCTTTCTTTTGTGCAAGTTGTAGAACATATTGTCATGGGTATCAATTCTTTGTGATATTATCTACAATAGATAAGGTTGCTTGAATTTATTGGTGTGGAATGTTGGTGAATGTAATGTCCCTTCTTATGAATTCTTAAGAATAAGGAATTATTTAATCACAGATGACTTCTTTTTTTAAGTAATTAACTCAAAGCCTTCATGAGAACTGATATATACAATAGTAGTTACCACTTACACTAAGAATGGTGGTTATAATCTGCCATATCGATATATTTATCCCTCTAATTGGTACAGTTGATATCTAAAGCGATATAGGATTTGCAACTATTATTGGGTTACGATGAAAGTGATACTCAAAACTCATAATGTATGGTCCCTATCAAACTGATAGCATATAATATGTTTGCTATGTCTGAAATTGTTAGGTCCCGGAGACAACTAAGAGGGGGGGGGGTGAATTAGTTGTCTAATGAATTCAAACCAAAAACTTAATTAACCAACTTAATGCTTAATACCAGTAAACCAGTTAAGTATGCTGGTAGATAGTGTTAACAGTAAATTGTTATACCGGTAAGGATTAATGCATGAAACATAAACATAAAGTCATCCACAACATATAACACCAATATTTGTATGTGGAAACCCTGTAAGGGGAAAAACCACGGTGGGAAACCTTACCCACAATCAGATGATACTACTGCAGATAGTAAGTGTACATAAATGGGGTCTGCACATGCAGAAAGGCCAACAGCCTAGAGCTCACTGCTCAATCACAAAATGGGAGTCACACTGACTACAGTTGGATGGTTAAATCCAATAAGAATGTATTGCACAAAATAGCATCTTCATATGTTGGATTCAGTACCGGTGTAATGCTGATATGATTCTACAAAAACCTAGATTTACCTTCAAATGATGTCTTCATGTATATCCCTACTTGATCTCACATATACCTTCACTCAATTCTTTTTCGCATTCCACACTTGATCTTACAAATAAGATCTTACATTTGTACCATACCCTAAGACCAATTTTAGTAGGTCGGCTCTACAAGATTTTACAATAAAACATTTTTATACAATATAATATCTAATGCAATAACCGATTAAACATGTCGGCTAAATGCATTTACAATAATAATAAATCATCTCCATAGTGTGCCATGCTGATCTGGAAAAGATAAACCTGTCGGTGTAACCCTAGATAACCTGGACCTATTTGCCGGTAAAAGCAAATATGCAAATATGAATATACCAATGATTAATTCTTCAAAACAAGATGTCCACATGATATCTTCGACATTACCAAGTGTCTTCCATATCATTCCAAGTACCGATGAACAATATATTCTGCCGGTGAACCATATACCAGTAACTGTTGCACAGTTTACTTGCTTGCCGGTGAATGTTGTTGGATCTTCAAAGTGCTTGTATTCAGTAGGTGTTGACATCAATGACAAAACCATACCAAAATACCAACAATCTCTACCTTTGGCATTGATGGCAACACAAGATGGAAAAACCATCAAAGTGCCAAAATAGAAATGCCAAATACCAAAAACCAACAATCTCCATTTCTCCCCCTGGGAGTAACATGTGTTTATCCAAAGATTTATTTTCAATACCAATATCTCCTTAAAGGATAATGTGTTTTTCCATAGTATCTCTCCCCCTTTGACATCAAATGCCAAAGTTACAAAAGTTCATACAAAATACCAACTACTCCCCCTAAGAAGTAGCTTCCTCATCAAATACCAGAATAAAAGATTTGTCTTTTTAATTTTGTCGGTTGATGACAATCATCAACTATCTAAGTCTCTACCGGTGGTGGTATGACTCCAAGCTGATCTCTGAGATATTCAAAAGTCTCCTTAGGCAAAGGTTTTGTAAAAATATCTACAAGTTGTTCTTTAGTATTCACATAAACCAGTTTTATCTCCTTTTCTTCAACTTTTTCCCTTAGAAAATTCAGTTTGATAGAAACATGTTTTGTTTTAGAATGTAATACCAGATTCTTAGATATATCAATTGTTGCAGTGTTATCACAGTATATAGTAAGTGTACATAAATGGGGTCTGCACATGCAAAAATGCCAACAGTGTAGAGCTCACTGCTCAATCACAAAATGGGAGTCACACTGACTACAGTTGGATGGTTAAATCCAATAAGAATGTACTACACAAAATAGCATCTTCATATGCTGGATTCAGTACCGGTGTAATGCTGGTATGATTCTACAAAAACCTAGCTTTGCCTTCAAATGATGTCTTCGTGTATATCCATGCTTGATCTCGCATATACCTTCACTCAATTCTTTTTTTCATTCCACACTTGATCTTACAAATAAGATCTTACATTTATACCAGACCCTAAGACCAATTTTAGTAGGTCAGCTCTACAAGATATTACAATAAAACATTTTTATACAATATAATATCCGATGCAATAACCGATTAAACATGTCAGCTAAATGCATTTACAACAATAATAAATCATCTCCATAGCGTGCCATGCTGATCTGGAAAAGATAAACCTGTCGGTGTAACCCTAGATAACCTGGACCTATTTGTCAATAAAAGCAAATATGCAAATATGAATATACCAATGATTAATTCTTCAAAACAAGATGTCCACACGATGTCTTCCATATCATTCTAGGTACCGGTGAACAATATATCCTGTCGGTGAACCATATACCAGTAATTGTTGCATAGTTTACTTGCTTGCCGGTGAATGTTGTTGGATCTTCAAAGTGCTTGTATTCAGTAGGTGTTGACATCAATGACAAAACCATACCAAAATACCAACAAAAATAACATATAGTATGTAGGGACATTACAGTGAATGTTATCTTTAATTTGATGAAATATTCAATTTGATCATCAGAAGTATGTTGGCACAAAAGAAAAAGCAAGTACTAAAAGACAAAAGAAAAGTAAAGGTTTCATAGCACTGACCTCAAGTAAAGGTTGCTTGAATTTCATAGATTCATTGTTCTATATATGCTCAAAATACATTTGCATACATATTAAAAATACAATATAAAGATGATATAGGTGAGAATCAAAATATTGAGGGATAGACTCTTACGTGATCTGAATCCATGGAATCATGGTCATTCCATGCAGAAATTACAGGCTTAACAGAGAGGCAACCAACTGTGAAAATTTCTCAGTGAGACTATGTAAGCAACTCATTATATCTTCTAATCCTTCATTTGAGTTGACATGATTTTGTGAGGCTCTTAGTGGGCATTCAACAGATGGATGTGAAATCTTTGTGGATGAAATAGATTTGCACTTAATACCACCTGCTTCTCTATTACTGTTTTCCACCTAAAATACAATATCAATTTTAACATATAGTTAGTCCAAAAAAAAATTAATTAAATAACACAATTTAGATTGAACCAAAAATCCATACACTTACTCCTAATATGTCCATTTTAGCTTGCAACCCGCCTCAGCCAAATGACATATATTCAATGCTCACATTATCTCATGCTCTCTTGCCTTTGTGACTCATTGTCAAATATTATTCAGAACACATGCTTTCTTTCAATGCCTCCCACTGTTTTGGAGATAGAGTGGAGTAGTCAGACCTCTCTTTTCCCTCCATGATTGATTTTCTACAATTGTATCTAAAATTGTTCATCAAAAGTCTCATCTTGTTTTTATAATATTTTCTTGTGATTTGTCTACTAATAGTGTGAATGGCATTTTCCATTTTTTTAATAACATTTTCCACACTTTGTGGATCTTGGTCTGCAAAATTTAATTTACATATATCCAAATGGGCCCTACATATTACGCCCAACTTAGTGGCCCACCTTGCAACATTTTGCCCAATGGGTTCACCATCTCTTGACACCTCAACCAAGAACGCCTTCTTCCCTTCTAATTTTCTTTCTTTTGTATTCTTCTCTACATATCTATATAAATCTTGACTCAATCTCTTTCTTTTAACAAAAGCGGCCACATCTTTTGTTAAACCACTACCAATATTTCTAGCCGATCCAACACTTCCATCAAAAGTTGCAGATGCAACAACTTTATGACTCTAAACCACTGGAATTTCATGCTCCTCTGCCACATTATGTGTGGCATGAGTAGATAGATCAGTAGTGGTCTCTATATATTTCACTTCAAACACATCCTTTAATCTTTAATAAATCATCTGCAAATTCATTGTTCCTTTACTCTCTTGTTTTTCAATAATTTCTCTTAGACTTTGTGTTAAGAGATCACTATGTGGGCTCTCTTGTTTTTCAATAATTTCTCTTAAACTTTATGTTAAGAGATCACTAAGTGGTATATTAGGTTGCACATTACCATGTGGTATATCAGATTGCACATCACCACAACTATAGTTTTCACCAAGTACATTTGTTGAGTCACAAAAACGTTGGCTTCTACGAGTTGGCCGCATTGTATCTTTACTTTCTTTTTGTTTTTTCTTTGCTTTTTCTCTACACTATTTTTCTTGGCTGAAAAACAAATAAATATATCATATCATGTCTTATGTACATAAAAATCTTGCCTATAAAATTTCATTAAACAGTATTAAACAAATAATATACTACTTAGTGGATTTACAACTTCCCTGTTTGGGAAATGCTCTGCACTCCACCTGCAACTAGGGCTCGACATCAAGGATTGCAAGGTCATAGTCGCTGATGTGGGGGAGTGGATTGGTCCTCCTCCACGTAGGTAAGTGTTTAATTAGATTCTTTGCTGCGTACTTTTACTCGTTCTTCGTGTAGGTGTTATTACCCCTCATCCTTCTCCGTCATCGACCTCTCTCATCTTTGTGTGAGTAGTTAATGCGACCTGATGGAAAGCTCATCAGGAGGCGCCAAAAAACCTAATGAAGGAGCGGAAACAGATGCAATAAATAAGAAATCATTCAAGGACATGGTTCATCATTCCTCTCTCCCTGTCGCTGAAGGTACGAGGTTTGTGAGTAGTTGTAATGACAGCCCCCATGGAGAAGGTAAGGGCCCTAACTGTGCACTGGAATCCATCTCCATTTCCCCCAATGTGTTAATGTGCAATAAAATCAACTTGGAAAAGAATAGGCTTAAAGATACTACTATTTTCTTTGTGGCCGTAGATGTTGATAAATGTCCTGCTCGTAAATTTCTTGATGATTGGTTCAGAAATGTCTAGAATACTAAATTAGGATATCTTGTTTCATTTTGTACACTTATTCAATAAGGTTTATTTATAATTTTCTTTAAAGACCATAAAATGAAAAGAGAGGTTCTTAATAAACAATATTGAACTGTGGGGAAATGCACATTTCGTGCCCTAGAATGGTCGCTGGAAGCGGTCAATGAGGAAATCCTCGCACTTCCGTGCCCTAGATGGATTTTGATTAAAAATGTGCCTCCATTGTTATGCAGATTTATACCTCAAATAGTTGAACCGATAGGAAGGGCTATCCGGGTGGATAACTCGACCTCTCTTATTCCTCATCTAGACGCCAGGGTTCTGATTTCAATCAACCCGGTATGTGATCTCCCCAAATTGGTTAACATCAACCTAGAATCTGAAATTGTTTCATGCCCAATTGAAGTCCTCAGCGGGGTTAATGCTTGTTTTCTCTGCACAAAAGAGGGTCACATTCGTAAGAATTGCCCTATAATTAATCAATTCAAGGGAGCAAAGAAACCCCACAGCGAACCAAACAACCCACCTCATGTACACGAGAAGCATATCCCGAACATGGAAAATCTTAATGACATTAGCAAAAAAATCAATAGTATAATAAATGGAGAAAACAATAAAGTCCCAGAGTTTGGTAAAAATACTAACTTCGGCTCCTCCGGAATTGACCTCACAACTCATTTTTTCTATTTTAGATGCTCTAAAATAGATGAGTGAAGATCCGCAAGATGGGTTTCAAGTTGTGGGGAAAAACCCTAGGAAAAGAAGGCGGAAAAATGCACAACAGTTAGCTCTGGAGGAAATCAGAGCAAATAACCCTAATACCTCGAACTCCAGTAAGAATAAAATATATGTGGAGAATAGTTTGATATCGTCTATGGATGACGATGTGCAAGAGGTTCCACCAGAGGTGAGATTCTTGAATTTAGCCTTTGGATCGAATAACTCTGCTAATCAAAGTTCTGAAGGGGGAGATGGTGTGAGTGGTGAATTGGGTAAGGAAGGGAGTGGTCCTAGGATTGTGAGTGCAACTTCTCATAAGAACTCGGCAGACATGGATGTCCCCTTTGACTTTGCCTCATCAGATGTCTTGATTTTTGTGATAGACCCTCCCTCCCTTGCAGAACTCACCCCTGACACGATTGTTTCCCTTCCTCCTAAGAAGTTTATTGAAATAGAGGACAACTGTGTGATCGAGGTCATTGTTGCTAACCCTAATGCTGTTGATGCCAAAAACCTAGAAAGTGAGATAGAAAACCTAGACTCTTCAAGTAGCTTGAAGGCACTCGAACCCTGTTCTGAGATCCGTGAGGTCCCAAGTCAGGGTGACATTAGGAAGGCATCTAAGGTTGAGGAAGAACATTAGAATGATGACTTCACAGGGGAAGAAGGGGATGGATAACATATAGTGATAATCCTATGGCTCTACCTAGAAGAAGAAGAAGAGGTAGACCGTTGGGATCTAAAAACAAGGGTTCAATCAGTAGAAGGAATAATGATGATAAGAAAGAGCTCCCTAGTGCTTTAACAAGTTTAAGGTACCCAGAGAGTAAAATAATGGCATCTTGTTTATGATTAAGTGCATCTCATGGAACATTAGGGGTCTGGAGTCACTAGACAAGAAGCAGATAGTCAAGAAGTTTGTCAATCAACATAAGGATGCATATATTGTTATGTTTCAAGAACTTAAGGCTGTTAAGTTTACCTTGGAAATCAATTTAGAGTTTATATGGAAAGACTCTATTAAGGTTTGTTCAAAGCATGATAAAGGTAGAGGAGGTGTTGGGATACTCTTCAATCCCAAATGGAAGGACCACATAGTGGACCAAGGATGTTCACCATGTAACAAAGAGGTCTGGGCCTCTTTAGACATCAACAGAACCATATTCGACATATGTTCAATCTATGCCTCCAATGACTACAGGGAGAGGACTGCATTGTGGGACTGGATTGTAGCCCTCCTAGATATACCATAGATCATTGGGGGAGATTTTAATATGATTGAAGCTCATGAAGATAAAAGTGGAGGTGTTCCTATGGAATGGAAAGGAACATAGAAACTACACTGGGAGAGAATGAAAAGCTGGAAAAAACTTTTTGACCCCCTATTGTGCAATAAGAAGGAAGCCACAGGAATTTGGTACACATGGTGCAACTACCAAAGAGGGAAACATAGGATCTATTGTAGGCTGGACAAGTTTTATGCTGACAGAGAGAAATTCTCCTTTGATCAAGATAAGAATGGTAATGTTGTGACAGTTTATCCGACTTCACTATCAGACCATCACCCGATCCTCTCTCAGATTAGGCTCAGAGACTCCTCAGAGAGGCAAGGAATTGTTGGAGACAAATTTTTCCTAAACACCAATCTACTAAAGGACCCGGATGTTATGAGCACACTAAAAATTGTTAAGATGTTCAACAAAGAAAATAAAGAGTTGAATACTAACATAGGTAGATGGAATCAAAATGTTGATAGTTGGCGGGTGCTTCTGCAAACTATAGGGCAGAAGAAAGCTAAGGATTATAGGTTGAAGGAGAGAATATTGTTTGATAAACTTCACCTATGCGAGGCAAAGATCCAAGATAGTCCTTGCAATATATAACTATCTCACAAAGTAGCCCTAGCAAGGGACAATCTCAGGAAACACCAACAATCTAAGGTTAGAGGGGCCATGATCAAGGCTTGAGCCCACTGGATGCAATTCGGTGACAAAGGATCCAAATTCTCTTTCAATATGCTTAAACAAAAGCAATGTAGAGATAGGATTTGGATAGATAACACAGAAGTTGTGGCACTAGATGATATTAAGGAGGCCTTTTATCAGTTCTACAAAGGCTTCTTCACCTCAGAAGACTCCATTAACTCTCGGGATGCTAGAGAAAAGTACAAGATGATTATCCCCTCTAAGATTACTACAGAGGATGCACAAGCATTGAGGGGTCCTATCTCAGTGGAAGAGCTGAAAGTTGCTATTAAAAGTCTGAACAATGATAAAACCCTAGGCCTGGATGGTTTGCCTGTTGAATTCTACAAAGCTAATGAGGAATGGGTTTATCAAGACCTTCATGATCTTTACTCAGAGGCCTTTGAGATTGGCTCCCTAGAAGAACAAGTTAACAAACGGATTATTAAGTTGCTACCCAAAGAAGGAGACAAGTCTCTTATTAAAAATTGGAGACCAATAACGATTCTCAATGTATCCTATAAAATACTGGCTAAACCTCTTGCTACTAGATTAGAAGTTCATTTGTCTCACACAAACAAGATTCATCAAAGGAAGATACGTCCTTGAAAATTTAATCACCATCTGGGAGGCCATGGAGTGGGTAAAGACATTAGGACAGAATGCAGCCATGTTCCTCCTAGACTTCGAGAAGGCATATGATAGGGTGGAATGGGGGTTCATTTTGATGATGTTAGAAGCATTTGGCTTTCTAGCAGAATTCTGCAAATGGGTGATGATTCTCCTCAAAGATGCATCGGCTCGAGTGGAAGTTAATGGTTCCCTTTCACAAAGTATCACTCTTAGCAGGTCTATTAGATAGCGCTGCCTTCTAGCCCCTGCTCTCTTTGTTATTGTCTCTGATGCCCTGTACTACATCCTAAGAGACCTTACCATCTCGCCTAAAGTACAAGGTGTCAAACTTCTGAATGGTGATGAGATAATTTTTCATGTCCCCTCTTTAGTTTGTCTAGTAGAGACATGTGAGTTAGCCTATTATGGGGGTCTCGTAGGCTGGCAATGGTGGATAGAGACGCACACAAGGTAATCAATATCCGGAGTTGGTGTTTCAGGCAGTTTGTGGGCTGTTGGGACTAGTTCCTTGATTTTAGGGAGATTCCCTACTTTTTAGGAGGTTGTGGTAGTTTCCATATTTGAGGTTCCACGAGACCATACCATGGTTTCAGTTTCAGGAAGATTGGGTGTGTTTCTTAGTTTCTAGGAGCATCCCTAGATTTTAGGGATGGGACTGCTAGTTGGCCCATCTTGTCCGGCATCAGTCACAGACAGGTGACAAAGTTAGATTCATGTTTGGTTGGTTATTTTGGGCTATTATTGGATCTATGGAAATATTTTAATATATTTAAATATTTCCTAAGTTAGCGATTAAATAAATTAAAATAAGGCTATGTATATAGCCATTTCAGAGTAATAAGGGGTTTTTGGCTTCATCTAGTTTGATATGCCTATGTGTTATAGCTCGTTGGAAAGGTCTTGAACTTTTCTACATGATTCTCACCTCTTAGAGTCTTTTTGGATGCTTGAAGCTATTTATTCGCAATAAAGTGATATTTTTCTATAGTTTGAAGCCATAATTGGGAAAGTGTCACTTTAATTATAAAGTGCAAGCTTTTTTATTCTTTAGGGTTTGACTTGCAAAGGGCAAGGAGTTATAAGGAGATGAAAACCTAATTGATAGCATCTTTGATCATTTTAAAACTTGCGAATTTGGGAATTGCTCTGGAAGAGTGATTTTGGTCTGGGACGTAAACCCCAGGTCTGAACTTGCTGGGACGTAGCCCTTAGCAGGAGTTGACAGTGGATTTATCCAGGATTGCACAAAGATTGTCAGAGGTAGAAGACACATCTTCTTGGCCTGAAGATTCAGCGTGCATATTGGGGGTTTCAACAGGGCGACTGGCCTATTTCAGCTGGCACGTGATTTGCAGCAGCTTCCACGCCTCCTTTGCAACCACGCCTTGTTTGTATGTTGGATTGAAGGGTTGTATTCAACTTATTTGGTCTTCCTTGTTCGTTGCCAGTAATATTCCTCCATCTGGCATCAACCTAGATTGAGAACAACTCCAAATAAATGTATGGATTCTTGTTGAATACAAAACTAGGTTATTTGCCTGATATGATTTGTAGTATTTTCAAATTGCTTAAGTGTTCTTACATATAAACATTGTTTACTGTTTATTTCACAGTTGTTGCTATTTATAAATTACTTTACTTATAACATCAAAACCCAAAAAGAAACAATCCCTTTCTACAACTTATGTCTATTCTATAAGATCACTAGAAAATTATAAAAATATAGTATGTTTAATTAAGAATTTACAACAGCAACAACAAAAGGATCCATTTGGGATCTTTCATGATTATTGCTCAATTTGCTGATGACATGACACTCTTTATAGAACTCAGTAAACAAAATATGGAGGCTTTGGAGGGCAAAATTAAGTTTTTAGGGGAGATCTCAGGAGCTAAAATTTCTTAGGTTAAATCTACCATGCTTGGTTGGGAGGATCAACCTCCAGAGTGGCTACAATAGTTTGGGGTCCAATGGGGGGGGGGGCACAAATAAGATAGTCAGATATTTGGGAATTCCATTTGCCATCTCACCTTCCCTCAAAGAAATGTGGCTATGGGTCAGAAGAAAGATTGATAAAAAGCTCAATAAGTGGAATAATAGGTATCTCTCGCTCGCTGAAAGAGTGTAGGTATGTCAATTTTTTTTATCTTCCTACAACATATACTACTCCTCAGTGTGGATGTTCCCCAACTACCAAATCCTGGAAATCCAAAAAACCACCAGGAACTTCCTTTGGTCTGATGGGAAAGGAAATAAAAAGATGCATTTTGTTAGATGGGAATGGTGTCATAAGGAAAAGATCTGGGAGGACTAGGACTAAAGGATTTGAGAATCCAAGGGACTTCTCTTGCGGAAAAATGAATCTTCCAGGCATTTGATGGCAATGAACCTTGGAAAAATTTGGTAAGAAATAACATCCTGAGGGCTGTACCGAAAAAGGCCAAAGCTTGGAAATCCCTACCTTTTTGTGATCTTGTGACTGGAGACTTTGCAGTCTCAGTGCAGGGCTCGAGTGTCTTCAAGTCTATTTAGAAGGCCTGGGAAAGTATTAGGCCCTTCATCAACAATACTAGGGTCAACAACAATGAGTTCTTCCATGGGGGTAGATCCATTTGGTGGAACTTCTTTCACTCCTCTAGACCTCTTGCCCTTACGCAAGGGTGCTCTGCTAAAGCCTGGGCTGCAAAAGGCATTTGCTTCTTTAGAGACATTATTGAGGATGACATGCTTCTTAGTTGGGAAATCCTCAGAAGTAGATTTAACTTGCAAGATTGCCACAAGCGGACCTACAACATGATGAAAAAAGCTTGCAGTAACCTTTAGTTGCCCAAAAAGTGAAAGAGTAGTAATGACTATTGTAAGGATTTTTTGTGGAATAATACCATTCATGTGTCTAATATTAAAGCTATCAATATTTACAAGACTCTAACATATGATGAATCCATTATTATACATATTAACAAGTTATGGCTTGCTGATTTTTCAGTAAAACAATGGCAGAAGGTGTTTTCAGGAATATGGAGTAGTCCTGCAACACCCAAAGAAAAGTGTTTTAAATGGATTATGATTATCAATAGGATGCCTTTCAGAAAAGACCATATAATTGTGATATTTGCAATGTTTGCAGGGTTCCTGAATCAGTTAGACACATTTTTTTTAATGTAGTATTGCTAGAGAAATATGGTTGTTATTTGGTATCTCTATTCCTAACCAGTTTATTGTGCTTGATGTTCTAATTGGGTATACTAAGGGTCTGAAAAAAGACACTAATCTATTTTGGCATATTATTTCCACTTAAATTTTATGATATATATGGAAAATCAGAAATGAAGATAAATTTCAAGGCATAGGTAGGGCCCTTACTGAGTCTTTTTGTGGACTCACCCTTCACCACATTTTCTTGCAGATCTCTGTGACAATGAACATTGAGAAGCATAAGTTTCTTAGGTTCATTAAGGATGGAAATGCAAAGATGTACCTTCATGAGATGGAGAATGGATACAAATGGAGACAGACAACAAGAGGAAATTAGGACGTTGACCTAGCAATGGAGAGCCTTGGAATAAAGGTTGCCAAAGTCAGAGACCCAGTTAAAGATTAGACTCAGATGCTCTCAGAACTACTCGAAGGTAAGCAAGCTGTGTGGATGGAGGGTCCCTGGGGGTGGACTACTTGGATGGAAGTAGCTCAGAAGCAGACACTTTTGTGACATGGACATAGCAATTCAGTTTGGCAAATAGGAGCATAGTGTCTCCTTTTTTGAAATTATGCTTTATAGTATCATATGTATAACTTTGTACACCTCTATTTATAGTTCACAATAATCTGCTAAACTTGTGAAGTTTGGACCTATAGTCCATGTAGAAAAATGGTATATGTTTTTGTAACAGTCTTCTCTCCTTATATGCAATATAAAAAAGAAAAACTTGCCTGTTTGTCAAACCTAGATGCGATAAAAAATCATTATTTTTGGCCACACGTTCTTCATGAGAGCACTCATAATCTGTGATTGGAACTTCAGAAATATGATCACTATCATCTAATTTGTGTCTTAAATTCTTTTTCCTCATTTCCTGATGTCCAAATAAACAATAATGTATAATTAGCTCATCAAACCCAACAATTCACAAAGCATATCTCAATCAATCATAGTTTGATACATAGAACAATGAGTCATTTAGAGCAGGTATAAGGTAGTAACAAACCATACAATGATAGTCATAGAGCTAAAAGATTGTCATTATATAGCAGTCCCAATAGATGCAGAGCAGTCCATGATACAAAGATAGAGTAAAGTACAATCTAAGATAATGACTATCTACAAAGACATTTCATCAAATGTTTGTCTTGTAGTCATTATTGTTATAAGGCACAACTGACAGTCATAGTGTAGCATGGTTACAGAGATTAAAGCTAACATATTCATATAGCAACTTTGTTCAACATTAAAGCTTTCCAACAAGTATTAGTTAGAAGGTTTGTGTCCTTACAACATAAAACAGTCTTAAATAAAAAGTCATAAAATGGGGCTCATCAATAATCATCTGCATTGCCAGCGAGATCAGAATCTTGATCACTAGTGTTTGCATCTGCTTGATTTTCTTCCTCCTCATCATTTGAGAAATGTAATACATTCTCTCTCCTAATTTCTTCATCTGTAATCAAAATTTCTTCTTCAAACAGTCCCTCATTGTCTTCATCCACTTCTTCGAATGTTTCTAGTAAATTAGCATGTTGCCCATCAAGCATTACATCAACAACTTCCATGAATTTTCATTTTGAACGAGACTCTGTTTGAATGACATAAGACCATCCTGGGATTCTTACATCATCAATTAGAAATGACTAGTTAATTTGAAGAGGGAAACATACGACTCATTTGTCTCTGATAAAAATTGTCGTGTATTTGCACGCATAAATTTATACTCATCAAATTGTACCACGGATGGTCGGATCCACTTATATTTTAATAATATAAGACTATTTTCACCAAAATCCACTTGAATAATATCTTGGATGAATCCAACATAAAATCTCTTCTCATTTCCATGAAGAAATTCAACACTAACAACACAATCACAATAAGTCTTTCCTTTGTCTTTTTCTTTTACTCTTAAGTGACTACCATAGGCCCACATTCCACTAAAACTCATGGCCCATAAATGTGGAGATTGTGAAAGTTCACTTTCCTCTATTGTTATATTGTGACCTCCTTCTTTTGCATCATTGATTGCATTAGCAATTGGTGCAGGCGCACCTAGGCAAAAGAGCACTACCAGGAGGTACATTTGCAATAAAGGAATATTGGAAAACAATCAAGTCATTTTTTATATTTTTATAAAGTTACTAAGGTCATTGAACCAACATATGTAAGGCTATAAAGCCGATTTGCAAAAGTTGTCCACTAGAGGCCTAGATTGGTCAAAAGGTCAAAATCGTATAAAAGGCCATGAGAAGGCTAGAAAGTATGTAAAAGGCATTAAATAGGTCATTTGGACATGTATTGAATGTTTTTATAAAGCCACGAAGTCATTTGTGCAAAAGTGTAAAAGTTGTCAACTTGACAACAAAATGTTGTCAAACAAAGTTGCAAAAATGCAACAAAACTTGAAAAAGGGGTTAAAAGTTGGTTATGAGAGGTAGTTGTAAGGTCAAAAATAACCACGAGTATATAAAAAGGCATTTTATGGTCTTTCCAAGGAGGAAAAAAATGAAAGGGAAGAAATGAGAATATTTTGGATACATTTTGGTGCATTCTACTAATGTTATTTTGATTGGCTTTCCAATTTTTGTGTTGGTTCCAGGCCTTGTACGACCATGTATGGCCTAGAAAACTTTGTATATGTATAATGGATAGTTAGATATGTGAATTAAATTTTTTTCCTTTTGGTTTGGAGTTATTATGTTTAGAAATGAAGAAGTTATGAAATTTTTGGGGAAAGTTGTTAATTGCAGATTTGATATTTCCTGAGAACAGTCATGTTGCAACGTATGGTATGAACTCATATGAGATTATTAAGACCTCTAAATAGATTTATTAGAAAGATATGTGAATCCTTTTTCTTTTAACTTTGTTCTGAGTCATTTTTGTTTATATTTGTGGAAGTTATGAAGATTTTGGTGAAAACTGGTTTTAAACCATCTTCAATGGAGTTGCAGACAATGGTTTATCTTTATATAATGATTAAACCATTGGAAAATTTAATGGATTGAATATTATGAAAGTAAATCCATAAAGGGTTCATTTTAAATTGTTTTGGGATCATTTTGGTTTGTTGTTTGAAAAATATTTGATGCCTTGGGCAGACTCGACATGCACATGATTTGTTTGGGACAACAGAAATGGGTCTCAATGCAGCAACCATAACTTTTAATCTAACCGTTGGATGTGGATAATTTTTGGATTTGGATATGTTGTTTGTAATCTAGTTATTAAGGGTCTGACCGAAGGGATTGAGGTTTTTAAATCTTATTAGAAAGTTATAGACCTCTGTGTATAGGTCTATCCAAAGGAACAACAAGTTGGCAAGTTTGATACCTAGATTATGCTTTCTTGATTGATTGATTGTTGAAGAAATGATCAAATATGCCTCTAATTAATTGTTATCATTATTGAAATATGGATGGATCAACATGATCCTAGAATTGTGATTGGTTTTATAGGATGCTCTGCATCAACAATCCATTCTTCAAATTTTGGAAAAGAGTCTCCTCCAATCAAATCTTGACGGCTGCGCTTTTGAGGTCGATGTTGCATCCAAGTTTGATTCTCTTCTTCATATTTTCTACATAAAATATAAAGAATAAAATATTAACACCTAACATATTATAACATATATTAACAATAGCTTAGATATCTTAATACATCTATCTAAAAAACGTCGAGAGATATCAATCTCGAGGCACCCATTTTAAATTGTCAATGAGTAAGTTTTATTTACTCATAACTATTTTATTTTACTATCATTCTGTAACAGGTCAAATTCTATTTTTAAAATTTTAAAATAAATAAACAAATATAAGTATTTTATACTATATATGTTTGTTTAATATTTTATTTACTAATAACTATTATATGGATACAAAAAAATTTATATACTACTTTATTTACTAATAACTATTTTATTTTACTATCAAATAGTTAAAGTAGAATATTACATAAATAAAAAAACAACCATGAAAACTTGACTACTATTCTATGTTATAAAATATAACTTACTTGTGCTAGGTAATTTATTTGTCCTTCTCCTAACTTTCTCCTCTTTTATATAATTTGACTTGACCTTCGGTAATTTATCTCTTCTCTTCGCACCTTTATTTTTGGTAAGAAATAATTATTTTGAATGAAATGCAATGGTTCAATCTTAATTAAATAGTTTACATTGTTGGCTTTTTTATTTATTTAAAGTTAAACATTTTTTTAACACGGTCACGCCATTACATTCCACCGTGTGCTGCCACTATAGGTTATGCCTCTCATTGTAATTATGTAAATTTATATGCTAAAAGTTATATAATAATTTATTTATACTTCTAAATATAATTATATGTAAGCTAATAATTACAAATATTATATTTCTAATATAAAATTAACATGAACCAAATAATATTTTATTTTAAATATAATTATTGATATAATTATGTAAATTCATAATTATAAATATTACTATCATATAATTTTCTATGGATGTAACCCTTGCACTTCTTCTTGATACAAGTGCTAGTATTATGAGACCAAACAACTAAAAGTTAAAAATATACAAAACTGATTGTTCATTTAACAAAAAAATATTTTTCTTAAAAAATAATTTAATCAATACTATTGTAACTTACATATAAATAAAAAAAAAAAATGCATTTAGATTACTTGTTTAACAAAAATATACTGTTGAAATCAAATGCAATGAATACTTATAAATAATATAGTTTACAACAATTTAGAAGTCTTGTTATGGGAGAGGACCTAATAGTTCAATGTCCTAATTTTTTACTTCTCAAAATCCTACGTGGAAATTTTAAATGACTCCCAATTTTTTATACTTGGCAAGTCCTTGTTATAGCCAAGGTTTTAAGGCCACATCGACAAATATTATTCCATCCCAACATGATTTTTCTTGAGGTGTGCAAAAAGACTCCCAATAAATAATACTAATAGTTGTGCATTGAGTCATGTTTTCTTGGTGCGCTAATGTGACATCACATGATTTGTTTCTTTTTATATTTAAAGAATACATTTCATTCTACGTACTCATCATCAACACTAACACCTTTAAAGTCACAACTATTGCTCTAGTATTATTAAAAATATTAAACATTAAATCAATAAATATTATTGTTGTCAGGAAGGATTGCACCTTGAATGCTAAGCTTTGACGCTTAGCAATCTTGTACAACATGGAAACACCTTCGAGCCTGTGGGTTTCTCATAACAAAGGTGAATCTCTAGATTATGGGCTGGTTCGCTTCTAAAACACCTTCTAAACTATTGAAACCTACTTGGGAAAAGGGGATAAAGATTGATTGAATTGAAAACTACAACTATCCGAAGGTGATGCACCTAAAATGATGATCATATTCGTTGTCTTAAATTCACAATCATCTTAGATAAAGAAAGATTATATTCACAACTCAGAACTAATCATGGAATGCATTAATATATTATGAAAAGGTTTACACTTCAGAGTTTGCATAAAGGAAAACAAAGTTTCATAATTTCAAACTAACTGAGTCATCATAACACAACTCATAAATCTGCATTTGATATGAATTTCTTTACTTCAACAATGCATAGATAAGACAAATTTAAAGGTTTCTTGAAGAAAACACAATAAATGAATCAAATCACTCAAAATTGAAACAAGACCTGAGAAAGAAATGCTGCTTCTTTAATAACTCTAAAAGGAATTGCTATTACAACTGCTTCTGGAATTGAAAAAATGTTGAGTTAGAAGGTTGTTCTTAAGAACCATTGTCATGTGACACCCTCAACCCTCCTCAATGTTAATGCATGATAGCTTCAGTAAGATAAATGATTGAATGAGAGATAAATGAAGTCTCTCATTCAATCATCTGTCCTATCGATAATTATGATGAAAACCTTCAAGCTATTAATCCTTCACTTGATAAACCATTCTTCATTTGTATATGATCAATCTACTTAGTTCGATCAAATGCTTAACTATCAATTATTATCCTATAGCATAGAATCCCAATTTAATATCAGTTACATTATTTGCATTCACCGATTATTAAATCAGGTTAACAGATGCAATCCGATTTATATCGATTAAACATATTTAATAATAATGATTATCAGGTCAACCAAACACCGATTAGTATCGGATGTTAATATAAGTTCGCACCGATTGATATCGGGTTATGGTCCGATTAATATCGAGTGGCAAGGCAAACATACACTGATTGTTATCAGGTGTTAAGATAAGCATCCACCGATTGTTATCAGGTGTTAATGTAAGCATACACCGATTGGTATCAGTTGTTAAATAAACACTGTTTATTATTACTGCGATTAGCAAAGGGGCATGATCATGTGATGTCTTGATCGGACATGTCTAAAAGACATGATAGGTCAATGCATTGCTTGATTGTACCCAGCTTGCTATATATATTAAATGGCATTTGTGAGAAAGGACATCGAAATAAATAAATGCTCCTCTCACCTGCCATACAAAAGAAGATAGTCAGATTTATATTTTAAATTAGTAATACATAGAACAAGATAATATCAACTAGAATATAACTTGCATATTGAATGTAAATTGAACATCATTACATGGTATCAGAGCTATAGTTAAATCGAACCTGAGGCTGTTCAATTTTGCAGAAAATTCAAATCAAGCATATATTCAACATTACAATTCTTTCAATGGCTAGCGCTATCAGATTTGAAGACAGACTCGGAGCAGGTGATGACTTCTCAGCATGGAAGTTCAGAATTCAAATGATTCTAAAAGAAAATAAAGTTGAATCATTTACAAAAACTGAAACTGCAGAACCTGAGACTGAACCTGACAAAACAACTTGGAGAGAGGGAAATGAAAATGCCATCAAAATCATAGTTGATGGGGTGAGAAATAATATTATGCCCATTATAAGGAAACATGAGACAACCTACAACATGTTCAAAGCACTTGAAGATGCATTTGAGATATCTAATGCCAGTAGAACCTTGGCTTTAAAAAGAGAGATAAATCACATAGCCATGATCAAAGGAGAATTAGTCAATGCCTACTTCACGCGAATATCTACCCTAAGGGATGAACTAGCAACTCTTGGATATGAGATCCAAAGCAAAGAAATAACACTCATTGCTCTAGATGGGTTACCTAGCATATGGGAAACATTCGTCCAAGGCATCGGTGCAAGGGATCAATTTCCAAAATTTGATAGGCTAAAGGCTGACTATCTCCAAGAGGAATCAAGGCAAAATAAGAAAGGGATCAAGCAAAAGAATTTAGATGAAGATCTCCAAGTTCTAAATACGAACTCAAACAAGAAAAGCAAACAAAAACAATTCAGAAAGAGAAAAAGTCGTCACGGCAAGAACACCTTCAAGAAGGACCTTTCTCAGATTCAATGTTACATATGTGATAAATTTGGGCACTATGTTGCCAAATGTCCAGAAAGAGCTAAGCAAGCCACATTTACCAAAACAAGAAAATCTAAAAGGGAAGAGGACCCTGAGAAGTATGTACCCTATTCAACACTCACAAACAAAGCATCAAACAAAGTGAACTCCTGGGTGATCGACAGTGGCTCATCCAGACACATTACAAGATTCAGAGAAGTGCTAGACTCCATGAAAGAGGAGAATGATGAGGAAGTAACTATCGGAGATGACTCCACACATCCAGTAAAAGGAGTTGGAACCTGCACCATCAAACTAAAGTCAAGTGTATCATTGCAACTTAAAGGAGTACTATATGTTCCAGGCATCAAGAGAAATCTAGTCTCAATATCAGCACTGGAGGACAATGGATACAAAGTGACCTTCATGGACAACAGAGTATTGGCTTGGCCAAAGAATTCATCCATCAAGAAAGCTAAAATGATTGGTCAAAGACAAGGCTACTTGTATGAGCTATGCACAGAGCCCAACTTAGTCCTAATCCATGAAACTACAGATGCTAATGAAGTCTGACATAAAAGACTAGGCCACCTAAATTTTAGAGCTTTATTATCAATGGGAGACCTTGTCACAAGTCTACCTAAGTTAAAGCAATATCATTCAGGGGCATGCAAAGGATGTGCCCTAGGTAAAAATACTAAGGGTGATTTTCAGAATAGTACTAGGAAAACAAGTAAAATTTTAGAGTTAGTTCATTCTGATGTATGTGGACCCATGTCCATACCTTCATTGGGGGGATTTTTGTATTATGTAATATTTGTTGATGACTACTCTAGGAAAACTTGGATCTACTCTCTAAAATGTAAAGAATCAGAAGAGATCCTTAATAGGTTTAAAGAATTCAAATCACTAACAAAGAACTACTCAGGAAATAAAATCAAAACCCTAAGAACTGATAATGGGGGGGAATACACATTAGAATTATTTAAAGAGTTTTGTAAAACTTCAGGGATTAAGAGGGAGTTAACAATACCTTATAACCCTCAACAAAATGGGATAGCTGAGAGGAAAAATAGGACAATCATTGAAGTTGCCAAAGCTAATATTCTTGATCAGAATCTAAATGTCAATCTTTGGGCAAAAGCAACTAGCACTGCTGTATATATCCAAAAAAAATGTCCTCACTCCCATCTTGAAGATAAAACCCCTGAGGAAGTCTTTACTAAATCAAAACTTGATATTAGCCACCTTAGGATATTTGGATGCCCTGTCTATATTCATGTACCTAAGGAGAAAAGATTAAAATTAGAGCCTTCTGGAAAAAGGGGAATCCTTGTAGGATATAGCGAAACCTCCAAAGCCTACATGATCTATATACCTAGTCAAAAGAATATTGAACTAATTAGGGATGTGATCTTTAAAGAATAATTAGCCTTCAAAAGATCCCAAAGCTCTCTAGACCCCGAAGTCTATATCCCTACCCCTAGCATAGATAAAGATCCTACTCTTGAGCTTCAGAGGGAGAATCCTGAGGAAACTATAAGTGAAACTCAAAGTCCACCTAGAGAAAACCTCAAGAAAAGACCACTATGGGCCACCAAGACTGTAGAAGAAGCTCATAAGTTTGTTGCTCCTTCAGGGACCTTCAGGGAAAGCAAAAGGTCTAATAAATTCACTAGCTATGTTGCCGTTATGAATGATCTCTCTAAAGCCGAACCAAACAATGTATCAAATGCACTTGAACATCAAGTATGGAAGGATGCCATGTCTGAAGAGTATCAGTCCATTATGAAAAATGATGTTTGGGAGATTGTTCCTAGGCCAACAAAGAAATATGTTGTCTCATCTAAATGGCTTTTTAAGATCAAACATGCTGCAGATGGTAGTATTAAAAAACAGAAGGCCAGATTCGTAGCTAGAGGGTTCTCACAAAGGGAAGGAATAGATTATGAAGAAAGTTTTGCACTTGTTGCCAGGTATACATCAGTAAGAGTTGTATTTTCCATTGCAGCAGCAAAGGGGTGGATGGTACACCAGATGGATGTTAAGACAACATTTCTGAATGGTGAGATCTCAGAAGAAGTCTACCTAGAGCAACCTGAAGGGTTTGAAATTTATGATGCTGGGTCTCATGTGTGTAGACTCAAGAAAGCTCTCTATGGGTTTTAATAGGCTCCCAGGGCCTGGTATGAAAGAATTGACACCTATCTCTTAGGACTAGGCTTCTCTAAGAATCATGCAGATCCTAATCTCTACTACAAAAGAAATAAAGGTGATATGCTAATATTGATTTTATATGTTGATGATTTATTAATCACGGGAAATGATCACCTTATAGATCAATGCAAGAAAGATCTATCCAAAGAATTTGATATGAAGGACTTGGGACTCCTTCATTACTTCCTTGGATTGGAAGAATGGCAGAATTTTGACAATATTATACTCAACCAAGGAAAGTATACCTTGGACATTCTGAAGAGATTCAGAATGCAAAACTGTAGGCCTATGACCTCTCCTATGGAAACCAATTTACATAAACTTAAAGAAGCAACGACAAAGTCACAACCCACCGACCCTACTCAATACCAACAGATGATTGGATTCCTAATGTACCTGGTAAATACAAGGCCAGATATCTGTTATGCCGTTAATGCTCTAAGTTAGTTTATGTGTGAACCTAAGGAGATACACCTGGTTGCAGTAAAACACATTATGAGATACCTACAAGGTACCTTAAACCTTGGTCTCAAATATGAGAAAGTTAATATAGACCTACATGGATTTATAGATTTAGATTGGGCTGGAAGTGTGACTGACAGAAAAGCACTTCAGGGTGTTGCTTCAGTCTAGGTTCAGCTATGATATCTTGGATCAGCAGGGAGTAGTCTTATGTAGCTCAAAGCTCCACTGAGGCCGAATACATTGCTGCTTCTATGGCTGCCCGAGAAGCAGTGTGGCTTAGGAAGCTGCTTGTGGGGTTGTTTGGAGAGCCTATGAAACCCACTATTATACATTGTGACAATTAGAGCCGCATAAACATTCAATAAATCCAGTGTTCCATGACAGATCCAAACATATTGGGATTCCATACCACTATGTGTGAGATATGGTAGACAAGAATGTGATCCAATTAGAATATGTTTGTACAGGAGATCAAACTGCAAATATTCTGACCAAACCTCTTTCCAGAGTGAAGGTTGATCACTTTAGAAAAGGTTTAGGTATGATAGTAAGGTAATTTACTTTGTAAATCTGTATTTGCATATCAATAAGATGTTTAAGGTGTAAACTTCTTTGTCATGATAGGACATTCTGGATTTTATCCCCTGGGTTCATATATAAGAGGTGACAATCTCTCAAGATAATGAACACTTGTATGTAGAGATTATAAGGTGACAATCTTATGATGTCCAAACCAGTTATCATGTTGGATCTTTGGTGTGTCATGGATGTGCCATGATTGTGTTGTGGTAAAACACGTGTATAAGGTGTTAGTGCACATATCACAACTGGGATAAGATGATAATTTAATCTTTCTCATATGATTATCCTTAAGTATTACATGTTTAGGCAATACTGATATCGCATGCTTAGGTGATATCTTGTCATCACAAGATTGACATGATGTACATTTGTATCACGTGTTTAGGTGATACTTCATATCATGTGATTAGGTGATATGATTTTCTAGAGAGTTAGATTGTGTAAAGAATGCTGACTATCATTTGAATTGTGATGCTTGATATATTATTTGCATTTATCTTACCTAGCTAAGAGGGAGTGTTAATGAATGATAGCTTCGGTAAGATAAATGATTGAATGAGAGATAAATGAAGTCTCTCATTCAATCATCTATCCTATCAATAATTATGATGAACACCTTCAAGCTATTAATCCTTCACTTGATAAACCATTCTTCATTTGTATATGATCAATCTACTTAGTTTGATCAAATGCTTAACTGTCAATTATTATCCTATAGCATAGAATCCCAATTTAATATCGGTTACATTATTTGCATTCACCGATTATTAAATCGGGTTAACTAATGCAATTCGATTTATATCAGTT
Organism: Cryptomeria japonica; assembly: GCF_030272615.1. Lineage (NCBI taxonomy): Eukaryota > Viridiplantae > Streptophyta > Pinopsida > Cupressales > Cupressaceae > Cryptomeria > Cryptomeria japonica. The sequence continues at coordinate 638,077,694 of NC_081414.1, forward strand.
AAACATATTTAATAATAATGATTATCGGGACAACCAAACACCGATTAGTATCAAATGTTAATATAAGTTCACACCGATTGATATTGGGTTATGCTCCGAGTAATATCGGGTGGCAAGGTAAACATACACCGATTGTTATCGGGTGTTAAGATAAGCATCCATCGATTGCTATTGGGTGTTAATGTAAGCATACACCAATTGGTATCAGTTGTTAAATAAACACTGTTTATTATTACTGCGATTAGCAAAGGGGCACGATCAAGTAATGTCTTGATAGGTCATGTCTAAAAAGACATGACCGGTCAAGGCATTGCTTGATCGTACCCAGCTTGCTATATATATCAAATGGCATTTGTGAGAAAGGACATCGAAATAAATAAATGCTCCTCTCACCTGCCATACAAAAGAAGATAGTCAAATTTATATTTTAAATCAGTAATACATAGAACAAGATAATATCAACTAGAATATAACTTGCATATTGAATGTAAATTGAACATCATTTACACTCAATATCTTAATCTCTCTGGTGGTTCTCTCACTAATAGTTCGAATTTTTGGTGTAGTGGTAGCTGGACCGTGTTAACAAAATTAAAGACTCTGGTGGAGAGGGTTCGACTCCCACCCGTGATAAATTACTTACCTCGTGGTCGATTGTGTCCAATACAAACCTCTCAGCTCGGGGGGCTAAACTATTATCATGTGGGACCAATTATAAAAATTCATGTACCCACCTTATTAAACTTAAAACCGAACTCATTTTAATTTTAAATTATATTAAAGAAAATATATTTATTCATTTTTCTTTTCATGAGAATAAATTTAAGATTTAAAAAAAAACACAAGATACATATTGTTATAAACATATAGATGATATGAATTTAAATCTTGTATAATATAGAAAACATTTTTATTCAGACATTTTCTATAAAAACTCAAATACGCTGAAAGCCTCCTTTCTCCTTCATTTCTTTTCTCTTTATTTTTTGAATTTCAGGCCGTTCAGTCACGTTTTTCAGCTATTTTCAAATTTTTTGCTGTGGAAGCAATAGTTTTTAGTCCTCTTCATCGTTGGGCTCGAGAACTGTCGATCTTGGTGCACTTTTTGCAGAAGTAAGTCCAGCGATCTTACTACTAAATTTCCATCTCATTAGATGTTCCGAATTATGCTTAGCTCATTTTTGTTATAATTGTCTTGAATATTTTTGGAATTCTAGGGTTTCCTGATTTTTAAAAAACATTTTGCAGTGAATGTGTTTAATCACCTTTTTTCTGCCCCAGAAATCAGCGTAGCTGGTCGCATTAGTGATTTGGCCGATCTTGGTAAATGAGATTTTGCTTCATTTACTTAAAAGATTTCCTAACGGTTATCTATATCTAAAAATTGAATCCTATCTTAATTCACTGTGTATGTTATACAAGGCATGTACATTATGCATGTTAACTGTTTCCTATTGCTTTAGCAATTCTCGTTGTTTTTATTTTTGGCTTTTGTAAATTTTTGGGTGAGGTGATGGGCCGCCTCTGAGACTGAATGTACCTTGTCAAGCCAAAACCTGGCTACATATCTGCTGAAGTTGTGGGCTGGGTCACCTCATTATGATGGGGAATTTGAACTTGGGTTTTGCTGTCACAAATGATCCCATGAGCGTTACCACGGTGAACCTCAGACCTATACTGAAAAATTGGAACCCATTTATATTTATTATTTAGATAGTGCTAAATATGTACATCGTACATTCAATTGCATAAGCTGCTTTAACAATTCTTTGGTTTACTGTGTTATTTCAAATTTTAATCTGTCACTGCATTCTAGTCAGTACAACTACTTGTCTTTATATTCTTTATTTTTATGGCAGAATGTGCTGTCATCAATCTTTTTGCCGCTCCGCAATGATTTTACAGATCTAGTGCTAAAGTCTTTCTATGAATCTGAAATTGCCATACCACTTCTCGGGGGCTTTAAGCTTTGAGAGAATTGAAAGCTACACTCGCTTCTTGCTGCAAGGGTTGGATGCGAGCCTTTCTCGTGCAAGTGGTTCTGTCTGAGATCCCAAACTCAAAAATCCAAGGTGTTTGATTTCTATTCAATGTTGGAAAAGTTAACGTCTGCTTATTATGTTTGTGCTTCTCTCCATATACTTTTTTGTTTCTATAAGCTCAAAATATAGGTTGACTGGTTCTTATAGAATGCTATGAAATTTGTGTTTTTTAGTTATCATGGCAAAAGACAAGTATGGAGGACATACTCCTAAAGTGGAATCTACTGTGAGAACTGGGAGAAAACAGCTTTTGGATATAACTAACACTGGAGTGCGACTTGTGTCAAGCTTAAAAGATGCACGTGGAGATGCTCTTTCAACACCTTTAAGCAAGGGAAGTACTGCTCATTTGTTGAAGGTATGGAATTAATTCCTTATGTTAATTTTGCTTTAATAACAAATGGCACTTGCCTTTGTGAAGAGGCTATCTTTCTAGGACATAGCTGCAAAATTCTCAGAAAATTTAGATGGATATGATGAGTCCATTAGCTGTTGTTCTAGGACTTTGTTTTTCATGTTGTTTCACAGAGACATCTCTTTGAATAGGGCAAGTTCCATTTCATTTTTAAGAAACTATGAGGTAGATGTCGCTGCTTTTTGCAGCTAAAGATGTTTAGAGCCATGATGTAATTGATAATGATTTCTTTTTACAGGAAGTGGGGTTGTTACAGAAACTTCTTGCAGAAAAAGAGTATCCTTCTTGAGATTGGTCATAGATTATGATTGGTTACAAAAATTTACATTTGATTTTTGTTTTTCTTGTTTACAGTTCTGTTTGTTGTATTGGTTATTTACTATCTTAATTCTTCAATCAAGTTATTGTCTCCTATAAGAGCTGATCAATTTTAATCACATCCGTTGATTATCTTGGCCTTGGATAAACTCAAAATTGAAACTGATAATGAATGAGATTTTTTTTTGTTATTGGTAAAGTGTTAAAGAATATTATATGAAACAATGTATCAGAAACACAGCATGTCACCCAAGTATGACCTGCAATAAATAGGATTAAAAAAAAATCATCCTTTAGTAAAAGGAACATTTGGAAAGATGTATCATAAGGGGTGAAAACGTAAGTCACATTTGCAAACCATGAACAGTATGCCAATGCAGAATATTCCCATGGAAATATGCTGTTATTTGGAGCAACTAGAGATAGCATTCGAGTAAGCTTTCATATGTATCGAACCAATGGTTCCAAAACTGGATAAGATCATGCTTTGAAATATTTATTCCCATATAAATTTGAATTCACATGGAAACCTATTCATTTCTCTTCGTTCCTTCTGAAGATGCAACCAAACTTTGTCGCTGACTTTGAATGAGTGAGGTGTATGATGCATGTCATGGTGCTCTTTGTATTTCTGTTTCTGGCTTGAGATAATTTGCTGTACCTGTTGATGAACACTCTGAATATGCAGCAAAAGCTTCTGTGCACTATCCACTTTTTGTTCTTTTGTGTGCAACTCTACATGAGGTGTTGTAGAGGTATGATATGTCCAAGGGTGCTGTAGGCTTGAATTAAACATGTCAGTAAAGAACTATGCCCTGTAGAACAGTGCAGAGCTTTGTTGCAGGCCTGTTGGATGTAGAGTGGGTTGTCATCCCCAGAGTGCAGATGTGCATGGTTGTAAATGCTCAAAAGCTGCAACAGTGTATGGTTGACCACTTCATCTAATCATCTTTTGTGGATGAAAAGTTGTGGACTGATCCAATTGTGGATCCAATCTGTCCTGCAAGGATTGACAAAACATGCTAGCGAGCCTTAGGTCACTGTCAAACACAATTGACGTGGGTAGTTCGAAATGCACCCAAACATGAATGAAGAAGAGGTGCGCTGTTTCTTGAGTTGTGATGCCTTTCTTGCAAGCAATCGTGATCACCAACTTTGAAAATATGCCCCCTAAAACAAACACAATGTCATTTTGATACTTTGTCATAGGGACTTTGCACATGAAGTCCATATTGATATATTCACAAGGCCTTTGCAGTACTACAAGAGTGCATAAAGCTTGAGCTTCTTGTTTGTGAGCTTGTCAATGCAAAAGGGAATGCAAGATTTGATATGGCGCTTGACGTTAGTATGCATATGAGGCCAATAGAAGTGATGTTGTAGGGTTGCCAAAGCATTGGTATTGTCAAAGTGTCTTATTGTCTTGGTGTAGTGTTCCTCTTAGATGAGTCATTGATAGGGTGTGCCTTCTAGAACATAGAGTTGTCTAAGCTTGAAGAGAAGCTTGTTATTTAGATGAAACTCACCAACTTGTTTAACTTATGCAAGTGCAATGTTGGTCTATGTGAAGTCTAAGTTTGTTGTGTACAGTTTCTTCTAGTCAGCGAAATTGTGGCCATGTGAGCCTAACACTATGATGAGTGCATGACTTGACAATTGACTGAGGCAATCTTCCGCCTTATTGTCTTTCCCCTTCTTGTGCTTTATCATGAGAATAAATTGGTACAAGTATGTCATCAATATTATGTGGCATGCTTTCTCCAACTTGCTTTGTGTGTATAGAAAATGAAGTGGCTTATGATCGGCATGAATGACTACATCCTTAGCTAGAATGTAGTGGCTCTAGTACTTAAAAACTTGAAGAAAGACATACAATTCCTTTTCATAGGTAGAGTAGAGCATAACCATGTCGTTTAATGTTTTGGAATGGTAGGAATTGGCTTCCGATGTTGAGTGAGTACTTTTCTGATTGCATAGATAGATGCATTGATCTGAATCTCAAATGGTTGTGTAATGTTAGGCGTTGCTAGAATAGGTGTTGCATGGGGATGTTGCTTGAGATCCTTGAAAGTGCATTGTTGAACAAGTGTCCAAATGAATGTTGCCTTGGCACACATGATCTAATTGAGTGACTATGCAATATGTGAGAATCCAAGAACAAACTTGTAGTAGAAGTTGGCAAGATTGAGAAATATAAATATAATCCAATCTAATCAGATATAAATATCTAAGTTACCGGTTCCGGTTCGGATTCAGGTTCGGATTCGGGTACGGATTCGCGGATTCGGCAAATTTTTTTTTTTTTTTGGTACGGGTTCGTCCGTACATATATATATATTTTTAATTTTTTTTAATATATATATATATATATATATATATATATGTTCAAACTTCAAACATCAAAATTATATATGTTCACAGTTCAAACATACAAATATGAAACATACAATGTAACTTTCCCATACAATGATACATAAATGATAACAGATAAATCATAAATCATAAATCCATAATTGCCAATGCCAATAAATATTCTGATATTGATATATCATAAATCATAAATGTAATATCATATTCATAATTTGCAAAAAAGATAATATTCAAGTTTCAAGTTTCAAAATGTGAAAATGTCATGACACAATAAAGTATAAAGTTAAACATTCAAATTACAAGCCATCTATGGGATTTAAATTCCATATTCATCTTCATCTGAAGCATCCAACCCAAGCCCACGGTCATCAAGTGGTTCAAATTCAGCATCAATTGAACCAATATCAAATGGAATGCCACTCCCACTAGCTATGTCTCTCTCAAATTCCATAACCGCCTCGTCTATAGAGACTTGGCAAAGTTGTGCAACTGTAGCATCTAAATCAGCACACTCAGGGGCTAGATCCCAATTCCTTGTTACACCCTCACTATATTCAGGGTCCTTATGTGACAACAAACGAAGGTTGGAGTGTACGTAGACCAAATCCTCAGCTTTCTTTGCACCCAAACGATTACGTTTGACTGAGTGGATGAAGGAGTATGTACTCCAATTCCGCTCAGCTGAAGAAGAACTTGCAACCTGTTAAAAGTTAAAACATAATTAGAAATTTATAAATTAAAATTATAAAATAAAAATATGATAGCATCAAAAGGAATTGGAAAACTATAAAAATAAAAAATAAAAAGATACATACTTGGGAGTTAAGTTTAATTGCAAGAGGCTGCAAGTAAACGGAGCCTTGACCAAGTAGGCAGCCCTATAGCCAGAAGCAACCTCTGCATCTCTATATGGTGGCACCCTCCTTGGTGTTGCAAGCATCTCTGCACTATAAAATTTTGGCGTCAAAGCAAATGCTAAGAGATGTAAGGGGGTGGTCATCTTGTTCCAACAGTCAACAACAATTTTCTGCACAACTTTGAAAAATGTTTCCGTTGGGTCATTTTCTTTTCTATTTATTACTTCTTTTATTTTTTCCACCATGCAATTCATGCCATCATAAATCTCGCCCAAACATGGGCGATCAGTATCAGCATACTTGATCATGCTCATGATGGGCTCAGTGAAATTCAAAACATATTCCACATCATCCCACCATTTCTCACTAAGGATCAATGCTCTTACTTTTAGAGCTCTTTCTATGTGGGACTGCTTCCATACACTCCACAAGCTGTTGATGACCATAGAACTCAAGGCGTCTCGCACCTTCAGAAGTCGTCTTAAGACGAGCGTGTGAGATGCAAATCGTGTTTCAGCAACCTAACATGACATAACAAAATACACAACATATATCAAATGCAAGTCTATAAAAAATACAAATTTAAAACTAAAAAATTAAAAAATAAAATTTAAAATTAGTAATTATAAATTACCTTCAACAACTCCAACTTGGAGAAGGTCCTGAAAATGGCTTGTGACATATGATGATTAGTCACAAACATTTGAATCTCCTGCCCTCCGCATACAGTTTTTTCACCCAATCAATTTGTGTGCCAAGCTTTTGCATGATTAAATTGAGTGAGTGTACTGTGCATGGTGTCCAAAAGATGTGACCATATGTAGCCTCCACTATAGTCCTTGCTGCCCTACAATTTTTAGCATTGTCAGTTACAACTTGGACAACATTTTGAGGCCCCACCATGTCAATGCATTCTATCAAGATATTGGCAATGAAACTTGCATCTTTCACTTGCCCCTCACAATCCACTGCTTTCAAAAACATTGCCCCTTTAGGACACACTGCTATAACATTGATCAATGGCCTATTTTTACAATCTTTCCATCCATCAGAAACAATGGTCACACCTGTTTCTTGCCATGTATCTTTGATGACCTTCAACTGTGACTCTACGGATGCTTTCTCCTTTGCCAATAAGGTGGTTCTCACCTTTTCATACCTTGGACAAACATAATCAGAAGGTGTATTGCAAAGAGTATGCACCATGTCCCGAAAGTAAGGTGATCTAACAAGGTTGAAAGGAAGCCCATTGCCATAAAGGCAACGTCCAATTTTGGAATCTGCAATCTCTCTCAGTTCATTTTTGAAGGCAAAATCCAATGGGCCTCTTTTCCGTGAAGCCACAACATTCTGATTCTCTACTGCATCAACTAGTGGGTTTTGTATGAAAGGATGTGAACCAGCTGGTCTTGTGGAGCCAATGCTACTAGAAGGCCTCTTAGACATTGAGCTTGGATGAACAAGAGGATGATCAGTCTTTGCTTTGCTACTTCTCCTATCAGCTTCCTCTTGTTCTCTAATATATCCCAAAACTAGAGCTTTTGACAGCCCCTTGCCATCTGATCCCTTACAAAATTTTATTCCACGCACAGGGATGAAACAAAGGTAGCCTTTCACTCGAAAGTATGAGCTGGTATACTCAGTGCCACAATGGTTGCATTGCCAAACAAAATCCCCACCACTAGACACTGGCTTGATCATTGTTGTATAATGCCAAAGTGGTGAATCTTGATCAATTTTAAAGGGGGTATTTTCAGTTCGGACATTTGCAACTGAACTAGAGCTTGCACTTGCACTTCCAGTTCCAGCCATTATGTATGATTATATGAATAATGCACCTAAAATGAAAAGAGAACGCACAACATTATTGAAAAAAATTATTAAAATTTCGGTATTATAACCCCATACTATGCATACAAAGTGTTAAAAAATATACAAGACTTCTTTAAAAAAAATTAAAAAAACTTTAAAAAACTTTAAAAAAAAATTTAAAAATTTGAAAAAAACTTGGAAAAATTCTTGAAAACTTGAAAAAAATTCAGATTCACTTACCTTTAATGGCTAAATCTTTCTTCTCTAGTGATTCCTATGCCTTTGATGCGTGTCTCACACCTTCGTAGTCGTCACCTTCGAAGAAAAATACAAAAACTAAGAAGCCTGATTGTAGAGAAAAAATCTTCAAAAATGCAAGTAGAATAGGTTGAATGCATGTTTTGATGCATGAAATGCATCATAGAGGGGCGGATTAGGGTTTAGATGTAAAAATAAGATTAAAAAAATTGTTTTTTAATTGTTTTTAATTGCTTTCTAACCCGTGGGCCCCGTTTTTGGGAACCCACGGGCTTGGGTTCACCCGGGTCTTGCCCAGGCGGCTGGGTTCCCTGTGGGTCCTATCACGCAGGACCCACAGGGAACCCAGCCGCCTGGGCAGGACCCGGGTGGGACCCAGGGCGTGATAGGACCCACAGGGAACCCAGCCGCCTGGGCAGGACCCGAGTGGGACCTAGGGCGAACCAGGCTGGGACCAGGATCGGGCACGGACCAGGACCAGGACCAAGCCAGTTTTGGCAAGAACCAGTATCATAGATAAATATAATTAAATTGTAATTAATTGCAACATTTATGTGAAGGAGACGCCTCCTTTTGAGGAAGGGTTTCTGGGTAAAGGGTGAGACCTTTTGCCTCCTCTTGAAGACTATATGAGACAATCCTCTTCTTGGAAGAAAGGCATCAATCAGCAAGGAAAATCTAACTAAATAAAATAAAGCAGAAAGAGCAGAATATGCAGCACAACAAGAGGAAGAAAGACAATTGAAAATTAGACAAAAAAGTAAGTGAGTCGAATAAGGAAGAGATATCCAATATCAGAATTAGGCAAAATAGAACAGAGATCCCAATTGGGGACATTAGAAAATTGGAATTTGATCTTTCCATTAGATCCATTACAAGATAGTAGTGCATATTTTTATTTCTGTAAATATAAGAGAGGCTGAATAATTCCTTTATTCATATCTGGCTATTTTCTCACTGTCTCCGTATATTATTGGATGAACTATATTCCATATTGTTGATGTGTTTTTTAGGCACATGCAAACACAGAATAAAATACCCAAAAGTATCTTATCCTCTCTTGATCAAATTCTCTCAAATGCTGAAGATTCGCATAAGGATCACTTGAGACAACTCCAAGGTTCTTAATATGTTGGGTCACGACGTGTGGATAAGCTCTGTTGGTCGTTGTGATTGCTGTTACTCCAAGGGGCCTTACATACTTCTTAAGGGATGGATGCTTTACTTTCAAGGAGTACTCTTTGGATGATATGCAAATGAAGTCCTTTCCTATTTACTATTCCTACTTCTAATGGTTTGATAAAAAAAAGTGCAAAAGCTGAGGGTTGAGATAAACTAATCTATACCTAAGAATGCGAGAATGAAGGATGACTTTAGTGAAACTCAATTAGTCTTTTCTTAGATGTGCAAGAACAACTTCGCAAAGGCTAATGCGATCTTCTAAGGGTATTAGATGATTTTCAAATTATTACCAAACATAGACACCATAAATCAAATGCATACCAATGATTGGGTAACAATTGAACTAAAGCGCTTTCAAGGGTTCCAATTGACCACACAAGGCTAATTTGCAATCAACAAATTGCTAGTGGTATGGATTAGGAGTTCCACCATGAATCAACACAACATACCATCATTCAATTTAAACACTTAAACTAATCCCAAAGATTGATTTGAGAAGATGAATAACCATGTGAGAAGCTTCAAGGATTGAATATAAACACCATAAATTCAATGTCTTTATTAATCCAATAGCAAAATAGCAACAGTTCTTCAAGTCCTCTTATCTTTCTTATTCTCTACCTCTCTAATATCTCTCTAATTCTCTCTTATATCTAATTTATACAAATGAGATTAGTGGGGTTTATATAACACTCCCAAATACAATGAATGGCCGAGATCGAATGCAGATCAAGGGCTAAGATTTCGCCACCTAAACCCTAATTAGGGTTTGATACAATAAAAAACCTATCTAGATAAACATAATCAAAATACCAGCCAATGAGAAAATGACATCAATTGACACAAATAACGAGGAAGCATCCTCCAATAAGAAAATGAATTGCCACATAGGATCATATCAAGCTGTCATCTAGAATTTTGTTCCCTCTTTCCTTTTCCTTTTTGGCATATTCAATGAACTTGGTTGTCATACATTCAATCACAGTTGTCGGAGCTGCTGGCAGATTCTTTAGTTGCTCTTCTAGGTGAATGACTTCTTAAAGGTTGTGATGATGGCAGTATCCCATCCAGGCTCAAGATCTCTCGTCTTGCTAACTAGTACCATCAGTGCATGCATGTCATCTAATTGCTTCTCCGTGATCAACCCATCCATTCCATGGAATATGACCTTTATTCTTTCTTCCAACTCTTTGGTATCTATGTGCGTTCCAGGATCAATCTTCCTCTCTCAAACGATTTGTGCTACCTCTACAATCTTATCATGAATGAGGTGGATGGTTTCTTCAACTTGATTGCACCCGTTACTGATATCTTCAATGATGACCTTCCTCATGCGAAGCAAGCTGCTCCAATGTAGAAAGCTCGGTGCTGGTCCATCCTTCAATATCCTTTCTCTCACCAAAACTTCTCTAGATGCCTTCCTCATTTCTTGCAAGACGGGGATAGTGATGTCTCTAGTGTAGACAAACGTATCAAAGACTTCCATGAGAGCATGTGTTCTCCCAAGAAACTTTATAACTTTATCAAGTGTCTTCATCATATCTCTTATGAACTTGTTAGCCATCGTGAAGGATTTATCTATCCATGCATCCATTAGCTGTGCCAAATTTCTCATCTTCTCTATATGATCCATTGATTCTGAAGGAAGCAATGGTGGTGGTGTAATTGATGGATCATGTTGCCTCAATGGTTCCTTGAATTGTTGGAAGTAGTTTCTCCATGAATTTATTTCTCTCCAATTTCTTGTTCTTTTCTACTTCCATCCTAAGCATGTCATGAATTGTTTTCACCGAATCATTCATATCACGCAAGGCTTGCTTGGTAGTAAGTGGACCCAAATCAATAGTTTCCATGTCATATTCCTCCGTGTGATCTCATCTTCAAATTTGTCAACCATTGGGGTCACGATTTGCATCTTTCGAGAACCTTTATCATCCCTTATCACTTTGGACATCTTTGAAGCTTTCTTCTTCTCAGTGATTCCTTGAGTCCGGCTTAGGAGACTATCCAAGTCACCTACTAGTTCTTCATCAACTGTTATTACTTCTTTGGCAAGCCTCTCTCTAAGCCATGTAGGGATAGATGATCTTCCTTCTCCCACTTGTGTCTCTTCGGGCAACTACTCATCTCTAGTGTTAATGCATGGTAGCTACAGTAAGATAAATGATTGAATGAGAGATAAATGAAGTCTCTCATTCAATCATTTATCCTATCATTTATTCTATTAAGAAAACTTCAATCTATTTTATTTGATAATCATTCCTCATTTATATCAATATCGATAATCATATTATGGCATGGCACATTGGTGATAAACGATAGTTATCAGGTTAACCATCTATCCCGATCCATATCGGATGTGTTCCCAACAAATGAAATAAGATTATCGAGTTGCTATCGGGTGGCACAGTATGCACCGTTTAATATATACAACCTTTAGTTAGTGATCGGTGTCGGTTAACATAGACACCGATTACTATCGGTTAATATGCCATGCCAAACAACACTGTTAATACCGATTGGCATATATATTATGCTACGTGAACCCCGATTAATATCGGGCTGGTAAATAATTAAAACACCGGTTGTTAACATATCCAAAGGGGTGCGATCAAGCAGTGTCTTGATCGGTCATGTCCATAAGACATGACCGATCAAGGCACTGCTTGATCCTCCCCTCTCATATATATTTATCATTTGGTATTTGTGAAGAGGATATTGAAATCGACAAATACTCCTCTTACCTGCCAAACAAAGAAGATAGTCAGAATTATAATAAAGATAGATAATACATAGATATAAAGAATAAAATTAGAATACATCTTGCATATTGAATTGTAAATTGAACAATATTTACATGGTATTAAAGATATAGTTAAATCGAACCTGAGGCTGTTCAATTTTACGTAAAATTCAAATCAAGCATATATTCAACATCTCAATCCTATCAATGGCTAGCGCTATCAGATTTGAAGACAGACTCGGAGGAGGTGATGACTTCTTCGCATGGAAATTCAGAATTCAAATGATTCTAAAAGAAAATAAAGTCGAATCATTTGTAAAGACTGAAACTGAAGAACCTGAGACTGAACCTGACAAAGCAATTTGAAGAGAAGGAAATGATAAGGCTTCAAAATCATAGTTGATGGGGTAAGGAACAACATTATGCCCATTATAAGGAAACATGAAACAACCTTCAACATGTTCAAAGCACTTGAAGACGCTTTTGAGATATCTAATGCCAGTAGAACCTTGGCTCTAAAAAGAGAAATAAATCACATAGCCATGATAAAAGGAGAATCAGTCAATGCCCACTTCATGCGAATATCTGCCCTAAGGGATGAATTGGCAACCCTTGGATATGAGAGCCAAAGCAAAGAATTAACCCTCATTGCTCTAGATGGGTTGCCTAGCATATGGGAAACATTCGTCCAAGGCATCAGTGCAAGGGATAACTTCCCAAAATTCGATAGGCTAAAGGCTGATTGTCTCCAAGAGGAATCAAGGCAAAATAAGAAAGGGATCAAACAGAAGAATATAGATGAAGATCTTCAAGTTCTTAATACGAACCCAAATAAGAAAGGCAAGCAGAAGCAATTCAGGAAGAGAAAAGGTTGTCACGGAAAGAACTCCTTCAAAAAGGACCTCTCTCAGATTCAGTGTTACAGATGTGACAAATTTGGGCACTATGTTGCCAAATGTCTAGAAAGAGATAAACAAGCCACATTTGCCAAAATAGGAAAATCCAAAAGAGAAGAGGACTCCGAGAAGTATGTACTCTATTCAGCACTCACAAATCAAGCATCAAATAAAGTGAACTCTTGGGTGATCGACAGTCGCTCATCCAGACACATCATAGGATTCAGAGAAGTACTAGACTCAATGAAAGAGGAAAATGATGAGAAAGTAACTATCGGAGATGACTCTACACACCCTGTCAAAGGAGTTGGAACCTGCACCATCAAACTAAAGTCGAGTGTATCATTACAACTTCGAGGAGTGCTATATGTTCCATGCATCAAGAGAAATCTAGTCTCAATATCAACATTGGAGGACAATGGATACAGAGTAACCTTCATGGACAACAAAGTATTGGATTGGCCAAAGAACTCATCCATCAAGAAAGCTAAAACAATTGGTCAAAGACAAGGCTATTTGTATGAGCTATGTACAGAGCCCAACTTAGCCCTAATTCATGAGACCACAGATGCCAATGAAATCTGGCATAGAAGACTAGGCCACCTAAATTTTAGAGCTTTATCATCAATGGGAGACCTTGTCACAGGTCTACCTAAGCTAAAGCAATATCATTCAGGGGCATGCACAGGATGTGCCCTAGGTAAAAATACTAAGGGTGCTTTTCATAATAGTACTAGGAAAACAAGTAAAATTTTAGAGTTAGTTCATTCTGATGTATGTGGACCTATGTCCATGCCTTCATTGGGGGGATTTTTGTATTATGTAATATTTGTTGATGAGTACTCTAGGAAAACTTGGATCTACTTTCTGAAATGTAAAGAATCAGAAGAGATCCTTAATAGGTTTAAAGAATTCAAATCACTAACAGAGAACTACTCAGGAAATAAAATTAAAACCCTAAGAACTGACAACGGTGGGGAATACACATCAGAAATATTTAAAGAATTTTGTAAAAATTCAGGGATTAAGAGGGAGTTAACAATACCTTATAACCCCCAACAAAATGGGATAGCTGAAAGGAAAAACAGGACAATAGTTGAAGCTGCCAAAGCTATGATTCTTGATCAGAATCTAAATATCAATCTTTGGGCAGAAGCAACTAGCACTGCTGTAGATATTCAAAATAGATGTCCCCACTCTCATCTTGAAGATGAGACCCCTGAGGAAGTCTTTACTAAATCAAAACCTGATATTAGCCACCTTAGGATATTTGGATGCCCTATCTATATTCATGTACCTAAGGAGAAAAGATTAAAACTAGAGCCTTCTGGGAAAAGGGGAATCTTTGTAGGATATAGTGAAACCTCCAAGGCTTACAGGATCTATATAGCTGGTCAAAAGAATATTGAACTAAGAAGGGATCTGATCTTTGAAGAAGAGTTAGCATTCAAAAGAGCCCAAAGTTCTCTAGATCCTGAAGTCTATATCCCTACCCCTAGCATAGATAAAGATCCTACTCTTGAGCTTCAGAGGGAGAATCCTGAGGAAACTATAAGTGAAACTCAAAGTCCACATAGAGAAAACCTCAAGAAAAGACTACTATGGGCCACCAAAACTGTAGCAGAAGCTCAGAAGTTTGTTGCTCCTTCACGGACCTTCAGGGAAAGCAAAAGGCCTAATAAATTCACTAGCTATGTTGCCCTTATGAATGATCTCTCTAAAGCCGAACCAAACAATGTATCAGATGCACTTGAACATCAAGTATGGAAGGATGCCATGTCTGAAGAGTATCAGTCCATTATGAAAAATGATGTTTGGGAGATTGTTCTTAGGCCAACTAAGAAATCTGTTGTTTCATCTAAATGGCTTTTTAAGATCAAACATGCTGCAGACGGTAGTATTGAAAAACACAAGGCTAGATTTGTAGCTAGAGGGTTTTCTCAAAGAGAATGAATAGATTATGAAGGAACTTTTGCACCTGTTGCCAGATATACATCAGTAAGAGCTGTATTAGCCATTGCAGCAGCTAAGGGGTGGAAGGTACACTGGATGGATGTTAAGACAACATTTCAAAATCGCGAGATCTCAGAAGAAGTCTATCTAAAGCAACCTGAAGGGTTTGAAATTTATGATGCAGAGTCTCATGTGTGCAGACTCAAGAAAGCTCTCTATGGGCTTAAACAGGCTCCCAGGGCCTAGAAATGATCGTCTTATAGATCAATGCAAGAAAGATCTATCCAAAGAATTTGATATGAAGGACTTAGGACTCCTTCATTACTTCCTAGGATTGGAAGTATGGCAAAATGCTGACAACATTATACTAACCCAAGGAAAGTATACCTTGGATATATTGAAGAGTTTCAAAATGCTAAACTGTAGGCCCATGATCTCTCCTATGGAAACCAATTTACATAAACTTAAAGAAGCAACAATAGAGTCACAACCCACTGACTCTACTCAATACAGACAGATGATTGGGTCGCTGATGTACCTGTTGAATACAAGGCCAGATATCTGTTATGCAGTTAATGCCTTAAGTCAGTTCATGTGTGAACCTAAGGAGATACACTTGGTTGCAGTAAAGCACATCATGAGATACCTAGAAGATACTCTAAACCTTGGTCTCAAATATGAGAAAGTTGACATAAACCTACATGGATTTACAGATTCAGATTGGGGTGGAAGTGTAACTGACAGAAAAAGCACCTCAACGTGTTGCTTCAGTTTGGGTTCAGCCATGATATCTTGGATCAGCAGGAAGCAGTCCTCTGTAGCACAAAGCTTCACCGAGGCAGAATACATTGCAGCTTCTATGGCTGCTTGAGAGGCAGTATGGCTTAGAAAGTTGCTTGTGGGGTTGTTTGGAGAACCTATGAAACCCACTATTATACACTGTGACAATCAGAGCTGCATAAAACTTTCAGTTAACCGAGTGTTCCATGACAGATCCAAGCATATTGAGATCCCATACCACAATGTGCGAGATACGGTAGACAGAAATGTAATTCAGTTAGAATATGTTTGTACAGGAGATCAAACGGCAGATATTCTGACCAAACCTCTTTCCAGGGTGAAGGTTGATCACTTCAGAAAAGGTTTAGGTATGATAGAAAGGTAATTTGCTTTGTAATCTGTATTTACATATCAATAAGATGTTTAATGTGTAAACTTCTTTGTCATGATAGGACATTTTGGATTTTTATCCCTTGAGTTCATATCTAAGAGGTGACGATCTCTCAAGATAATGAACACTTGTATGTAGACATTATAAGGTGACGATCTTATAATGTCCAAACCAATTATCATGTTGGATCTCTGGTGTATCATGGATTAGCCATGATTGTGTTGTGCTAAAACATTTATATGAAATGTTAGTGCACCTACCACAACTTGGATAAAGATGAGAATTGAATATTTTCTCATATGATTATCCTTAAGTATTGCGTGCTTAGGCAATACTGATATCACGTGCTAAGGTGATATCCTTTGATGTGATGGACTTTTGTATCATGTGTTTAGGTGATACTTCATATCATGTGATTAGGTGATATGATTTCCTAGAAAGTTAGATTGTGTAAAGAATGCTAACTATCATTTAAATTGTGATGCTTGATACGCTGCTCTCATTTATCTTACCTAGCTAAGAGGGAGTGTTAATGCATGGTAGCTACGGTAAGATAAATGATTGAATGAGAGATAAGTGAAGTCTCTCATTCAATCATTTATCCTATCGGTTATATTATTAAGAAAACTTCAAGCTATTTTATTTGATAATCATTCCTCATTTATATCAATATCGATAATCATATTATGGCATGGCACATTGGTGATAAACGATAGTTATCAGGTTAACCATCTATCCCGATCTATATCGGATGTGTTCCCAGCAAATGAAATAAGATTATCGAGTTGCTATCGGGTGGCATAGTATGCACCGTTTAATATATACAACCTTTAGTTAGTGATCGATGTCGGTTAACATAGACACCGATTACTATCGGTTAATATGGCACGCCAAACAACACCATTAATACCGATTGGCATATATATTATGTTACGTGAACCCCGATTAATATCAGGCTGGTAAATAATTAAAACACCACTTGTTAATATATGCAAAGGGGAGCGATCAAGTAGTGTCTTGATCCTCCCCTCTCAAATATATATATATCATTGGTATTTGTGAAGAGGATATTGAAATCGATAAATACTCCTCTTACCTGCCAAGCAAAGAAGATAGTCATAATTATAATAGAGATAGATAATACATAGATATAAAGAATAAAATTAGAATACATCTTGCATATTGAATTGTAAATTGAACAACATTTACATCTATGAGGGGAAGTTGTCATCATTATCCTCTCCTTCATCTTCATCATTAACTTGAATGTGAGGAGCAAGGTCTTCTTGATTTTGTGATAACTTTTCTTTACCTCTATCATTTTGAACTGTTGATTCTATTGATTCGTTCACCTCATGACTGAACTCTTTATCAAGTCTTTGGTACTCATGGCCTTCATTTTGATTCATCTTCTCTTCATGCCTGGAGGAAGTGCTGGAAGGATGACTGGAATTTGACTTGTGTCGTTTTCTTGACGATTCTTTTTCTACATGATCGTCTTTCCTGTTCGAACCTCTAGAATGAGTTGATTGAGAAGCACTTCATTTGTACTCGGATCCTCTTCATCATCCACTTTGGTTTCTAAGTTAAATGTTGTCATATTTTGTTCCTTTAACTTTTGATGCTGGATATCTACCCATTGTTGTGTGTAGGGTAAGACTTGGTTCATCAATTCTTTCAAATCTGTGACTTCCATCTCAACCCAATTGATCTTTATTTCTTTGTCTTCTTTCTTGTAGGTTGGTTGGAGACACTTGCCGCTATCTTTTGCTTGGTCAGCAACACTAAAGACTTTGCACTTCCGAATGAAGTCAAGAGGTAGCCTGAAGTGCATTCTTCTTTTCACTTCAAAATCATTTTGGCCATTCATCCAAAAGTCTTCCAACTGCCATATATGCTTATACTTCTTTCCAGCAACTTGTTGACGTGTATTTTGTACACTATCAAACACAGAATAAAATACCTAAGGGTACCTTATCCTCTCTTGAATAAAGCCACTGATTGTTGAAGATATCGCGGAAAAGGATCAATCAGGATGACTCCAAGGTTCTTCGTTGTAGGATCTCTACGTGTGGATAAGCTCTTTGTAGTATGATGTGATTTGCTGGAATCACAAGGGGACTTACACTTGATGACTGAACTTCTGATTTGCTTTGAATATTGCTGGAACACAAGATTTCACTAGCTTTGATTTGAAAAAAAAGGAAAAAAGACGAGGGCGAGGAGAGAATCTAATCCTAATACTAAGGAATGTAGGAGCAATGATTGATCTTTGATGAAATTCTAACTAGGTCTTGTTTTGACATCGCAGGACCATCTCCACAAGGCTAGTGCGATCTTCGAAGGAAAGATTTATGATGTTCAAATCATCACTGTAGGCATAGACACCATCAGGCTGATGCATATCAATGAAGAAGCGATAATTGAAGTTAAGCTTAAGCTGAATGATTCCAGTTGACTACACAAGGCAAGTCTGCAATCAACAAATTGCTAGTAGTATGGATGTACGAATTTCACCATCAATCAAACACATTTCTTCCACTCATCTAATAACATAAAATCAAACATGAGAAGTATAGAGACCATGCAAATTGTTGAATCGACCCATAAATTTCACCATTTCTTCAATGAAGTTTCACAAGTCTTTTACAACAACCTCTTGGCAACAATCTTTGCCTTCTCTCTCTACTCTACTCTAATTGCTATTCTATCAACTGCTAATCACCTTCTAACTACTCTCTATCTGTCTTCTAACTGCTTCCAACTATATTCTAACTGCCTTTACAAATGAAATGCCAGGGCTTATATAGTGCCCTTAATACAATTCGATGGCTAAGATCAATTCGAGATCAATGGCCAAGATTTTACAATGAAAACCCTAATTAGGGTTTGTTACAACCATTACATAACATTTAATGCTTGACCAATGATAAAATTGTATTGCTTGGACACATGTCCTCTCTAGAAAATTCGACCAATGAATAGCCGGGGTAGGTACATAGAAGTTTGTGCCACCTTCCATGAGTTAGGTACATTGAATCTGGACATGCTGAGGTGGACCACACTGACTGGATGAGTGATGACTAGGATGCCACCTCGTCCGACACTTGTAACTTGGTAGATATTCAACTTGATGTTGTTGAGAAGCTAGCTTTAATTAATTCATCTGGAACTATCTGCTTCTTCAACGAACCCTTTGCTCTGACTTCTTGTGTCCTTGATTTGTAGGATGATGATGTACCTCGCTTTGGAATGCTGGATTGGAAGAGGTCACCCTTATCTTGATGATGCTGGATCGAAGAAGGTTGTCCTTGTCGATGCTAGACTAGAGGAAGTCGCCCTTCTCCTTGCTTGATCGTCTTGGAGGAGACCGTCCTTGATCTGGCTTGATTTTCCAACTCCGGGATCTCCATTTGATGCCTACACAAAATATTAAAGTTAGTCTTTTGAGCATCAAACCTTAAAGCATGAAATTTAAGACCTTTCAAAGGTAAAACTTAAGATATTAATTTGAAAAAAGCCATGATAAATCAAGAATTACACATTTTCAAGTTAATAATGAATGGAATTTGGATCTTCAAGACTTAGACTTTACAAAATTGCAATGGGATCACAATAAGTCTTGAATAAGAACTTCAAAAATGATTCTTCATACCTCCTCCTTTGATTGTTTAACTTACAAAACCTTGGCAAAAGAAGGAAGAGGACCGGATTTTGTTGGGCAAGATTTATAGCCATCCCTTGGATGAAGTAGGCCTCCTTTAGCTTGGAAAAGAACTCCACCTTCCACTAGCTTCTTCAAAATCTGGAAATTCGCCTTCAAATGTCTTCAAAAATCTGGAAATTATCCTCCAAACTAGCAAGAAATATGCCTCTCCGATAGCCTTCAAGATGAATTTCGCCCTCCTCAAATTGCTCTTCAAGTTCGCATGAGAGATAATGCAAGAATGATTTGAATTGTTAAAAAAAAAAACACCTCCAATATATAGAGCACTCACCCCTTTGCCTCCAAGGCCGACTTGCCAACAAAAGGCTAAGAAAATAAATAAAATTGCAAAAAGGAGAGGCCGACTTGATAAAATAATAAGAATAAGCCCTCAAGCGCTCCATTTTTAATTTTAATTTCACAAAAATTAATTTAAAATGCCCTTTATAATAAAAAATTCGATTTTTTTAAGGCTCAAAATTAATTTATTAAATGCCATGCGCCTTTATTAAATGCCAATTTAATTTAAATTTTTCAAATATTTCGAAGTTAATGATTTTGGCATTTCATGCGATTTGGAGGATGTCAACGTTGGGATATGGCAAAAATAAAGAATGCACATGTTAAGCGCTCTGGTCCCTTGGAGAGGGACAGGAGCACTTTTTCATTTTTAGGCTAGGATTCTCAATTTTTGAAGTCAAACGTTTGTTCACCATGCTTTAGAAGATTCTTCCCATCTCATACAACGTTGCCTTAGCATAATCTCGGAGGGAATTTGTTGTTTTCAAAAAAAAGTGGGACGGTCCTTCAGTGAGGAACGGGAGCACTTTTGAGTCCATTGCATGAATTCTTGATCATATTAATCTTCAATTTACCCTCAAGGCGTAGAATATCACGTTTCACACCATCTTGAGCCTTGGTAATAAAAATATCATTTCAAAATGCAAGGTAAATGGTCATATTTGGAAAAAGTGGCACGGTCCTTCAGTGAGGGACGGGAGCACTTTTGCCAGTGGTCGTCAAAATTTGCAACTCTCGCATCTCAAACTTCAAGGCATTTTAAACACTTTTTCAAACTTGCGCCTTGGTCTCAATTCGTCCAAAATTGGTGAGAAAGGCAAGATAACATGTTAAGTGCTCTGGTCCCTTGGTGAGGGAGGGGAGCACTTTTGAAAAAGTGGCATGGTCCTTCAGTGAGGGACGGGAGCACTTTTGCAATTACAAGCTTATCTGTCCTTTGCTAGCCTTTGAAATTATCTTCAATGGATGAATCTTGCCTTCTTTCATTCATTTCAATCACGCAACTTGCCTTGCCTTTGCAAGAAATTTGTATTTTTAGAAAAAGTGGGATGGTCCTTCAGTGAGGGACGAGAGCACTTTTGTCTTGGTCCCTTGGTGAGGGACGGGAGCACTTTTTACATCTTGGCATACTTTTTTCTTCTTTAAATCTCTCAATTGCGTCCAAGGCATAAAACATCCTTTCTTTCTTCCCATCCAAGTCAAGTTTTGCCATAAAATATCAAACAAATAGGAGAAACTTGAAAAAGTGGGATGGTCCTTCAGTGAGGGACGGGAGCACTTTTTGTCTTGGTCCCTTGGTGAGGGACGGGAGCACTTCTTGACATTTGGGTTGATTTACTCCTTTGTAGACTGCTTAAATTATATTCAATGAACAAAACATGCTTCCCTTAACCTCTTCAAATCATAAAATCACCTTAACCTTGCAAAGATAGTGCAAATTTGAAAAAAAGTGGCACGGTCCTTCAGTGAGGGACGAGAGCACTTTTTGCGTTCTAAGCCAAATTGCCTCACTTTCCACCTCGAAATTCCTTTGCTAGGGAAGATTTCATCTTACTTCATGCTATGAATAGAAGTTAATGTCCAAAAGAGGTCTAAAATTGTGCATATAAAGAAAAGTGCTCTGGTCCTTCAGTGAGGGACGGGAGCACTTTTGACCTTCTAGGCAAAAACTTCATCATTTCTTTGTTTTCAATCAAATCTGAATGCTCTATCATGTTCATTTCGTCCTTCACCATATCTTGGATGTCTCAATTTAACCAAACAAGGCCAGGAATGGCTCAAATAAATCTTTTCGCCCTGGTCCCTCAGTGAGGGACGGGAGCACTTTCGCCTTGGACCCTTGGTGAGGGACGGGAGCGCTTTTCGCTCTGGACCCTTGGAGAGGGACAGGAGCACTTTCGCCTTGGACCCTTGGTGAGGGACGGGAGTGCTTTTCGCTCTGGACCCTTGGAGAGGGACGGGAGCGCTTTTCGCTCTAGACCCTCAGTGAGGGACGGGAGCACTTTCGCCTTGGACCCTTGGTGAGGGACGGGAGCGCTTTTCGCTCTGGACCCTTGGAGAGGGACGGAAGCACTTTCGCCTTGGACCCTTGGTGAGGGATGGGAGCGCTTTTCGCTCTGGACCCTTGGAGAGGGACGGGAGCACTTTTCGCTCTGGACCCTTGGAGAGGGACGGGAGCGCCCTTTGACTTTTTGAACTCTCTATCAGGATAATTTTTATGGAGTACAAGTGACATTTCCTTCTATGTTTCTCCTTTCTTATACTTTAAGTTATATTCCATATATACTTTCAGGATGTTTGAGAGTGGTTTCAGACCTCCAGGAGTTATATTGCAAAATCTAGTTTTTGGAGGTTTTTCAGTTTCCAGACTTAGTCAAATTCAGGATCAGGACATTCTAGACTTAGCCAAATTTCAGGATCAGGACTTTCAGACTTAGCCAAATTTCAGGATCAGGACTTTCAGACTTAGCCAAATTTCAGGATCAAGACTTTCAGACTTAGCCAAATTTCAAGATCAGGACATCACTCAAGCCGGACTTGCTATCCTATTGATCTCCCCGACAGCACTCAAAATGCAAAGGCTAACTAACAAAACCCTAAAAGACCTAGAAAAAAAACCCTAAAAAGCAAAAAGCAAGGGTCCCCATTTGCAATGGGGTGATGTGTGAAATGGTCACAACACAACTCCACTGTCGTTATCATAAGGATCAAAGTTATCTCTAGGAGCAAATGGTGTAAGTCAATAGAGAGATAACTCTTCTTCGACATTTTCAGCTGCTTGAAGGGAGGGACAAACTTCTATAGAATCTCCGAGTGATATTGGGAAAGTAATGCTGGACCCATGTTTATGCCGTAGTGCCTTGGCATATGCCGCCAATTGTCTTACTACCTCAAGTAACACTACCCTATATGTCGGATAGCGTGGCAACATATAAGGAGGAGAAGGGCATCCTTGAATCCTTATGTAGGTGAACTTCGGGAATTGAATGAACCATGCACCAAATTGCTTGATCAATGTTTTTGCCCCCGGAGACAACCGTTGATGAATCCCACCTTTTAGAATCCTTGTGATATGCATGGTGAAGGCATCATTGACTCTTCAATAATGTTGCCTAGTCGGATGGCGTAGTTGTGTATATGACTCAGAAGCTCTTATTTCTCCCGGTCCTCTTCCAACTACACCTCTATACACCAGTCCAACATACTCATAATTCATAGCAAGAGAGTATATGACATAGGAGCTCATATAGAATGTCCTAGTGCGGATGAGTCTCCTCAGTTGAACATCTAGGCTGTTGTTGATAAGTCTTGCCCAATTGATTGTATCCTTGCCGTGGGTGATTGTCTCTATGATGAAGAACATCCAATTCTCAAAGTAGAATGCTTGAGATGCACCTACAACTTGATTGAGTAGAGTGATCAAATCCTTGAACTCATCCTTGAAATCCACTCTATGTAGCATGCCGGGCATCTTGCTCTTGCCGGGTCTACTCTTCAATAGCCAATACTTGTTGATAATTCCCAAACATGCTTCCGGATCATCCTCATAAACTGCCTTAGCTGTTTCTATGCTTTTATAGATCATGTCTCTCGGCTGAGGTAGGTGGAAGGCTTCACTGATAGTAGCTTATGAAAGGCAGGTAAGCACTCTTCCATCTTTCGCCACTATTGTCCTTGTATGGGAATCATAGTGTTTGGCACACTCAACCATCAATTCATAGCATTGAACGACGGGAGGGAAGCCAACTGCCTTGATGATTCCATTGTCCATCATCTTCTTTGCTGTCGCAATGGGCTTGCTTGTGTATGATGAGCTTCGGAATTTCTTGAGATCAAATTTTCCAAGGTTGGTATCTCCTATGTTTCTCCAATGAGACGTGATCTTAGTCTCCAACACCTCGCCCTTTTGATCTTCCTTGATAAGTGCTCGACGTGTGCCGGCCCCACTTGTCTTTGACGCTGCCATTCTTCACCTAAGAGAGTTGTCTAAGTTAGGGTTATGGTGAAGGGCATTCAAATTATTGATTCAAAGCCTAGGAATGATGATTAATGCCTTTAACATTAACTAAGATCTAAGCAAATCTGAAAATGAATGATTGGAGTTTACTAATTAATAATTTTCAGTATGCTTATCTAAACTTTAACCTAGGAAATTCATGAAGCTAAAAGGTGTAATTTTTATAAAATGATAAAAAATTGACATAAATCAGACCTGCACCTAATACATTCTACACATACCTCTGATTTTTAATGATTTTAACCTTGAATTGATGCCTCTAATCAAGAGATATGCCTGATAATGCTCAAGAGGTTTGCTGGTGCTGAAGGTGGCTGAGCAAATTAGCCTTATGTCTGCTCCAATTTGCTGTAGTTCTGATTGAATTTGTTGTCCCTATGATTAGATTTGCTGCTATTATGATCAAATTCGCTGCTACTGCTGATTGGATTTGCTGTTCTGCTCTTGTAGAGAAGAAATTCGCCTTGAAATGATTGATCAAATTAACATTTTGAATGCCCTTTAATAGGCACTTAAGGAAAAAGGTGTGTCTCTTAGTTATCAAAGCCGACTTAGTAAGGAATTGCAAAAAACATCATTACTGTTTAGAAGGCTGACTTGTCAATTACTTAATACATTTCCCTTTTGAATTCAACTTTTGGCGCCAAATGTGTTTGTGTGTTGCTGGGCGTGGTTAGGCAATTCGCTCCTAAAGGGGAGCAAAGGAAATGAATTTCGCTCCTAGAAGGGAGCAATGGAAGAGAAGTTCGCTCCAAAATGGGGGCAATGGAAGTGCATCAATCTTAGCCATATTTCCTTCATGCGACCTACCTCTTCATAAAGTGCAATCAATCCACCTTGATGGCAAAGGAAAGTTGCTCCAAAACTAAGGCAATGGAAGTGAAGTTCGCTTCAAATCATGAGCAATAGAAGTCACAGCAAGTTCAGCCCACTTAGCTTACTTCTAACCATCTTGTCTCGTGTTATCCATTCATACGTTACGTTTTACTTCAAGTCTCCATGTGCAAAAGTCATCAAATCAACCTCAACGAATGCCTTGGAGGCGATTTCGCTCTCATGAAAGAGCAAAGGAAGAGAAATTCACTCCAATTGAGAAGCAATGGAAGTCAAGTTCACTCCTAAAAGGGAGCAAAGGAAGTCACCTCATATTCACCACTTAGATTGGTTTCATCAACTCATGTCTTGGTGTTTTTCCATCCATGCGAGTAGATGTGTCAAATTTCTTTCAAGGAAGACCTTAGAAGCAACTTTGCTCTCATGAAGGAGCGAAGGAAGGGAAGCTCGCTTCAAGTGAGTAGCAATCGAAGTAAATTTCACTCCCAAATGGGAGCAAAGGAAGTCACTTCATATTACCATCTTCGTCCTTTCCTTCGTCAAAATCTCCAAGAACTTGATCCTTTAAATGATCAAAATGATGTTGAAGGCTTTAGATTTGTTCATTGCTCTTAAATGTGCAAAGGAAGTCCAAATCGCTCCTAAGAAGGAGCAAAGGAAGTGAAAATCGCTCCTGAGAGGGAGCAAAGGAAGTCAATTTCGCTCCTAAGAGGGAGCAAAGGAAATGACCTCTATACTTAGCCAAATTCAAGGTTGCTAGTTGAGGATTTTATTCATTGCTTGAACAAAGACATCATATGATGACCAAAGGGAACTTTAGATGCCTTAGAAGGCTTGGAGAGGAAATTTGCTCTTGAGAAGGAGCAAAGGAAGCAAAATTCGCTCCAAGAATGGGGCAAAGGAAGTGGATTTCGCTCCTAGGAGGAAGCAAAGGAAATTTTCATGTACTTTGCCATATTTCGCCCCTTCAACCTGCCTCTCAATGGACGAATAAGGAAACTTTGCATAATTGATGAGACTTGATCCAAGGGGATCCCCCATCAAACTTCTTTCTATCCTCGTTTTGCCACCATAAGTCTTGATCATTCAGATTGATGACAACTCTTACCTCACTCACTCAAACCTGCAAGAAAGATATCATGCTAAAAGACACTAGGACTTGAAGCAAAGAGGGAGTCCCCATTTTGATGGGGTGATGTTGTGAAATGGTCACAACACATACATTGGTCAATTCCTTAATATCACTTTAATTCCCACTCAAATCTTTTAAACCTTAGTAGCACATTACTTCTTTCTCACGTATGAAATCTTACCATACTCTACTTTTCTGTTCCCTTGAACTCTTGTCAGGACTGATGTGAGCTTATGATTGTTAACTCTTGTTTGTACATATAGTGCAATTCTTTGATTTCTTCCATGTTTGAGTATGGCAACTCCTATATCTACTGCAAACTTTCCCGATTTACAATTTGTGACTGTATTATGCCTTCACAAAAGAGATATGAATGCCACTTTTTTTCTTTTTCTTTTTCTTTTTTTTTTTTCTGATGTCACCATAGCAGAGTTGAGGCTATTATACCAACTGAAATATATCTTGTGCTACTACAGAACTGCAATAAATAGTAGAATTTAATTGAAGAAAATAATACATATCTTCAAAGTTGTAAAATGAATTGCAAGAAAAATAATCTATGGTCCTTAATGATAAATTAACTGTTATCACAAAAGCTTGCACCCTTGCTGAGCTATCAACTCAACAATCTCGTGAAACGTGGAAACAACCCCGAAGTGTGGGACCTTGCGTAAGGGGGTTGAATCTCCGGAGAAGGCCGGCTTCCTTCTCAATCCAAGTGCAAGTGTTGAACCAACTCAACACTTCAAATCTTACTTCTAAGCCTATCCTAACAGCTTGCAGAGGAAAAGGGAAGAGAGAAATGCTTAAAATGAAAGGAGGTGATGCACCAAGATAAGAGATGATTCTCTCCCCACCCAGAGATGACACAAAGAATCAATCGAAATACCCAGGAGATGCACAAACTTCAATTGCATGAATGACCCCAATGCATGTGTGGAGGTTAGAATTTGCTAAATTTTAAAGGGGAGAAGATTTCCTACAATTCACACTCGTAAATAAATTAACACAACATATATGAGAGAAGAGCCACAAAACATACACCTATGATGAAGGTAAGGAAACATACTCAACATGCATAAGTTGAAGGAAGACAAGAATGATAATTTCAATTCATTCAAAGGCCAATGGCCAAACTTACAGTTGCAAAAATGCGAAAATATATGTCTTTAAGAGAAGTGAAAGAGCATAGAATAGCTCAAGCCAGCAGGGAGAGGACCCATTACAATGAGGCATAACAACTTTATATAGAAAATTGGTTGCTTAAGAGAGACCATGACCCTTGTGTGTACAGGGAAATGCCAGTCAGGGAATGCAGGGAAGTGCATGCACCTGACATTGTGTACATGCAAGCAACTTGGCCATACCTTGAAAATGCAATCCTAAGAAGAAAGGTACTTCTAGATGGTGGATTGACTGACATTCCAAAGTCAGAGCATGCAGGCATGACATAAGTAACCACAATAAGCATGACCCTGTACCTCTCTTGATGGAAATCCTGCAAAAATCATTAAATACACCCCTGTAGCTCCACAAAAGAAGGTGCACAAGTCACAAGAGTCGTCGAAGCATTTAGAGCTTTGAGTGTTGATCACGCCATCCAAAAGTGTTGCAGGTCGGAAGGAAGTCGAAAGACTTCGGAAACGTGGGTTCACGAAGTGGGGAAGACTAAGGAAGGAACTTCGGAACCTCGGGGTTCCGGAGTTCTGGGAAGAGAAAGAAGCGACTAAGCAAAGGAACTGCGGAACCTTGGGGTTCCGGAGTTCCGGGGAAGAGGAAGGAGACTAAGGAAAGGAACTTCAGAACCTCGGGGTTCCGGAGTTCCGGGGAAGAGAGAAGAGGCTAAGGAAAGGAACTTCAGAACCTCGACGTTCTGGAGTTCCGGGAAACTGAAGAGAAGAAGGCAAAGGAAAGGAACTTTGGAACCTCGGGGTTCCGGGGAACTGAAGAGAAGGCAAAGGAAAGGAACTTCGAAACCTCGGGGTTCTGGAGTTCCGGGGAACAGAAGAAGGGAAAGGAAAGGAACTTCGGGGGGTCCGGAGTTCTGGGGAAGGGAAGAAGAGACTAAGAGAGGAGAAAAGGAGACTAGCAAAGGAACTTCGGAACCTCGGGGTTCCGGAGTTTCGAGTTTGAGGACTAAGGAACTTCCTGCAGACAAGACAACACTTCACACTTCATAATTCCATTGCTTTTCGCTTTGATCAACTGGGGCAGTGTCGGTCCATGGATTGTATCTCTAATCGGTTCTTACTGATGGACCAAGGGTGTCATAAAATGACAATATTTCTGGCGACCTCTGCGGGATGCTTGCCTGCTAAGCATAAAGATCAGAAGCCTTGAGCATCCATTGGGAACGGAATCATTGAAAAGACCCAAAACATGTGTGCACCATCACTTGGAGGGAAACTGGAAACTAGAGCACACACCCTCTTAAGGAGAATGTGGCAGGTGCACAAGCACTTATGAAAGCAAAACAACTTCTAGTCTAATATTTACAGTCATCAACACCCTCTTTAGAAGCAGGGCTTGAGATGAATCCCTGGGATTGGAAGAACTTCGCCATCAAGCCTGGAGAGATGAAATGCATTCGCCTCCTTGCAACTAGTGATGATATATGGACCACTCCAGATAGCATCAAATTTGGAGTGTTGCCCGGCCTTGGCTCTGTTCGCATCCCACTTTAGAACTAGATCTCCCGCCTTGAAGACCTTATTAGTAGCCTTTTTTTCAAAAACTAACTTGACCTGTTCTTGATGAGTCTCAAGCGTATGCATAGCCTGACCTCTAACCTCTTCCATCTCCATTAGTTCAGCTAGCCTTACTGTCGCGACATCATTCTCTGTCAATCCCAGCTGATGTGCTAGTTCAAGAGAGGGTAACTCTAGGGAAGCTGGGAGTCTCGCTTCCTTCCCATATACCAGCATGAAAGGGGAGTTACTGATCGCCCTCTTGGGTGTGATTCTGTCAGCCCATAAGGCTGTCCTCAACTTAGTATGCCATGCCCTCTGGTTGTCTTCAATCGTCCTTTTAAGTATCCTGATGAGGTTCTTGTTGGAAGATTCAGCTAAGCCATTACCCTAAGGGTAATAAGTGGATGGCGTCTTCAAGTATACACTATGCTTCACTGACCAAGAACTAATTTGGCTTCCAACGAATGCCTTGGCATTATCTCATATGATGGTGGAGGGGACACCGAATCTTGTCACAATTCCCTCAAGGAATTCCAATACTGAGGCCTCAGTGGCATCCCTCAATGCAACTACCTCTGTCCACCTAGTGAAGTAATCTGTTGCGGCCAAGATCCACTTCTGGCCAGCACTAGAAGGTGGGTTTAGTCCTTGAATAAGGATGGCCAGTAATAACCAGCCCTCATTATTTTGATAGCTGTAGTCCTTACAGAGTAGTGGCCCCTTGAAGAGCCATCATGAAATTCTTCTAACAACCTGCTGACTTGATTTTGGTCGATACATCTTAACAAGACTCCATTAGAAGTCTCTTCGAAAACGGGTGCCATCCGCTAAGACAAAGGGGATGGACTGCAACCTGAAATGCCTTCTTTTGGTTCTGTCTAGACCTTGGGGGTATCTACCTTCCATTAAGAAGGGGGTCATGTCACTTAACCAATTGAATTGAGTGTCATTGCTAGTTGGTTGATCCCCTTGTAACACAAGGGCGACCTCTAAAGTAGTCTCAGAAGATGAGACAAGTTGTTCACATAGGCCCCTGCCTCTTACAAGCTTGGTGATCTTGATGTTGATGTCATATTCCATGACCTTGGTTATCCACCCAACCCTCTTCTTGCTGATGTCCTTGTTTAGAAGGAAATCCTTGACACTTGCATGTGGAACTAAGAGCTGGATCCTGTTGTTAGACAACATGTGTCTGAAATTTTTTAATGCCCTTACAACAGTGAGGACCTGCTTCTCTACATAGCTATACTTAAGCTCATAGTCCTTTAACTCCTCACTAAAGAAAGCAATAGGTTGCTCCAAATTAGCATTGTTCAGCTGTGTTAGGACAACTGAGATGCTGGGTTCTCCTCTAAAGGTATAGAGGATAAAATCTTTTTCATAGTTAGGATTGACAAGGGTAGGGGCCTGAGCAATTGCTTGTTTAATCTCTTCAAAACCGGCCCTCCCCTCCTTGGTCCAACTAAAAACCAAATTTTTCTTCAACATGGAGGTGAGGGGTTTTACCATGGTGGCAAGGTTGGGAATGAACCTCCTCACAAAGTTGATCCATATAAATCTCCTCATCAAGATCACCATCTAGAACAAGGTATGGTACCGAGGTTACCATAAGGGCAGAGCCCATTGCGCAAAACCACATTGAGCCCTACACCCCCAGCCCTATAAACATGAATTGCTATTGTTGCAGCTCATGGTTGGGCTGTACATCAGATGGATGTGAAGAGTGCTTTTCTACATGGTGATCTTGATGAGGAGATTTATATGGAGCAGCCACAGGGTTTCATCCAGGATACTTCCTTGGTTTGCAGACTAAGGAAATCTCTCTATGGCCTTAAGCAGGCCCCCAGGGCTTCGTACGCCAAGATGGATTCCTTTCTTCTCTCAGCAGGGTTCACCAGGTGTCATTCCGATCTGAATGTCTACATTTTGCGACAGGATGACTCTCACTTGATACTTGTGCTCTATGTTGATGACTTGATCATTACAGGGAGTACTACATCCATTATTAGCAGGGTCAAATCTGCTTTGCATGACAGATTTGCTATGACTGACTTGGGTCTTTTGCACTACTTTCTTGGGATAGAGATTTCACAGTCACTATCGCTGCCCAAGTATGCTCTTGATCTACTTGCACGCTTTCATATGGCTGATTGTAAGCCTGCCCCGACTCCCTTTCTTTCAGGAGTCAAGCTTGAGGCTCAGTGTTCTTCTCCACCAGTTGATGCCACTTTGTATCGTCAGCTTGTGGGTAGTCTCATCTACTTGACCCATACACGCCCTGATATTTCATTTGCAGTTGGCATGGTTTCCCGCTTCATGCAGGAACCACATGAGTTTCATTGGAAAGCCGCCAAAAGCATCCTTCATTACATCCAGGGTACACATCACTATGGGATTCACTATGCAGCAGGCACAGGACTTCGCTTGGTTGGTTACACAGACTCCGATTGGGCTGGCGATCTTGATGATCGTAAGTCCACTTCTGGTTACAGTTTTCACCTTGGTTTGGGCCCCATTTGTTGGCAGAGCAAGAAGCAACATGCTATTGCTCTCTCTTCGACTGAGGCTGAGTATCGAGGTGTTGTTAACGCAGCGACTGAGAGCATTTGGCTCCAACAGATTCTCACAGAGTTTGGATTCACCACTCCACGGCTAACAGTTCTACATTGCATCAATCAGAGTGCTATTGCAATCTCGAAGAACCCGGTCCAGCACCAGCGGACGAAACACATCGAGATTCATATGCACTATATCCGAGAGCTCATCCAGGAGCAGGTCATTGATTTGCAGTATTGTCCTACAACAGAGCAGGTTGCTGACATATTCACCAAACCTTTCACCGAGAATAAGTTCCAGCAGTTGCGAGCTCTCTTGGGGGTGCGGGATGTGTCATTAGGGGGGGTCAACTGACTTCTCCTTCCTCTCTTATGGGGGGGACTTTTTCCTCTTTGAGGTTTTGTCCTTCTTCTTTGAGAGTCTTTTGTACATTCATCTCTCTTTTGGGGGGGAGTTTTTTCCCACTGGGTTTTCTCCCTTTCTCCGTTTGTGAGAGATTGCATTGCATTGTTTTGCTTGCATTTGCATATTGTACATGGGTACCTATCATGGCCTAGTAGCCGGGACCCATCTTGCATTGTTGACTTGAGTCTTCATTCCCCTAAGTTGCACTTAAGGGGGGGTGTTGGTGTAAATAAATATTCATTTTGGATATTATTACACTTTACTTAAGTTAACTTAGGATAATGCATCTCTTTGTAGTTTGGATTTGAGACACCTAGGGAAGTGTGCACATAGGTCTAGAGCTTGTAGGAGAAATTCCACCTTTTGTAGTCTTATTTTGCTGTTACACTCCACATTCGGTGGGTCATCCACCTCTTGTGGAATATTATATTATTTCTCCTACCTACCCCTAGTATTTCTTACCTACCCTTGTTTCTCATTGAGTCACATGTCATAATTGTGTGCTCGTACATCCATATGGGCTTGCCTATATAAGCAAGCCTATATTCATTGTATTGGTTAACCCAGTTGATCATTTGCATATTGATGAGAATACAGTTTGTTCTTATCATTCTATTGTCTCTCTTTTTATGCTTTTCATTGTGCCCTTGATCTTGGCAAAATCCTACAAGTCACAGGTTCATATTCTATGCCAAGAAGATCAACTACCTTCTTAGGCATGACTAAGCTACTAGCTCCTCAATCTATCATGCAGTTGTGAACTAAGTTATCTCCTATGACTAAAGAGAGATAGAAGGGGGGAGTCTTGCTGATCTTGCTTGAATCTTCCTCCTCCATGCGTTGTACCAAACTGGTGGAAACTACCTTCCTGTTGATTGCTGCCTCATCACCTGACTGGTTGATGTCCTTCAATGCCTCCCTGAGCAAATCCCTTTGAGATGGGATGGAAAGGGCTTCCCACATAGTGACATTGAGGTTGGCCTTCTTCTTCTGATATACTATATTGAAAGGAACACCAGCTTATTTTAGAGGCCCTTTTGAGGCTACAAGGTCTACCTTTGCTCTTTGGACAACTTGGGCCTCCTCCCGCCTCTTGCTCCTTTGCATGGTATTTTGGCTTGTATCCTGGACAATTACATTAGGCGTTGGAGCTTGGGTTGATGTTGAAGGTGAGGCTGCTTTCATGGCTCTGTTCTTTGACCTTGTATATTGTAGCATAGACTCACCATTTGTTTGGTTTATACCACAAAATTTTGCCTCTTGCCAATTGACAAAGGTAGAATCTTCTTGCAGGTAAGCCTGAGTGCCAACACTAGGCTAATTTGGGTCATATTGCTGGTTAGAGGTGGTTGGCTCATCCTGCAACACTAAAGCTTGGACAAACGCTCCATTTTGGCATGCACCTTGGTTGTGTGGCTGATTGCATGGTTGACACCAATCTTGCTCTTGGCGAGGTTGTTTTGCATTGGAACTATTGCTTTTGAGTTTCTTGCACCTATGGGGTTCACACTATTCAAAGGCTTGGCGCTGCTCCATTGGTTTTTTCCTTGAAAGGGTGGCCTATTCTGCTGATAGTTCTGATTTTGTGCTTGATAACCTCTGCTATGCTGGGCTTGTTGCCTCTTTAGTATCACCAACTCATTGCCAAAGTTTTGCAATAGAGTCTTGACTTCATGGAGCTCATTAGAGGATGTAGAGGATATGGATGGTTGACCTGTGGGCGCCATGGGGATAGGAGCCAAGGTGGGTTGTTGAGTAGGAGCTTTTGGGAAGAGAGGCATTGGAGCCTTGGAGCTATTTTCCCAGCCTGTATCAAACAATTTTCTGCTCGTATGGCTATGTGATATGCACCGAGTAGAGAGGCTCCACCCATTGATTGTACCATGACAGCAATATCGCTTTTGAGAGGTCTCAGATAACACAAGAAGGCATGATTTGGAGATGGCTTCACTAGAGCAGGAATTCTATTCCATGTCTTTTATAATCTGAAATTGAAATCTCCCACGAACTCATGAGGTGCCCTTTTAATTGTAGTCAACTGCTCCACAACTGATAGGTGATCAGTTTTGTCCTCGAAATGGCTGCACAATCTCTCCCCCAATTCATCCCAATTGTGAACGGAGCTAGACGACAACGCTCTATACCATTGCAAAGCTTTTCCTATCAAAGACGTAGCTAAGAGTTTGACAGCAACATCATCCTGAGTGACATTATGGACGAAGCAAATGTTATACCCACAAAAGGCAACCTTGAGAAGGGTGGATTGACTGACCTTCCAAAGTCAGAGTATGCAGACATGACATAAGTCACTACAACAAGCATGGCCCCGTACCTCTCTTGATGGAAGTCCTGCCAAAAACATTAAATGCACCCCTGTGGCTCCACAAAAGAAGGTGCATAAGTCACCAAAGCTGTCGGAGCATTTAAAGCTTTGAGTGTTGATTACGCCATCCAGAAGTGTTGCCAGCCGGAAAGAAGTCCGGGGACTTCAGAAACTCGTGTTCCTGAAGTGGGGAAGACAAGGAAAGAACTTCGGAACCTCGGGATTCCAGGAAGGAGAAAGGAGAGCAGCAGGGAACTTCGAAAGAGGTTCCGAAGTTCCGGAGAACTAAAAAAAGGGGCTAAGGAAGGAACCTCAGAATCTTGGGGTTCCGGAGTTCCGGGAAGGAAGAAGGGAAGCAAAGGAAGAGAACTTCGTAACCTTGGGGTGCCGGAGTTCTAGAGAAAGGAAGGAAGAAAGGCTAGGAGGGAACTTCAGAACCTTGGGGTTTCGAAGTTCCGGAGAAGGCAAGGGAAAGGAACTTCGGAACCTCGGGGTTCCGGAGTTCCGGGGAGCTAAGAAGTAGGCAAGGAAAAGGTGGAACTGAGCAAAAGAACTTCGGAATCTCGGGGTTTCGGAGTTTTGGGGAATCGAAGAGAAAGGGAAAGAAAGAGAGGAACTCCGGAAACTTGGGTTTCCGGAGTTCCTGGAAAAGAAAGGAGAGGCAGCAAAGGGAAGGAACTTTGAAACCTCAAGGTTCCGGAGTTCCGAGAAAGGGAAGAAAACGAAGAGGGAACTTCGGAACCTCGGGGTTCCGAAGTTGTGAAGAAGGAAAACAATAGAAGGCAAAGAGAAAGAACTGCAGAACCTCGGGGTTTCGGAGTTCCGGGGAAGGAAGAAAAGGCCAAGGGAGGAACCTCCTCCGGCCAAGGCAACACCTCACACTTCATGATTCTTCTGCTTTTAGCTTGATCAACTAGGGCAGCACTGGTCCATCGATCATATCTCTGATCGGTTCTTACTGATGGACCAAGGGTGTCATAAAATGACAACATTTTTGGCGATTTTTGTGGGATGCTTGCCTGCTCAGCATGAAGTCCACAAGCCTTGAGCATCCATTGGGCACTTAGTCATTGAAAGACCCAATACATGTGTGCGCCGTCACTAGGAGGAAAACTAGAAACTAGAATGCACACCCTCTTAAGGAGACTGCGGGAGGTGCACAAGCACTTATGAAAGCAAAACAACTTCTAGTCTAGTATTTACATAGTTATCAACACCCTCTTCAGAAGCAGGGCTTGAGATGAATCCCATTCATTGGGATTGGTTGAACTTCGCCATCAAGCCTGGAGAGATGAAATGCATTGGCCTCCTTGCAACTAGTGATGACGTATGGTTCACTCCAGATAGCATCAAATTTGGAGTGTCGCCTAGCTTTGGCTCTGTCTGCATCCGACTTGAGAACTAAATCTCCCTCTTTGAAGACCCTATTATTCGCCTTTTTGTCAAAAACTTTCTTGACCTGCTCTTGATGAGTCTTAAGTGTATGCATAGCCTCACTTCTAACCTCCTCTAGCTCCATCAGCTCAGCTAGTCTTACTGTCATGGCATCATTCTCTGTCAATTCCAGCTGATGTGCTAGTTCAAGAGAGGGTAACTCTAGGGAAGTTGGGAGTATTGCTTCCTTCCCATATACTAGCATGAAAGGGGAGTTACCAATCGCCCTCTTGGGTGTGATCCCGTGAGCCCATAAGGCTGTCCTCAACTTAGTATGCCATGCCTTCTGATTGTCTTCAATTGTCCTTTTAATTATCCTGATGAGGTTCTTGTTGGAAGATTCAGCTAAGCCGTTAGCCTGAGGGTAATAGTTGGATGATGTCTTCAAGTATACACCATGCTTAACTACCCAAGAACTGATTTGGGTTCCAACAAATGCCCAGGCATTGTCTGATATGATGGTGGAGGGGACACTGAATCTTGTCACAATTCCCTCTAAGGAACTCCAACACTGAGGCCTTAGTGGCATCCCTCAATGCAACTGCCTCTATCCAGCTAGTGAAGCAATCTGTTGCGGCCAAGATCCACTTATGGCCAACACTAGAAGGTGGGTTTATCATGCCAATGAAGTCTAAACCCCATTGGGCGAACGGTTGATCTACTTGGATGGGGTGAAGAGGTAGGGCAGCTAGTCTTTGCTTCCCAGAGAAGAGAGCACATTTCTTGCAATTCTTCACCCATCTATGTGAGTCACTGAATAAGGATGGCCAGTAA
Source organism: Cryptomeria japonica (assembly GCF_030272615.1). Lineage (NCBI taxonomy): Eukaryota > Viridiplantae > Streptophyta > Pinopsida > Cupressales > Cupressaceae > Cryptomeria > Cryptomeria japonica. The sequence continues at coordinate 638,113,883 of NC_081414.1, forward strand.
TAACCAACCCTCATTATTTTGATTGCCGTAGTCCTTGCAGAGAAGTGGCCCCCTGAAGAGCCATCATGAAATTCTTCTAACAATCTGCTGACTTGGTTTTGCTCGATACATCTTAGTAAGATTGCATTGGAGTCTTTTCGTAAAAGAGTGCCATTCACTAAAATATAGGGTATGGACTGCAACCTGAAATGCTTTCTTTTGGTCTTGCCCAGACCTTGGGGGTATCTACCTTCCATTAAGAAGGTGGTCATGTCACCTACCCAACTGAATTGAGTGTTGTTTCTGTTTGCCACATATGGGTAAACGATTAAATGCAGAAAGTAAATGCACAAAACATAATGAGAATATATTAAAGAACCAGTGCCTGCATTAATTCAACAGTCCATGTACATCAAGTGCTTATAACATCACACCCAGATACGACTATCATGAGGCTACTAAGAAGGAAAGGTATGCAATATATAATACCTGAAGGGGTACGACCAACCGCGTCCAACTGCCCTTCGAGAAGACTAACTGACTGCCCTAACCCATAATTACCGATGACAACATAACATAATACGACAACATAACATAATGATTATTCTCGACAACATCATCGTCCCCAAGAAAAGAAGTCGTCTCCGAACGACTTGATACAAAATAGAGATGATGTTCATACATTAAACAAAATCAAGGTATAGAAGAAGAAGCGGGCGGAGGGGGCGTCTCTGAAGTAGTAGGTTGTGGGGCCGATGATGATGCTGGTGTCAGTCGTGCGCATAGATCATACACCTGTTGTGTCCGCACCTGCAGGTCTTGCTCAACAACCTTTCTGTGCTCAATTGCAGACTTAACCATCCGGGCAGCCTCCAGGAGCTTTCTCTCCTTGGCATCCACCATCTCTCGCGCCTGTATCAGACTAGTGCTCAGGGTTGCCTTCTTTGCCCTTCCGTCCTCTAACTCTGCAGCTAACCGTGCATTCTCGATAGCGAATTGAGCCCTCTCGGCTTCCCACGCTGCCTCCCGGCGATCCAAGTCTCTCTACACGGCCTCAAGCTGGGTGGCCAACTCCTCCGGAGCTCTCTTCGCGGCCACCCTCGCTGGCAGATGTCCTACAAACACAGACTTCGTTCGACAAAGAGTGTAATAGCCTTCCTTGAAGGTCTGCTCAATCTGCCTCCCAAGAGACTCCACTCCACTCTCCCCTACCGGCATGGTCACTGCCCATGCGGCCAACATATCTGCTATCTCCGTTTCTGGCCATCCGCCTCTCTCAAAACAGGCAGCAAATGCCTGCGGACAACCCTCCCGCATAAACTTGAGCAGTCGCTCCAACTCCTGAATGGTGTTGTAGAGGCCCTCTGACTGAAGGGAGGCGATAACCTCCTGCCCTCGACAGACCTCCTCTTGGAGATAAGTCTGTACTTGTTCCTGAAAGTAAGTCTGCCCTCGACCCACCATAGCTTGGAGGCATGCCTGCACGTCTACCTGGCCTGGCTACCTGCTCTCTGTGTGGCTCTCTACCCTGCTTCGCTGGCTGCCCACGTGGACCTCCGCCATCTGCTCCAGTGCCAACTCCCTGCCCTGTACCTCGGTCGAGTGTGTCACATCCCTGGGAGAACCTTCACTATCTAAGTCTACAACCTCTGCGTCTAAGTCCTTTCGAGGGTCATCGTGCACAGGGGTAGCCCGTGAGGGAGAAATGGTAGTAACCGGCCTAGGCGACATGGGTGTCATCTCGAACTCCCTGCTCAACCAACTGTCCTCCTCGAGGGGGTGTAGTATCCCCCCGCCTAGTGTTGCTGCTGTCGCTGTCTGATCGTGCTCCTGCACTTTCCCTGTGGGTACGGATTCACCCACTTCTTCTGATGGAATTATCTCTATCCTCCCTTCCTTGGTCCCTGATGGTAGCCCCATTACTACCGGCGACCTCTACTCCCTGAAGGCCGAGATGAACACAATGCCACCCGTAGACGGACTCAAATGCGCTGAGGCAGTCAGCATGGGTGTGGCGAACAAGACTTGGGGTGGGGGTGTGGATGCTGGTACGGCCTTGACTAAGCTTGGCCCACTATCTTCGTCTGAATCACTCGAGGCTTCCGAGGTCTCTTCTCGCCCGCTGTCGAAGTCGTCAGACTCGGAAACATCCTGCCTTCGCCTCTTCTGTCCTGCCGTAGATTTCAGCCCTACATCCATATGTCGCCAATAGAGGATTGGTGGCTCCCCTGGTGCCAGACTACCTACCGGTTTGATGTCTACTTCGTCCTCCGGCAGTTGGGAACGCATGGCCTCCAGGAACAATCCAATGGCATAGTGCGGCATGTAGAAGGTGCGGTGGTGTAGAGTCATGAACTCATACATCCTGTCAGCAAGTACTGTAGACCAGTCGTGCTGCACCCCATTCAGAAGTCCATTCATCAAAATAATCTGAGGTAGGGAGATATCTGAAGCATGGCTGGACCCGGTAAGTCGGCTCTTCACGACATCCATGATATAGCGCCAAGGCCCTTTGGCTACAGATGACTTTTTCATTCCCCTATTTTTTGTGGCATTGTTCGTAGAGGCAAGTTCAGTCGGTGTAATGTTGTGGGAAACCATCTTCACCCAGTGTTCCTTTGTGTCCTTATTCATTTTCTTAGCTTTTAACTCCACTTTCTTCCCATTGCAGCCTGGTATGCCAAATGCCCTTGTAAAGTCGGCTGCTGTGAATGGAACGCTTAGCCTATGGTTGCTGTAGTCGAACGTGCTAGTTTTGGAGGTGGCGTCAAACACGTCGACCATCATTCGCAGTGGTACCTCGAATTTCTTTATGGGGAAAACAGGCATCTGGATAGCCCAGTGAACTCCTGCTCTCTGTAAATTCTTTTTCACTTCGTGATCGACACTATTCTCCTGCCACCACTTTTGGCACTCGGCTCCATTCACACTCTCGAACACAATAGTGTCGGCGGTGACCTTTCCCATGGCTGTGGCTGTGGCTATCTTTGGCCTGTGTTTCTGTTTGCTGGCGCTGGTGCTTGTATCCCTGCCTCCTGCAACTCGAACTCTGGATGGTAAAACCCTCGCGGTCTTGTTCATCTTTGTCTGCAACTTTGCTCGCCAATGGCGTTTGTTGGCTGAATGCATTCCCTGTAGTTTGCCTCTCCTTAACGTTCCAACTGAGATATGGCTAACCGTGGAACCGTTACACCAGTTCCCCTTCCCTGCGGCAATGGTTGCGTACGCACGTGACTACAACAACCCCTTCTTCTGCGGTGGATATGTAGGAATCCCTTCTTCCCTGGGGTGTCGCCTTCGGCCTATGGCTGTGTGTGCATCGGTTTGGCATGGCTGTGTGGGCGTGGCTTAGCAAGGGTTGTGCGTGTGCATTCTGGCATGGGCTGCGAGTGTTGGTTTGGCTCGGCTGCGTCTTATTTGTGCGGTTGTTGTGGCTGTGGGTTCGACTGCACGGGGTTCCTACTGTGGGTGGTCCCAGTGCACGGTGGTTCCACTGTGGCCTTTTTTTTTCAATTTTAAAATTTTCCATATATGTTTCCAAATTATTTATTTATTTATATTTTTTTAATCTTTTTTTTCAATTTTCTCTGTTTTTTTTTTCAATTATTTTTTTCCACTTAGGACTTGCGGGTGCGGCTGTCACTCGTGGTACGGTTTCAATTTGGAGCCATTCATAGCCTCGGGCACCTGTTTTCCGTCCAACGTTGTCAGTTGGATGGCCCCGTTGGCTCCGACTTCGCGAATTTAGAAGGGTCCTAGCCATCTCACCTTAAACTTCCCTGGGCTGATCTCGTTTTTCGCATTGTATTTCAAAACCAGCTGTCCCGGGGTGAATCTTGCCCGTTTTAAATGTTTGTCATGCCATACTTTTCTTCTGGCTTGTGCGACCTCCGTGGCCCACTGCGCCACCATTCGACGCTCGTCTAGCTTGTTCAAGTTGTAAAGCCTCTCCTGTAGGCTTTCCATGTCTTCGAGTCTATTTTCAATTGCTATTAGTATTCACAAATTTGGCACCATGAATTCCACAGGCACCACTGCTTCCTGACCATACAACAGTTGAAATGGAGACTGACCGGTGGTTATCTTGTAAGTCGTTCTGTAGGCCCATAATACGGAGGGTAACTTCTCCTCCCAGTCTTCCTTTTCTACCTTGCAAGACTTGTAGATTACCGACACCAATATTTTATTAGTAGCCTCAGCCTGCCCATTGGCACGGGGGTAGTATGGGCTCGACAATGAGTGGAAACTCTTAAACTCATGGTCAACAGCTGTATGACATGGTTCATAAAGTGGCCCCCTCGGTCACTTGTCAACTGAATAGGTATGCCATATCGCGTAATAATTTGCTCATAGATAAATTTAGTCGTACTTACTGCAGAGTTATCCGGGAGAGCCCTCGCCTCCACCCACTTAGTCAAGTTTTCCGTGGCGACCACAATGTAATGGCACCGTCGTGTATGGCTAGCCTTAAGAGGCCCTACAAAGTCGAGTCCCCACCGTTCGAAGAGTTCTTGTGCGTGCGAAGGGTTGAGGGGCATGAAGTCCCGCTTCAAAGGTTTACCCACCCATTGGCAAGTGTCGCACCCCACGAACCACTCCCTGGCGTTGTGTTGACGTGTCCAAAATCGCATTGCTACGACTCCATCCGGCCAACGTAGAATAGAAATTCTAAGAATCCTATCCTCTCTTGAGATAAGGAAATCCCTAATGCTGTGTTAATTTGATCAATGGGGATGACCTCAATGTTTCGGTTGTCAGGTCTTGACTGCAAGATAGCTTAGTGGTTGATGTGTTTTGCTGGGAGCACAAGGTGTCTTACGTTTTTGCAACTAGCTGGTCTGCTAGGATTCTTAGATTGCGAAATAAAATCAAAAGGGAAGGGATAGGAGATCTAAAACTAACAAGACTGGTATGCGGGTAGACGGATTCAACATAACCAATCCCTGCTTGGCCATAATAGCTCACAACCTTGCAGGAATGGTGCAATCTTCAAAGGGACTTGGAAGATAATCAAACTGCAAACGCACGGCTAAGCACCCAATTCTGGTGTAGCTTAGACGGACACCTGCAATTGAACTAAGCACAATTAAAGGCTCAAGTTAACCATACGAAAGGATACACAATCAGTATATCCTCAATGGTATGAGCCTGAATCTATCAAATACCTGCACACCCATAACAAAAAGATCTATCTAAAATGCTGAAAGAAACGATGCAAAGAGGATGAAAACAAGACAATAAACACCAAATCAGTGTCTATATATTGATTTCAGCTGCCTATTACAACAATTTTTGCAGCATCTCTATGCTATTGCTAAGATCTAACCTATTCTAATTTCTGAAATCCAACTCTCTAACAATCTAACCTTCTAACTGTCTAACCCTTTACAAAAGAAAGGCCTCTGCCTTATATAGTGCTTACAATTATGAAACAGAGGCCAAGATGGACTGCATCCAAGGGTCCTGATCTGCCTTCCAGAAGCTGGCAGCCTTAACCCATGCCCATTAAACTCTTAGTCATCTATCCAACCACTATCTCAACTACCTGCAACTGTTTTGGCATTAATTTGAGTCTATTCGGTAGTTGGACATAACTGTCCACAACTGACCTGTTTCCCCTTTGTTTCAAAATATCTGAGTGGCGCCCACAAGCAGTTTTACAATAAAACAGTTTCAGTTTCAAAAACTGAACTTCTGGAATTAAATCTGCGTATTTCTCGAGAATGCCTAGACTTGCAGCATTTAGAGTTTTCTTTGGTCTTGGGTCCCGGTGGTGGGCTTTAGCTTTGTTCAGTGACATGCTTCCCAATGCTCGGTTAAGATCTCGCGCTCTTGCAACACGTTCCTGCATCTTCCTCTTCAGCTCAACGCTTGGCTTTGTCATTTTAGGCTTTCTCCTGGTTCTTCTGATGATGTCCTGCGAACAATCAATTGATTTCACTTCAATAAATTAATTTGAAAAATTAAATAATTTAATTTAACAAATATTAAATTTTAACGTTTGGCTTCGTTTTGTGGGGTTTGGGCCTTGAGAAGCTCTTTGTGAGATTTATCTTTTGAATCTCCCACTTCTTATATGAAGTTCGATCTGTCTTCTTGATTCGCTCTCTTATTTAGACAAAATTCGGCCTGAGAGGTGAACTGCGAAAGATTTACTTCTTTTAAATGCTTTATGTCTCTTTAGCCAAACTTGGGTATTTACACCAAACTGCGCGGGATTTTATCTTATAAGTCTACCATTACCTCCGCGATTTCTCTAATTGTGTCACCTTGGAACATTTTAAATTAAAACGCCCTTCCATTCATTTTTCGCGATCTTGGAGTCAAAATGCCATTTTGAAAAGGTTGGAGAGAATGACGCCTTCCCTCATATTTGCGATTTTCGGCCTTGAAGGCACTTTTAAAAAGTTCTAGTTTAACGCCCCTTTCTCATATTGGTATTTTCGGGTCAAAGTCATTTTTTGGAAACTTAATGAAAAATGCACCTCCATTCATTAGCGATTTTTGGCTTGGAATACCATTTTGAATTATTGAAGTTCAGCCTAGATGGTGATTTTGCCAATTTCGGCCTGGAGGGTCCATTTTGCCAATTTCGGCCTAGAGGGCTATTTTGCTAATTTCGGCCTAAAATAACCTTTTCCAAATGCTTAAGTTTAACGCCCCTTTTGCATATTGGCATTTTCGGGTAGAAGGCCATTTTGGAAAGTTTATGAAAACAACCTTTGCCTTATTTTATTTCGGGCCAAGGAGTCTTTTTGGAAAGTTATAAAAATTAACACCTTTTTTGTCATTTTCGAAATTCGGCCTACAGAGGCCTTTTGCAAACTTCTTTAAGTTAAACGCCTCTGAAAAGTTCACGCGATTTTTCGGCTGGGAGAAGCATTTTGAAAAGTTCTTAAGTTTTAACGCTTTACCTTATTTCGCGATTTTCACTTGCCTCATTTTCGGCTTACAAGCTGAGTTTGCAAGTTTAACGTCTTTTCTTTTACCCTAAAAAAATTGGCCATTCACCTGATTTTTGGTATTTCGCGAAACTCTAGTTTTTGGTTTTGGAAAGATGTGCGACTGGGAGGTTATGTACCATCTCGGCCCATGGAGCCATTTTCAACTTCGGCCTACTAGACGGTTTTGCGAGATTGAATGATTTCATTTCCCTTAGGAAACAACTTCGGGCATTTTGATTATTCTGCGATACTTGGGAAGCTTAGCATTTTCGGCTAAAAGAAGCCTTCTGTGCGATTTTCCTCTTTCACGATTTTCGGGGTTGGAGTTTGCAATATGGCCCTTTAGGCGCGATTTTGAAAGCTTTCGGCCTTTGTTAGTTTGAAGTTTTTTGGGCTACTTGGCCCAAATACACGACAATCGCCCTTCACTAAATTCGGGATTTCTAGAGGAATTGTGCGATTTAGATATGTATTAAAATGCCCCTCATATACCGAACTTCGGCCATGAAAGAAATTTTGCGAGCTTAGAGCTTGTCATGATTTTCGGGATACTTTGGCAAAATGAAGGCGCATTGGTGAACTTTGAATTCGATCTAAGAGGGCAATTTAAGAAACATGCGATTCAAGGTTATCCTGGGCTCCAACACGAATTTACGATTTCATTACTTGCCCTTTCTGTCCACCAAATTCGGGGCTTCTTCTCTCCTATCAAGCAGACCAGACTTGACATGGGGGTCCCCTGTCAAAGACGGGGTGTGTGTGCGATACGCACAACACGTCGTTGTGTACGGTTGGCCACCACAACCCTGCCAGCAACACCTTGCGTGCCATTGTGTCCGGTCCCATATGTCTGCTTGTAGGTCCTTCGTGTGCCTCCCTCAATACACTGGGGACTTCCTCCTCCATGACACAACGCCTTAGTACGTGGTTTGGTCCCATTTTGTAGAGTAAGCCGTTGATCAGTGAAAAGGTCTTGTTCCTTAATACTAGCTTCCTCCGCTCCCCTGGCGGCATGTCCTTCGGGAATCAAGACGTCGACAAGTACTCTCCAATATTCTTGTACCACGAAGGGAGTACGGCTATTTGGAACAAGTGCGCATCCGAGAAATCATCATTTACTCCCTCCGGACGTTCCCCCGAGTTAATCTGAGACAACTGATCGGCTATGAGATGGCTGCGTCCTGGTCTTACCACAATTGCAAACGTGAACTCTTGTAGTAGCAATAGCCAACGGCTTATCCTTCCTTGAATAATAGGTTTGTTTACCAAGTACATTAGTGCCTGGTGGTCTACGTAAAATGTGAATGGTGTAGCGAGTAGGTAATGTCGGAATTTCTGTACGGCATAGACCATGCCGAGGGCTTTGCGTTCTGTGGTACTGTAGTTGTTTTCAGCCTTGGAGAGCAACCTGCTCGCAAAATAAATCGGATGGTCCAACCCGTGTCCCCCTACTTGGGCTAGTGTAGCTCCGATGGCATAATTTGAAGCATCCACGTGAACGTGGAATTCCTTATCCCAGTTCGGGTATGCGAGTATGGGTGCTCCCATCAATCTTGTTTTTAGCTCTTCAAATGCATCGCTCTATGGCTTTGTCCATATGTATGGCTCCCCTTTCCGTGTCAATCTATCCAACGGCTGGGAGACCTCAGTGAAGTTCTTGATGAACCTCTTGTAGTACCCTACATGACCAAGGACAAACTTCACCCTAGTGACATCTGTAGGAACTTCCATTTCTACTATGACCCAAATATTGTCAGGGTCCGTTTTCAATCCTTCTTTGCACACAATGTGTCGAAGCAATCTTCCATGTGGTACCATGAATCTACATTTCTTTGGACTAAGGGCTAGTTGTGCCCTTCGACATCTCTCCAGGCACTCCTCGAGGGCTTTTAGGTGGATGTCCTGCCTGCTGTAAATAGACCAATCGTCCAGGAAAGCTTTGATGTTCCCTATGGACATCTTGTCGAAGATGTGCAAGATGGTGCGTTGAATGGTCGCCGACGCCTTACATAGGCCGAATGGCATTCGGTTGTATTCATACACACCGTCCTCCACGACGAAGGTAGTTTTCAACTTATCTTCCTCGGCGATGGATAGCTGGTTGTACCCAGAGAACCCATCCATGAAGGAGTAGATTTCATGTCCAGCCACTTCTTTGAGGATGCTGTCGGTGAAGGGTATGGGAAATGGGTCTATAATAGTGACAACGTTTAGACACCGGAAGTCTACACAGATCCGGATCTAATTGGCCTCTTTCTTGAGGGAGATCACAATGGGAGACACCCATTCGCTTGTCTGCACTTTGAAGATTATGCCCGCTTCCAACATCCGCTCAATTTCGTCATTCACCTGTGCAGCATAATTTTTGTTCATACGGTAAGGCCGCTTCCTTACCGGTTGGACTCTCGATACCAATGTTATGCGGTGTACACATAGCTCTTGGGGCACGCACTTCAGGTCCTTGTACGTCCATGCAAAGACATCCTTGTGTTCAAGGAAAATTTCGAAGGTTGCGACCTTCAGAATTGGATTCCAGTCATCTCCGGCCAGGATGAGCTTGGGGTCACTCGTTTGCCCAAGATTTGTGTTTCACAAGGGCCTCCCCTTCCTTGTACTCTCCATATTCTGGGGGAAATATATCAGGTTCTTCCTCGATACTTAATACATTGCACGAGGGTGTAAACAATTCATAATCCTCCATCTGCCGGTGGAAGAGGCCATTCATGGAGTCGCCGTCATCCCCCGAGCATGCTTCCAACTCTAATACCCCTTGGTCACTGGGCTCCATTCTGCGCCGGTCTTCATCCCCGCCCAACTAGTCTCCTTCAAATTCAGACTCAAAGGAGGATGCCAACTCCTTGCTCACCATCTGTGTACGGAGATTGATCATGTACTTCCTCCCCACGCTTTCCAGGGAGAGCGTATTTCGCTTCCAATTATGGTTTGCCTTTGCTGCAATTAGCCATCCACGTCCGAGAATGGCGTCGTACTTTTTCTGCTTCAGTGGAATCACTACAAAATCAAACACGAATGGTTGCGTGCCGATCATCACCCGCTGGCCCATGAGGGTACTGTTGACGTGTCTAAAGTCGTGGAACTTACGACTTCATCCGGCCAACGCAGAATAGAATGATCTCGCCAAGTATCCTATCCTCTCTTGAGACAAGGAAATCCCTAATGCTGGTTTAGTTGATCAAAGAGGACGACCTCAAGGTTTTGATTGTCAGGTCTTGACTGCGGGATAACTCAGTGATCGATGTGCTTTACTGGGAGCACAAGGGGACTTACGATTTTGCAACAAGGTGGTCTGCTGTGATTCTCAGACTACGAAATAAAGAGCAAAGAGGAAGGGATAGGAGATCTAAAACTAATAAGACTGGTATGCGGGTAGACGGATTCAACATAACCAATCCCTGCTGGGCTAGAATAGCTCACAACCTTGCAGGAATGGTGCAATCTTCAAGGGGACTTGGAAGATTTTCAGATTGCAGACGCACGGCTAAGCACCCAATTCTGGCGCAGCCTAGACAGACACCTGGAATTGAACTAAGCACAATCAAAGGCTCAGGTTAACCATACAAAAGGATACACAATCAGTACATCCTCAATGGTATGAGCTTGAATCTATGAAATACCTGCACACCCAAAACAAAAAGATCTGTCTAAAAGGCTGAAAGAAACCATGCAAACAGGATGAAAACAAGACAATAGACACCAAATCAATGTCTATGTATTGATTTCAGCTGCCTATTCCAACAATTTCTGCAACATCTCTATGCTACTGCTAATATCTAACTTATTCTAACTTCTAGAATCTAACTACGAAATTCTAACTATCTAACCACCAAAAATTCTAACCAGAGTCTAACTCTTTACAAAAGCAAGGCCTCTGCCTTTTATAGAATTTACAATTTTGAATCAAAGGGCATGATTAACTGCATCCAAGTGTCCTAATCTGCCTTCCAAAAACTGGCAGCCTTAACCCATGCCCATTAAACTCTTAGTCATCTATCCAACCACTATCATCAGCCGCCTACAACTGCTTGGTATTAATTTGGTCCTCTTGGTGGCTGGGAATAGTTGTCCACAATTGAATTGTTTCCCCTTTCTTTCAAAATATCTGAGTGGGACCCACAGGCAGTTTTACAATAAAACAATTTTAGTTTTCAGAAACTGAACTTGTGGAATTAAATCCAGTTGTGCACTTTTCCTTAGAATGCGTAGACTTGCCGCATTCAAAGTGTTCTTTGGTCTTTGGTCCCGGTGGTGGACTTCATCTTTGTTCAGCGGCACGGTTCCCAATGCCCGGTTCAGATCTCGCGCTCTTGGAACACGTTCCTGCATCTTCCTCTTCAACTCAATGCCTGGCTTTGTTGTTTCAGGTTATCTCTTGGTTCTTCTAATGACGTCCTGCGAACAATCAATTGATTTCACTTCAATAAATTAATTTGAAAAATTAAATAATTTAATTTAACAAATATTAAATTTTAACGTCTAGCTTTAGAAGCTTTTTGTGAGATGTATCTTTTGAATGTTTTCGCTTTCTCCTCTGGAAATTCAAGACCTTTAGGCAAGTTGAGAGATTTTGTCTCGAGTTAAGGCCACCTCTTTTGAATTCATTAGGGCTTCTTGGCTTACTGGCGAAATAGTGACTTTGCCCTATTGTTCAATTTCGGCCTACAAGTTGGTTTTGAAAATATCTAAGTTAAACGCTTTTCACATGATTTTCGCATTTTTGGCCTGAAAGAACAAAATGTAAACTTTAACTTTCGGTCTCTTGGGCGTTTTTCGTGAATTTCGGCCTAAAAAAGGGTTTTGTAAAGTTTAGTTTTAAACGTCTCCCTCATTTGCTTTCATTTGTGGGCTAGAAGAACAAAATGTAAACTTGAACTACTTTACCTTTGCCCATTTTCGAGCTGGAAGCATAAAATGCAAACCTATAAAGTGACTTACGCCCTTTTATCTATTTCGTGACTTTTATGGTGCTTGCCCATTTCAGGTAAAAAGGTCCCTTTGAAAATATTTCAAGTTTAAGTTTAGAAATAACGTCTTACATCATCTTTGGCAGGGGGGCATTTTGAAAAGTTGATTTTAACGCCTTTACTCATGACTCGCGATTTTTTCGGGTAGAAAAGACCTTTGAAAAGTTTTCTTTTAATGCCTTCTCTCCATTTTCGGGCTAAAATGAACACTTTATGCGATTTTCGGGCAAATGAGTGAAAGTGCACGGTATTCTACTCTCATTTTCGTTTTCGGCCTGATTAGTGAGACTGTGCGATTTCTGTGAAATGAAGGGATTTGATTTTTTCAGCTCATAGAGCCATTTTGCAAAGTTCGAAAGTTAAGTGTTTTTCTCTCTAACTCGCGTTTTACATCTTCGGCTTACTGGCTGACTTTGAGAACTTGGTATTTTCGGGCAAGTTAAAACATTTGAGAGTTTCGTCCACTTTCGGCCCACAGGGCCCTTTCGTGAACTTCTCCTACTTATATATCCGAATTTCTGCCTACTTAATGTTTTGTGAAATTCACAATTTTATCTCTGTCGCCTGATTTTGCCTCTAGATGCCGAACTTCGGCCATTTAGACCCTTTTGAAAAGTCGGGATTTTGACTCAAAATGCATGATTTCAAGTTCTCGAGTTTTAAGTTTGAGCCCTCTTCGGTGATACCGCACAAGATGAATCTTTCAATCATCTTCTTGATATTCACTTGTTTTGCCTCGCGTTTTAACCTTTTAGGCCAAAATCGATTCTAAGTGGGATTTTAATTCGAAGTGGGCGAATTAGCCTCGTTGTGGCCTTCGAAGGGTTAAAAGCGTGATTTTGAGATTTGACCATGCAGATGAAATTAAGGGATTTCCTCCCCTATCGGGCAGACTGCAACCACGGGGGTCCCTATTCGAGGAAAATGGGGCGAGGTGTGCAAAACGGACAACATGTACTGAGGGGTTTAATCCCGTGTTGATACGCCCTTAGTAGATTGAACGTGGGCGGCCACAGTGTAGGCTTTCCCATTTTTTTCCATGTCTCTTTTGGGAGCACATTCACTCCTGACCCTTCGTCCACAATGGTGTTCATCAAGGTAGTCCCCAGGATGCCCATTTCTACCACTGCAGGGTGGCGTCCGTTGTTGACTACTAGCAACATAGGGTCGACCGTGGGGCTTACGACCTCCCTCGTTTTGGCTTTTGTGGGTACAGAGTTTAAGATGGCCGTTTTCAACTGGGGCATGGTTTCAAGGTCTTGAATCTTTACAGGTACCTCTATTTGCAATATTTGCCGTAGGATTCTCTCTTCTCCCCTCGTCCGTGATGGGCTTGTGGCCTCGTGGCTGTTTTGTCCTTGTGCGGCCATTGATTTTGTGATCTCGACCCTTGCTTCCCGCACTCTCTTAGTCTCCGTGCGAGGATTTGGGTATGTAGCCTTTTTGGCCTGTGTCCTTGTGATTGCCAACACTTCTGCCTTCGTGGGTTCGATGTTCAAATGGTTTACTTCTGGCTTCGGGCAATTTGCATCCTCATGGTCCCTTGGCCCACACCATCGACAGAGGTACTGAGGGGTGGCTTCCTTCGTGCAATCCCGGGCGATGTGCCCCCACTGATTGCAGGCCCTACATTGGATCATTGGTCGGCCCTTGGCGTCATACTGGACACGGCTTCGGGTATTGTTATTGTTGTTATTCCTTCCGCCGCCGCGTCTGTTGTCTCGGTAACCTCCAGATGATGCCATTGTGTTGGTTTGTTGGGCCGTACCCACTGGTGCGGATGTTGTGGCCTGCTCAGTGAACAACACTTGCGTATTTCGGGTCTTCATATTGTATGGGCACTCCTTGATGTAGTGTCCCATTACTTGGCAAATTTCGCAAAAGGCCTTCTTCGGGAATGAACCCTTCGTATGTCCTTCCTCCTTGCACTCCGTGCACCATACGTCTCCTTCGGTCTGGCTAGTAGAGCCTTTCATCGCTTTAAATTCCCTCATCATACGCTCCATGTCCCTCTGTAGGGCCGTCACTTTCTTTTTCGACCCCTCGTTACCACTTTCATTAGAGGAAGAGTCATTTTCCTCGGAGGACTTTCCCTTTTTCTTGGATGTTTTGTATTCACTTTCTAAGTCCATAGCCCTGTTGTATGCATCATCGTATGACGAAGGAGGGACTATCTTCATTTTTTTCTTCAAACTGGGTTTTAGGCCTTCTACGAACCACCTCTTCTTGAGTCCGTCGACCGACTGACTCTCCATTTTCCCAATTAGCTCCTTCAAGTGCCTTCCGTAGGCACGAATTGATTCCTTTTGTCCTTGTTTCGTACTGTATATCTCTGCCACTATTTCATTATCATCCCGCAGTAGGCGGAACTCCTTCTCGAAGGCTTTCCGCAACGTGTCCCATGTGGTCACTGCAGTTTTATCAATATCCGAGTATCAGTCGATGACAACTCCTCGTAATGTTGCTGGGAATTGCGTCGTCCATTCGTCTTGGTTCGTGACACCATTGGCCGCCCATATGGTTTCGCAGGTTTTGCAGTGCCTTACGGGATCCTCCTTCTCGTCGCCGGTGAATTTTAGCAGCTTCTACCTATTGGCCATTGATGGGGGTCGTGTCCCCAGAGGTGGCTGTGTCTGTCGTGCACCCGCGCCACTCCCTCCCGCGCCGGTCGTGTCCCGTTTGAGTGAATGGGGGTACGGTGTTTTGTACCCGCATGCTTGGTGTGATGGGTCCCAAGAGGGGGTCTTGTCTGTCGTGTGCCTGTGCCTCCTCCGCACCTACCGTCGTACGGTTGCCCTCTCGCTTGTTGTCACCCTTGTCCTCTGCTCACTCCCTTTGGTGGTCCTCCGTGCGCGGCGTAAGGGATAAGTTCCTGAACTGATCTCGGGTCTCTTTGACCAGATTTCTTTGTAGCCTTGTTTCTTCCAAAAATTCTTCGTAGTTTCTCACCCTACGATGTTTTGGCGACACGTAGAAATCTCCTTCGGCTTCTGCTCCTCCACGCTCCGTGACACCTCCTTGGTTCCCTTCGGCCAACCCTTCGGCAGGTTGTCCTTCGGCAAGTTGCCTCAGCCTACGTCTACGTTCTACTTCTTGTTCCAGAATCAAGGCTCTCTGTGTGGCCTCCCACTCCTCACTGTGTGTCGTCTTATTTCGATCCTTATTTAATAAGTTGGGCATTAATTCTCGTACATCTTGATAAATAGTAACCACACATAAAAAATAGAACACTTCTTTATTAATTCATCCCGTTGGATACAATTTATGACAATAGTACGACACCATTATTATAGTATAGCATGTTCTTTATTCCTCTTGAAGGTTCAGGGTTCAATTTCCCCTTCGCCTCTTGCCATCACGGTTTGCTTCCCAGCGACGATTGTTTTCTTTGTACTTTCGGAGGACCTGTTGGTGTTGCTCCTCACGGGCAATCTCCTCTAGGCGGGTTCGCTGTGCCAGTGACACCTGTGCAAGCAACCGGGGGAGGTGGTTCATCAACCGATTCATTGCGGAGCTAACTTCCAGTGCGGTCGACACGACATTTGTTGGGACATCAGCCTCCGTGGCCTATCTTCGAAAGTAGGTCTCGATGGCCACCTGCAGCAGGATTGAGGATTCCCTCGTTGCAATGTCTTCTCTGTCGTCGAGCTTCTTTTGCGCGTCGTCGGCCTTTGGGTTAATCTCACCAACGGGTAGGCCCATCTTGTCCGTACGCCATCTGCACCTTCCTTTCCCGAGTATGTCTAGGCAACGGCGCCAGATGTTTTCCACATATGGGTAAACGATTAAATGCAGAAAGTAAATGCACATAACATAATGAGAATATATTAAAGAACCAGTCCCTGTATTAATTCAACAGTCCATGTACATCAAGTTCTTATAACATCACACCTAGATACGACTATCATGATGCTACTAAGTGTAAATGTTGTTCAATTTACAATTCAATATGCAAGATGTATTCTAATTTTATTCTTTATATCTATGTATTATCTATCTCTATTATAATTCTCACTATCTTCTTTGTTTGGCAGGTAAGAGGAGTATTTATCGATTTCAATATCCTCTTCACAAATACCAAATGAGATATATATATATATGAGAGGGGAGGATCAAGCAGTGCCTTGACTGGTCATGTCTTATGGACATGACTGATCAAGAGACTACTTGATTGCACCCCTTTGCATATGTTAACAACCGGTGTTTTAATTATTTACCAGCCCGATATTAATCGGGGTTCACGTAACATAATATATATGCCAATCGGTATTAACGGTGTTGTTTGGCGTGCCATATTAACCGATAGTAATCGATGTCTATGTTAAACGACACCGATCACTAACTAAAGGTTGAATATATTAAATGGTGCATACTATGCCACCCAATAGCAACTCGATAATCTTATTTCATTTGTTGGGAACACATCCGATATAGATCGGGATAAATGGTTAACCTGATAACTATCGTTTTTCACCAAAGTGCCATGCCATAATATGATTATCGATATTGATATAAATGAATGATTATCAAATAAAATAGCTTGAAGTTTTCTTAATAGTATAATCGATAGGATAAATGATTGAATGAGAGACTTCATTTATCTCTCATTCAATCATTTATCTTACCGTAGCTACCATGCATTAACACTCCCTCTTAGCTAGGAAAGATAAATGAGAGCAGTGTATCAAGCATCACAATTTAAATGATACTTAGCATTCTTTACACAATCTAACTTTGTACGAAATCATATCACCTAATCACATGATATGAAGTATCACCTAAACACGTGATACAAAAGGTTCACACAGGAACTGACTTAAGGCATTAATTCCATAACAGATATCTGGCCTTGTATTCTCTAGGTACATCAGGGACTCAATCATCTGTCTGTATTGAGTAGAGTCAGTGGGTTGTGACTCTACTGCTGCTTGTTTAAGTTTATGTAAATTGGTTTCCATGGGAAAGGTCATGGGCCTACAGTTTAGCATTCTGAATCTCTTCAGTATATCCAAGGTATACTTTCCTTGGTTTAGTATAATGTTGTCAGAATTTTGCCATACTTCCAATCCTAGGAAGTAATGAAGGAGTCCTAAGTCCTTCATATCAAATTGTTTGGATAGATCTTTCTTGCATTGATCTATAAGACGATCATTTCCAAGCCCTGGGAGCCTGTTTAAGCCCATAAAGAGCTGTCTTGAGTCTGCACACATAAGACTCTACATCATAAATTTCAAACCCTTCAGGTTGCTCTAGATAGATTTCTTCTGAGATCTGACCATTTAGAAATCTGGTGTACCTTCCACCCCTTAGCTGCTGCAATGGCTAATACAGCTCTTACTGATATAAATCTGGTAACAGGTGCAAAAGTTTCTTCATAATATATTCCTTCTCTTTGAGAGAACCCTTTAGCTACAAATCTAGCCTTGTGTTTTGCAATACTACCGTCTGCAGCATGTTTGATCTTAAAAAGCCATTTAGATTAAACAATAGATTTCTTAGTTTGCCTAGGAACAATCTCCCAAACATCATTTTTCATAATGGACTAATACTCTTCAGACATCGCATCATTCCATACTTGGTGCTCAAGAGCCTTTGATACATTGTTTGGTTCCGCTTTAGAGAGATCATTCATAAGGGCAACATAGCTAGTGAATTTGTTAGGCCTTGTGCTTTCCCTGAAGGTTCCTGGAGGAGCAACAAACTTCTGAGCTTCTGCTACAGTTTTGGTGACCCATAGTGGTCTTTTCTTGAGGTTTTCTCTAGATGGACTTTGAGTTTCACTTATAGTTTCCTCAGGATTCTCCCTTTGAAGCTCAGGAATAGGATTTGTATCTATGCTAGGGGTGGGGATATAGACTTCAGGGTCTAGAGAGCTTTGGGCTCTTTTGAAGGCTAAGTCTTCTTAAAAGATCACATCCT
The DNA here is from genome assembly GCF_030272615.1 of Cryptomeria japonica. Classification (NCBI taxonomy): domain Eukaryota; kingdom Viridiplantae; phylum Streptophyta; class Pinopsida; order Cupressales; family Cupressaceae; genus Cryptomeria; species Cryptomeria japonica. Next base: position 638,131,707 of record NC_081414.1, read on the forward strand.
TGCTTAGTTCAATATTCTTTTGACCAGGTATATAGATCCTGTAAGCCTTGGAGGTTTCACTATATCCTACAAAGATTCCGCTTTTCCCAGAAGGCTGTAGTTTTAATCTTTTCTCCTTAGGTACATGAATATAGACAGGGCATCCAAATATCCTATGGTGGCTAATATTAGGTTTTGATTTAGTAAAGACTTCCTCAGGGGTCTTATCTTCAAGATGAGATTGGGGACATCTGTTTTGAATATATACAACAGTGGTAGTTGCTTCTGCCGAAAGATTGATATTTAGATTCTGATGAAGAATCATAGCTTTGGCAGCTTCAACTATTGTCCTGTTTTTCCTTTCAACTATGCCATTTTGTTTGGGGTTATAAGGTATTGTTAACTCCCTCTTAATCCCTGAATGTTTACAAATTCTTTAAATATTTCTGATGTGTATTCCCCCCCATTGTCAGTTCTTAGGGTTTTATTTTTATTTCCTGAGTAGTTCTCTGTTAGTGATCTGAATTATTTAAACCTATTAAGGATCTCTTCTGGTTCTTTACATTTCAGAAAGTAGATCCAAGTTTTCCTAGAGTAGTCATCAACATATCTTACATAATACAGAAATCCGCCGAATGAAGGCATGGACATAGGTCCACATACATCAGAATGAACTAACTCTAAAATTTTACTTGTTTTCCTAGTACTGTTCTGAAAAGCACTCTTAGTATTTTTACCTAGGGCACATCTTGTGCATGCCCATGAATGATATTGCTTTAACTTAGGTAGACCTGTGACAAGGTCTTCCATTGATGATAAAACTCTAAAATTTAGGTGGCCTAGTCTTCTATGCTAGATTTCATTGGCATCTATGGTCTCATGAATTAGGGCTAAGTTTGGCTCTATACATAGCTCATACAAATAGCCTTGTCTTTGACCAATTGTTTTAGCTTTCTTGATGGATGAGTTCTTTGGCCAAGCCAATAGTTTATTGTCCATGAAGGTTACTCTGTATCCGTCTTCCTCCAGTGCTGATATTGAGAGTAGATTTCTCTTGATGCCTGGAACATACAGCACTCCTCTAAGTTGTAATGATACACCCGACTTTAGTTTGATGGTGCAGGTTCCAACTCCTTTGACAGGGTGTGTAGAGTCATCTCCGATAGTTACTTCCTCATCATTTTCCTCTTTCATTAAGTCTAGTACTTTCCTAAATCCTGTGATGTGTTTTGATGAGCTATTGTCAATCACTCAGGAGTTCACTTTATTTGATGCTTGATTTGTGAGTGCTGAATAGAGTACATACTTCTCGGAGTCCTCTTCTCTTTTGGATTTTCCTGTTTTGGCAAATGTGGCCTGTTTAGCCCTTTCTGGACATTTGGCAACATAGTGTCCAAATTTGTCACATCTGTAACACTGAATCTTAGAGAGGTCCTTTTTGAAGGAGTTCTTGCCGTGACGACCTTTTCTCTTCCTGAATTGCTTCTGCTTGCCTTTCTTATTTGGGTTTGTATTAAGAACTTGAAGGTCTTCATCTATATTCTTCTGTTTGATCCCTTTCTTATTTTGCCTTGATTCCTCTTGGAGACAGTCAGCCTTTAGCCTATCGAATTTTGGGAAGTTATCCCTTGCACTGATGCCTTGGACGAATGTTTCCCATATGCTAGGCAACCCATCTAGAGCAATGAGGGTTAATTGTTTGCTTTGGCTCTTATATCCAAGGGTTGCAGTTCATCCCTTAGGGCAGATATTCGCATGAAGTAGGCATTGACTGATTCTCTTTTTATCATGGCTATGTGATTTATTTCTTTTTTTGGAGCCAAGGTTTTACTGGCATTAGATATCTCAAAAGCGTCTTCAAGTGCTTTGAACATGTTGAAGGTTGTTTCATGTTTCTTTATAATGGGCATAATGTTGTTCCTTATCCCATCAACTATGATTTTGATAGCCTTATCATTTCCTTCTCTCCAAATTGCTTTGTCAGGTTCAGTCTCAGGTTCTTCAGTTTCAGTCTTTACAAATGATTCGACTTTATTTTGTTTTAGAATCATTTGAATTCTGAATTTCCATGTGGAGAAGTCATCACCTCCTCCGAGTCTGTCTTCATATCTGATAGCGCTAGCCATTGATAGGATTGAGATGTTGAATATATGCTTGATTTGAATTTTAGGTAAAATTGAACAGCCTCAGGTTCGATTTAACTATAGCTCTGATACCATGTGAATGTTGTTCAATTTACAATTCAATATGCAAGATGTATTCTAATTTTATTCTTTATATCTATGTATTATCTATCTCTATTATATTTCTGACTATCTTCTTTGTTTGGCAGGTAAGAGGAGTATTTGTCGATTTCAATATCCTCTTCACAAATACCAAATGATATATATATATATATATATATATATATATATATATATATATATGAGAGGGGAGGATCAGGCAGTGCCTTGACCGGTCGTGTCTTATGGACATGACCGATCAAGACACTACTTGATCGCACCCCTTTGCATATGTTAACAACCAGTGTTTTAATTTTTTACCAGCCCGATATTAATCGGGGTTCACGTAACATAATATATATGCCAATCGGTATTAACGGTGTTGTTTGGTGTGGCATATTAACCGATAGTAATCGGTGTCTATGATAACCGATACGGATCACTAACTAAATGTTGAATATATTAAACGGTGCATACTATGCCACCCTATAGTAACTCGATAATCTTATTTCATTTTCTAAGAACACATCCGATATAGATCGAGATAGATGGTTAACCTGATAACTATTGTTTATCACCAATGTGCCATGCCATAATATGATTATCGATATTGATATAAATGAGGAATGCTTATCAAATAAAATATCTTGAAGTTTTCTTAATAGTATAATCGATAAGATTAATGATGGAATGAGAGACTTCATTTATTTCTCATTCAGTCATTTAGCTTACCGTAGCTAGCATGCATTAACACTAAGAAGGAAAGGTATGCAATATATAATACCCGAAGGCGTGCGACCAACCGTCGCGTCCAACTGCCCTTCGGGAAGACTAACTGACTACTGTAACCCATAATTACCGACGACAACATAACATAATACGACAAAATAACAATGATTATTCCCCGACAACAGTTGCCAGTTGGTTGATCCTCTTGTAAGATAATGACGACCTCTGAAGTAGTCTCAGAAGATGAGATAAGCTGTTCATATAGGCCCCTGCCTCTTACAAGCTTGGTGATCTTGATGTTTATGTCATACTCCATGACCTTGTTTATCCACCCAACCCTCTTCTCACTGATGTCCTTGTTTAGAAGGAAATCTTTGACACTTGCATGCGGAAGTAAAAGCTGGATGCTGTTGTTAGACAACATGTGTCTAAAGTTTTTTAATGCCCTTACAACAGTGAGGACTTGCTTTTCTACATAACTATACTTAAGCTCACAGTCCTTTAGCTCCTCACTAAAGAAAGCAATAGGTTGCTCCAAACTATCATCGTTCAACTGTGTTAGGGCAGCTCAGATGCTGGATTCTCCTCCGAAGGTATAGAGGATAAGTTAGGATTGACAAGTGTAGGTGCTTGAGTAATGGCTTGTTTGATGTCTTCAAAGCTGGCCCTCCCCTCCTTGGTCCAACGGAAAACCAAATTTTTCCTCAACATGGAAGTGAGGGGTTTTATCATGGTGGGAAGGTTGGGAATGAAACCCTCACAAAGTTGATACTACCAAGGAAACCTTGCAATCCATTCTTGTGACTGGGGAGTGGAAGAGAAAGAATAGCTTTCACTCGCTCTGGATCAATGGTGAAACCCTCCTTGGATATGATGTGTCCTAGCAATTTTTTTTGATCAGTAGCAAATACACACTTGCTAGGGTTCAAGGACACACCATACTCCCTGCATTTCATGAACACCTGCTCAAGATGACCAAGATAGTCAGCTGGATTCTTCGAATAAACAATAATATCGTCAAGGTATACAAGCACAAACTTTGCTAATACACCCTTGAAAGCCATGTCCATTGCTCTTTGGAACGTGGCACCTGCATTGGCTAGCCCAAAGGGCATCTTACAATAAGCATAGGTACCTGTTGTGACCATTTCACACATCGCCCCATCGCAAATGGGGACCCCCTCTTTTTGCTCGTTTTTCCCTCGTTTTTCGCCTTCGTTTTTAGGATTTTGTTAGTCAGTCAGTTGTCTGGATTTAGGGTCAACCCTTAGGGTTTTCATTTCTGTCTTTTCAGGCCAGAATCCAGTCGTTTTGAGGGCTTTTGAGCTTCCTTTTCGAAGGATGCTAATTTTGAATGCAATGAATTCGCCAGAATGGTCTAATTTTCAATTGGAATGTTGATGCAAAGCTTAAATTTGTCTAAGTGTTGGAGATGAAATGTGAATTTTTGTCCGATTGAATATTTTTGACCAAATTTTGACTTTTTTGATTTTGATCCTAGGCATTGGAAATGATTTGTTTTCGCCTTGTGAAGTCTTAAAATGTGTAAAATCATGTTATTTTGGCCTGTAGGAGCAAAATCGCTCCTGTCCCTCTGTGAAGGACGGGAGCTCGTTTTCAAATATCTTACTGTCCCTGCAGAGTCAAGATGAATTTCGAGTTGGAAGTAATGGAGAGGGGCGAGATCTTTCCATTGAATATAGATTGAAGATTTTCATGAGCACAGAAATGCCTCCAGGAGAAAAACCGCTCCTGTCCCTCAGTGAAGGACCGGAGCTACAAATCAAATTTTGCTTTGTCCTTGCAGGATTTCAACAACTTGACGATTTGAAGAGGTCCAAGGGAAGATGTTTTATCAAATGAATATAATTTGAAGTGCAAATATGAAGGAAAATGATCCAGAATGCTAAAATCGCCCCTGTCCCTCAGGAAGGGACCAGGGCGAAATACATTATAGCTCCCGTCCCTCTCCCAGGGACTAGAGCGATATTCTTCATAGGGTAAAATCCAGGCCAAGATCAAGACAAGTTCATGTTTGGTGGCAAGGAAGACGGTGAAATGAACTCATTGAATATAAATTGAATATTTTGAAATATCAACAAGGGTCCTAAAGTGCCTAGTTCGCTCCTGTCCCTTAGGAAGGGACCAGAGCGATTTTTGTTATACATGATTCTCTTACCAAGTTGCAAACGATTTCAAGGCATGGATGAATGGAGTAGAGCATGACAAATCCGTTGAATATAAATTTGAAAGCTAGCAAAGTGAAATGAAGACCACAAGAGCAAGTTCGCTCCTGTCCCTCTCCAACGGACCAGGGCGATACAGTGGTTATATTGCTTCTCACTCAAGTTCAGGACCTTCCAAGACAAGGAACAAGGTGGCAGGAACGTCTTAAGACATTATTAATCAAACACAAGCATCAAGGTCGTCACGTTGGAAGGATTTGCGCTCTAAGACCCCAGATCGCTCCTGTCCCATGGGAAGGGACCAGAGCGATATTTCCATTAGGGCATAGATTTCAAGAGACAAGCAAGTATCAAGCTACCACAAGGATCGAAAGGACGTCATCACACGCGTTGAAGATAATTGTAAGTTGAAATAAACAAGAACAAGCTCACAATGATGAATTTCGCTCCTGTCCCTCAGGAAGGGACCAGAGCAATGTTGAGTATATTGATCAATTCATGCAAGAATTGCGTTGAGTCAAGGCTTCACAAGGTTGTAAAGGGTTCAAGACGTCTTTTGAGGATGACATGCAAGAGTTTTGAACGTCCAAACGTTATCAATCAAGCTAAGGAGCCCATATCGCTCCTGTCCTTTGGACAAGGACCAAAGCGATTTCATCAAAAACACTCATACTCCTTCAAAGTCAAGGCAAGGCGAGGATGGACGAGGTAAAGGACGTTATTTTGAAGGCAATAAACAATGAACCAAGGTTAAACGTTACCAACTTGAGCTCAAAACGGAGAAAAAACATGGATCGCTCCTGTCCCTCTCCAAGGGACAAGGGCGATGATCCTTATAACATCAAAGGTACCTTGCAAAAGCAAGTGGGACGTGTGTGGAATGGACTAGCAATGATGCTATTCGCCTAGCAATGGAAGTTCGAAGATCAAAGATGCAAGATGAACGTGAAAACATGGAGATCGCTCCTGTCCCTCTCCAAGGGACTAGGGCGATGTTAGCCAAAACACATGATATCCTTTGAAAATCACGTTAAGACAAAGACGCACAAGGTTTTAAATGGCATTTGGAGGATGATACAAGGAAAGGTTCGTATCAAAATGGAGAATTTCAAGCGAAAACCATAGGATCGCTCCTGTCCCTCTCCAAGGGACAAGGGCGATGATACATCTAAAGACACTCATGCGCACATGCAAGGCAATCTAATTCGAAGAACCCAACAAGATGATCGATTTGGAACGTGGAAATGAAGGAGTTGAACGTTGAAAACGCAAGAATCATGACAAAAATGGTGAATCGCTCCTGTCCCTCTCCAAGGGACCAGGGCGATGAGGTACGTCCACTTCATTTTCAGATTTTTGGCGCCAAATAAACCTTTTTAAATTCATTTTAATGCCAAAATTCGATAAAATTTAAAGTCCTATTTAATTGGCATTTAATATGGCGTTTTGCATTAATTAATTATTTTGCCTTGATTTAAAAAATTGAAATTTATTAATTAAAATAAAAGGCATTTAATTAATTAATGAATTAAATAATTAAAAGTCGAATAAGAACGCTCATGCATGTAAGTCGGCCTTGTTATTTTATTTAAAAATCGTTTGAAATTGCTTTATTTTATCAAGTCGGCCTTGAGGGTGAATTGTGATGTGAGCGCTATATAAGAGGGGTAAAAACTATCATTTCTACATCATTATTTTACCTTTCTACATGCGAATTGGGAAGACGAAGGAAAGTGCGAAGTGTGTTTGAGGTGGTGCGAATTTCCATTTATCCAAGGTGGCATTAGTAATCAAAGGTGGTGCGATAGCTCTTCATTTGAGCGAATTTGCTAAGATTTGAAGACCACGTTAAAGGTGAACTTGAAGATCACATTGAAGACAAAGGTGGCGAAATTGATTTCTTGAGGAGATAACGTTAAAGATCATTCATACCTCAATTTGGCCTAGGCGAATTTTGTCTTTTTGCATTCTAGAGTTAGCTCTCTATTGAGGTATGGCGATTTGATTTTTATTGCTTTATTTATTCATCGTCATATTTTAAGTTTTGAAATTTTGAATTTTGAATTTCTTAGCTCAATCTTTCAATTTTTTTTAGGAAATGATAACTCTAAAGACTTATCATGAGGTTTCCTAAAAACTTTATCTCTCTAATCAACGTTATTCATTGCAAAATATAGTTCTCATAATGAAATGTTGTGTAGGTATGGCGACCCCGAAGGCGGGAGCATCCACCAGTCGCTCAGCTCTCATGAAAGAAGATCAGAAGACCGAAGAAGTGGAGACCAAGATCGTGTCGAAGTGGAGCAACATTGGAGATACAAACTTGGGGAACTTTAGCACGAAGAAGTTTCGAGAGGTCCCCTACATTGGCAAGCCATCACCTGTCGCCCGGAGAATAATAGAGAGTGGCATCATTAAGGCGGCCGGTTTTCCTCCAGCTATTCAGTGCCACGAGTTGATGATCGAATGTGCCCGACACTATAATCCACAGTCCAGGACGATCGTGTTCAATGAGGGAAACACTTTGGCATACCTTTCAGAGGAAGCCATAAGTGAAGCTTTCCATCTTCCAGAGCACAGGGACATGATATACAAGAGCATAGAAGGAGCCAGGTCAATGTACGATGATGATCCAGATGCTTGCTTAAGCATAATTAACAAGAACTGGCTACTCAAGAGTCGTCCTCGTCTAAGCAAGATCCCGAACACACCGCACAGGATTGATTTCCAGGAGGAGTATACAGATTTGATTACCATGCTCAACCGAGTTACAGGAGCACCTCATGCCTTCTATTTTGAGAAGTGGATGTTTTACTTCATCCAGGTGATTGTTCAGGGTAAAGGTACGATACATTGGGCTAGGATGATTAGCCATTGCTTAGACGTACAGTTGAGGAGACTCAGGGCTACTAAGTCCTTCCACATGAGTTCATACGTCATCTATGCTTTGATCAGGAGTGTTGAGTATGCAGGACTACCTCACAGAGGAATGATTGGAAGAGGACCCGGCGAGGTCAGAGCTTGTGATTCCTATGCCTACTTGCATCATCCGCCAGGGAAAAACTACAAGTTAGTTAATGACACCTTCACGATGAACATCACGAGGACGTTGCAAGGACGGATTCACAACAGATTATCTCAGGATGCCCAGGAATTCATCAAGAGGTACGGTGCTTGGTTCATTCAGTTTCCCAAATTCACTTACATTAGAGTGCATGGATGTCCTTTACCTCCATACATGTTGCCGAGGTATCCGACAGACAGAATTGTGTTACTTGAAGTAACAAGACAGTTGGCAGCATATGCAAAGGCATTCAGGCACAGACATCAGAATGGAGTCCAAGTACCTATTATTTTGGGTAATTCAGTTGAGGTATGTCCTAATGTTTTAGCCATGGATGACGCAGAGAAGGAGTTAGCCTTGTATTCTTTTTCATCTTTTGCTTGGAGAAATAACTTTGATCCACATGGACATTTAGAGGAGACAGTCGGCAGAAGATTTAGACATGAGTACCAGATTGAAGATTTTATGATGAACCTCCTAGATGATCTTGAGGTGAAACGGAAAATGCATTCTAGATTACCTTTGGATTTCATCAGGAAATGCAGGATTTACAGAGTGGCCGACCAAGCTCAGGACAATGGCAGACATATCCAGTCTTCCTATGATAGAGAAAGCAAAACAATAAGGTTGGATTGGAATGAGCCCGAGGTCGTGGATTTAGATGCTTTGATGGCACCAGTCTTGTCTTGTACTCGTAGATGGGTAGACGTTCAGCATCAGAAGTTGAGAGAACAAGGCATAGCTATGTCTTTCACTTTGGAAGAGAAATCAGCCGAAGGTGGAGCCAGTGTGAGTGAAGGCAATCCTAATCCTAGGAATTCAGGTGAAGGTAACCTTCGATGTGCCAGTGAGGGCAATCTCCATCCAAGAGGTTCGAAGAGAAAAGAAAGGTCAGAAAAGAAAGAGTCTTCCAAGAAAAAGCAAGGGGCCAACAAAGATCAAACACCAGGTACTTCTTCTAGATCAGAGAATAGAACAATTCAAGTAGAAGAGTCCATGGAGTCTACGGTACAGAATGACAGGCAGGAGGAAGAACAGGCACAGCATGTTTCGTCAGATGGATCTCTCCAAGACTATGAGTTAGAAGAAGATAATGAAATGACATCTCCTCCCAGAGAAGAAGAAATGGTGCATAAAGAGATTCAAGTTCAAGAGACAAGATCGAATATCCTAGATTGGTTGAAGGAAAGATTGACTAAGGTGATCGTAGTAGAGGACGAGGACAATGCAATTGATTTAGAGAGCCTTGTTGGACGTTCACATGAAGTAACAGAGAAGAAGAAGGCTACCAAGATGTCCAAGATGATTCGAGATGAGACTGGATCTAGGAAATTGCAGATAGCTACACCGGCAACAGACAAATATGAAGGTGAGATCCTTGCAGAAGAATATGATATACAGACTTTTGAGTTAGGACCACCTACAGCAGAGCAGACTTTAGATGATGCTACCGATTCATTTGAGGCATTGAAAGACAAGCTTAGAGAAGAAATGGAGAAGAACAGAAAGCTTGAGAGAGAGGTCGGTGCATGGAGGACATATTTCAGTCACATCAATGAACCTTTGGGACGTCAGGATCCAGTTAGATCACCAGTGCAGGCATTGCCACTTCAGTCAATCAATGAAGCAGAAAGATTCAGGAACATGGTCCAACGTACAAGTAATTGGATGGATAGATCTCATACAGTAGCCATAGAGTTTGTTACAAGGATGATGAAGATCATTCATCAGACTATCCAAGTTCTTGAGATAATCCACAAATTGATGACAACAGTTGCTGCATTTGCCCATACCAAGGACGTTGTCATTCCTGTCTTGAGAGTTATTAGACACACATCAAGGAAGATTTTAGCGCAGGAGAGGATCTTGGATGGAGAACCTCACAGTTTGTTTCATTGGTCAACCTTACTCCATATGAAGAATGTTTTCTTCGAAGACATCAGTGTTAGATGTGGCCAACTTGAGGAAGTGATCAATCCGATTCAGGACAGAGTATTTGAGGTACTTCGTACCATTCTTGGCAGAAGGATCGAGGTCGAGACAGATGTGGATATGCAGGAACTTGAGGATAGAATCAAGATCATCTTTCGCAAGGACGCAGATGTTACAGATGAGCAGTATGATCAGATGTTCGCCACCATGCTCCTGATTGATAGAACAAAGGAATTTGAACCTTCATGGGACGCAGCTCTTCTAGATGCATTCGATCAGGTCATCCACTTAGAGGAGAGTATGAAGAATCTTCCCGAGATTCCAATCACAGAAATCGAAGGAATCGTGACAAAATTCATTGCATATGCTAAGAAAGAGAATTGGAAAGGGAATAAGATTCTAGATGAAAGGTTGTTACAGATGACATGACATCTTATTTCTCATTGGTTGATACCTCCTAGGTTTTTGTGCCGAATTTAATATTTGGCTATGTATTTAATATTGTTCAGTAAAAAGGAGGTCATTTGTAACAAACCCTAATTAGGGTTTAGGTGTCATGATCTTGTCCGTTGATTTACTTTCAATCTGGACCTTTCATTGTAACTGGGGATGCTATATATACCCCCATTTTTCATTTCATTGAGTAATAGTGTAATAGAGGAATAGAGTAATAGTCAATAGTTGATGTAAGAGAGATTAGAGTTAGAAGCAATTTTATTTTGTAGCAAGATTGAGTTTTGAAGAGAGAAATTCAAGCAATTGTTGTACATGATGACTTGGAAATCAATAAAATATTGAAGTTATGGTGTTTTGTTGCAAATTTCTTGAGTTATCTTCATGGTTGTTTGATCTACTTGAATCGTGCTCAATCAAAGTAATTTGTTAAATTTGAAGGACAAAGTGTGAGATTTGACATTTGGTAGGATTCGTAATCCAAACCACTAGCTTCTTGCTGATTGTAGGAACGCCTTGCGTGGTCGACTGGAGAATACTTTGAGTCCCTTAATCTTCAATCATTATTGTATCTTGGATATGTACCTTCGTAGTAGTGTCCTTGATCTTTGATGTATTGAGTATCATTTTATTACCTTAGAAGATCGCACTAATTTCAATTGAGTTGTTATCTTATGGCAAAATTGAAGTTGGTTGAATCTTGCCAAGTCTCGTCCATACTAAGTCATTCATAGGGTTAGACTAGATTAGACCTCTTTAAACCCTACTCCTTTTGCTATTTTTTGAAAGTTTCTTTAGTTCAAAAAATCTTTGAACTTTTGGAATACGTAAGGCCCCTTGGAGGAAACAACAAATCACATCATACCACTAAAAGCTTGTCCACACGTAGAGACCCTACTAAAAGAACCTTGGAGTCTACCTAACTGATCCTTTACGCGAATCTTCAGCAGTTAGAGACTATTTTCTCAAGAGAGGATAAGATGCCTATTGGTATTTTATTCTGTGTATGATTGTGTATAAAATACACGTCAACAGTACCCCACTTAGTTGTAAATGTAGTCTTGTATTGGTCTGATTCTTGGACCAAGATCTAATTGTAGCCTGAATACCCATCCAAGAATGAAAATATTTCCGAGCCACTGACCTTTTGGAGAATCTTCTTCATAGAGGGAAAGGGATAGTGATCATTGAGGGAGGCTCTATTGAGATCCCAAAAGTCTACACATTGTTTGATTTACCCATTCTTCTTTCTTACACGCACAAGGTTGGCCACCTAGGAGGAGTGCTTGATAGGGAAGATGATATTGGCTTATATGAGGTTGGTCAACTCCTTCCTCATTGGTGGCTCAATATTGGGGTTTATCGGCCTTTGCTTTTGTCTAACTGGCTTTGCATACAGGGTTTAGCTCTATAGTATGCTGGGCTAAGCTAGGGTCAAAACCCTTGAAGTCTTCATAGGTCCAAGCAACTATGTCATCATACTTTTGACAAAGCTCAACAAAGGCCTCTTGTTCAGTTGAGGAACACACCTTGCCCAAGTTTAGAGACCTACCTGGGCGACAACAACCGGCTTGTAATCCCCCCTCTTTGCAGCTAAGTTCATCTTCTTCTTCAACTGATCATCCGAGTTGAAAATGCCTTCCAAGGTAACTAGACCTTTAGGCAAGTTGTTGGAGTTGAGCAGAAAACTCTTCATATTGCAAGAAGTTGACGATCTGCTGATCGCTTTCGAGCTCTTGCCAATTTACCTGATTGTCTGGGACAACAGGCCTCACAACAAGCCTGATGTTTTGCTCCTTCTCACTTGCAACATGCGCTGGTATGTCGAATTGAGCACCAACCGCTGCAAGCCTTAGAACATTCTTGTTCCGACTTCTAGGAATGCTTTGGATATTGAAGGCCTCGAATCCTTCAATCAAATCCCAAACTCTGTGTTTGTATGATTTGAGTAGGTTGTTTTTTCCTACACTTTGGGTTCAGATGTGGTTAACAACCAACTCACTATCTCCAAATACTTGCAAAGATGTGATCTTTCTGCTTTGTGCAAGTTGGAGACCTTGGATCAAGGCGTCATACTCAGCGACATTGTTGGTGCAACCAAACGGAAGCCTAAAAGAGAAGAAATATTTCTCCTGCTCAAGAGAAACAAGCATCACACCGACACTTGTACCATTCTTGTTTCTTGAGCCATCAAAAAACATGTTCCATAACCCCTTTGAGTCTCTTTGTGCCTTGATGAGGTTAGGGATAGGAGTATCCTCTTCATGGATACAATAGGTGCCCAGCCCAGTCTCTTCAGTCTCAGCTAATGGATCAAACTAAAAAGCATTGGCCCATTTGTGCAACAAGCAATCAGGAACCTTTTGCAAAAGAGTGGTAGGCTCACGGACAATACACTCGTTCCCCTCTTCATGCAAAGTGCAATTCATGTTTATAGGGCTGGGGGTGTAGGGATCAATGTGGTTTTGGGCAATGGGCTCTGCCCTTATGGTCACCTTGGTACCATAGCTTGTTCGAAATAGCAGGTGGGATCAATCAGAAGAGAGGTACCCACCTATCTTGGCGGTGAAGTCTCTAGACAGGCAAATGGCAAAGAAGGCAGGGAGGTCAATGATTGATACGTCTTGCAAGGCAGTGCAACTAGGGCATGCATGCAAGGTTAGCTTCAAATTTTTTACAACCCCAACTGTCTTAATAGAAGTGCCATCCATTTGGACCACCCCTTTGGTCACAGGTTCGTATTCTATGCCAAGAAGATCAGCTACCTTCTTAGGCATGACTGAGCTACTAGCTCCCGACTCTATCATGCAGTTGTGAACTAAGTTATCTCCTATGATTAAGGAGAGATAGAAGGGGAGAGGCTTGCTTATCTTACTTGAATCTTCCTCCTCGTTGGGTTGCACCAAACTGGTGGAGACTGCCTTTTTGCTGACTGCTGCCTTATCACATGACCAATCAACGTCCTTCAGTGCCTCTTTAATCAAATTCCTTTGAGATGGGATCGAAAGAGCGTCCCACATAGTGACATTGAGGTTAGCCTTCTTCATCTGATCAACTATGTTGAAAGGAACACCGACTAATTTTAGGGGCCCCTTTGAGGCTACAAGGTCTACTTTTTCTCTTTGGACGATTTGGGCCTCCTCCTGCCTCTTGCTCCCCTGCATGGTATTTTGGTTTGTATCACAGACAACTACATTGGGCGTTGGAGCTTGGGCTGATGTTGAAGGTTGTTTGCCCTCTCGGGTGAATAACTTAAGACATAAAGGACATAACGCAGAATAATGTCATAAATATCAGACAAAGTGTATCAGATGTTCTATTCATCAATAAGTGTCCTTTACAAGTTACATTCCGGAGTATAAAAGGGTACCGAGGGGGTGCGAGCGCCAACCGTCGCACCGCAACTTCCACCCCTCGGTTGCCAACTAACCAAAATAATTACACATAATTAACTAATGTTATTCCCGTGTACAATAATGCCGCCAACATCATCCCCCCCAAAAGAAAAGTCGTCTCCAGGCGACTTACAAAAATGGAGATAATGCAACCTATACAAGATATCTGAAAGACTAGGGAGGGGGCTGAGAAAGCGTCCCTGAAGTAGAAGTGTGAGATGGTCGTGTCTGGGTCGCCAAGCGGGCATGAAGCTCATACACCTGCTGAGTGCGTGCAGCCACATCCCGTTCTGCTACGAGGACCTTCTCTAGAGCTGTCTTCACCATGTGTGCTGCCTCCAGTAACTCCTTCTCTTTGGTATCCACTGCCTCCGTTGCGCAGGCCAACTGTGTCTGCTCGGCTGCCAGGCGGCCCTCTACCTCGGCCTTCGCTGTCCGGATCTCAGCCGTCTCTTGGCGGGCCACCTCTAGCTGTGCCAACAACTTCACCTTCTCGGCTGCCCATGAGGCCTGCTGACTGGCCACCTCTCTCTCCAACGCTACTCGGGAAGCCTCCCTGACTGCAGACTCCTGCTGTGTGCGCCTCAATGCATAATAGGCATCCCGGTAGACCTGCTCGATCTCGCGGACAACTGCCGTCACCCGACTCTCCACAACGGGCTGACGCAGCCTCCAAGCCTGGAGCATCTCCTCTGTCTCCGTAGTCGGCCACCCTTGAGACTCAAAGCAGGTAGCAAAGGCTGTCGGGCAACCCACCCGCATAAACTGTAGGACCTGCTCTAGCTCCACCACCACCTGCTGCAATGCTTGCGTCTGGGCGGCGGCCACTACCCGCCTACCCCTCGTTACCATATCAACCATGTCAGCGAGATAAGTCTCAACATCCTCTCCCATTTGTGCCAAAGACTGGGAAATCCCTGGTGGAACAGTCACTACTGTATCCTGCTGTGAAGGTACCGCCTCCGCCATCGAAGGTGCACCATCTCCTGGTGCCTGCCTAGAGGCGACCTCCCCTGCCTCGTGCCCAACTGTGAGTCCATGTGCCTCCCCTGACGAGTCATCCAAGTGGACTACCTCCGCTCCAGTCTCTCGACACGGTGAGAATACAACAGCTCCCTCCGGCTGGGCCAGTGTCATCTGAAACCGCTGTGTGAGCCAGCTTTGCATAGCCTCGAGGTCAGCACGCGTCTCTGTGACCGGGGGATGGGTCGTTGTCGTCGGCTCCTCCAACAACGAAGCAGAAACAGTCACCACAGCGTCACTACCCACGACCTCCAACCGCACGTGAGGCTCGGTATCCTCCACCTCCGTCGGCCCCTGTTCGACCACTACCTGGTGCGGTGACTCCTTCGTCCTTGACTCTGCCATGTCCTCGGGAAGTGCCGCTGTGGTTGGGCCCGACGGTGCTCCCTGTTGCTCGTGCTGGAGGGGACCAAGTGTAACAGGCGTATGGCTCTGCCCGAAGGCCGGAATATAGGTGCCGCCTACTCCAGATGCTGGCGCAGTCGTGCCCATCGGTAACAGAGGTGGGGCAAACCGGACGCGTACAGGCTCCTCCGTTGCCTGATTGCTATTGTCTTGCTCATCTTCCTCCTCCGAATCCTCCGTGCTGCTGGACTCCCTCCCGCTGTCAGGTTCCCCTGAAGCCGAGGCCCTATCCACCACCCGTTTCCGCTTCGCGGAAGAGTGCCCAATGTCCAAGTGCCTCCAATACATTATTGGAGGCTCTCCCACTGCCAACGGTCCCTGTGGCCGTACCTCCAACTCGTCCTCCGGCACTACTTCCCGTGTGGCCTCTAGGAATAACCCTATAGCATAATGAGGCATATGGAATGTGCGATGCTGGAGCGTCAGAAACTCATACATACGCTCGGCCAGTAACACTGCCCAGTCATATACGATGCCATTCATCAGCCCATTCATCAGCATAATCTGAGGGAGGGCAATGTCCGATGCCCTGCTCGACCCTGTCAATCTGCTCTTAATAACATCCATGATGCACCTCCAATGGCCCTCCGCAACAAAAGTTTTGCGGATTCCGCGACTCTTCGTGGCTCTAGCCACGCTGTCCAACTCCGCTGTGGTCAAATTCCGGGAGACTAATTTAATCCACCGCTCCTTCTCCTCTTGTGTCATCTTCTTAGCCTTTAAGTCTATTTTCTTGCCTTGGCTGCCCGGAATTCCGAATACCCTCGTGAAATCCCTTGCTTTGAAGGATATGGTGACATCCCTCCGGAGGTATTCAAACGTGCTGGTGCATGTATGCCTGTCGAAGGTGTCCACCATGAAGCGTAGGGCACCCTCGTACTCCAGGATAGGGAACACAGGCATCCGAATAGCCCACTCTACCTGTGCCTTCCGGAGGTTTTGCTTTACCAGGTCATTATCGGGGGTATCCTGCCACCATTCGCGGCATTCCAATCCATTCAGGCCCTCGAAAGTAATATTCTGTGGCGTCACTGTGTTTTTCGCACTTGCGGCAACCTGTGGTGTTTTCTGTTTTTGTTTTTGCCGAGCGCTGACATCCATGGTGCCGCCTGCAACACGTACTCCTGAAGCTAAGATCCTGATATTGCTACCACTATCCTTCTGGCTGCTACTAGAAGAAGCGTGCAGCTGTTTCTTCCAACTCCTCTTCCCGCCTGAATCCATCGATCTTCCTGTAATTGATTTGTTTAGAAAAAAAATCCACCCTTCGTAACGGCCCTCTCTTTTTGGCTGCCGTCGTGCCGCTGCTTGGTCTACCTGTGGCTCTTATTCTTCCCTCGGTTGTTGCGCGTAACCCTTATTTGGTCTGCCTGTGGCTGCGTGGTATTGCTGTGCATAAACCCTTGCTGTGCGTGGTGGCGCGGTGGTCTGGCTGTGCGGTGTTCGCTATGTTCTTCCTGCGGCGGTGTGCGGCGTGGTGTCTCCTTCGTGCGGTGTGGTGCCTTTTTCTTCCCTCGGCGGTGTCTCTTCCTTGCGGCGTGGTGTCTTTTTCTTCCCTCGGCGGTGTCTCTTTCTTCCCTCGACGTTTTATCCTTGCGGCGGTGTTTTATCCTTTTTACGCGGCCTTCGGTGGCTCCCACCGCACGGTGGCTCCATCGTCGGTGGTTTCACCGCACGGTGGTTTCACTGCACGGTGGTTCCATCGTGCGGTGATGCCGCCTTCGGTGGGCCCACCGTACGGTGGCCACTTTCTCTTCTCCACCGTACGGTGACCTTTTTTTTTTTTTTTTTTTTAAATATATATATATTTTTTCCAAATTTTCTTTTATATATATTTTTCCAAATTTTATTTTATATTTTTTTTTCAAGTTTTTCAATTTTTAGTAGCGGCTGACTGACTGGGGGTTTCCGGTTCCCTCCGTTCGTGATAGATCTTTAGTTTCGACCCGTTGACTGCATCTGGTATCTCCTTCCCGTCTAGCGTCCATAACTTTATCGCCCCGTTCGTATTGACCTCACGTATCCGGAAGGGCCCTAACCATCGGATTTTGAATTTCCCCGGTTTAATTTCGTTCCTCCCATTGAATTTTAACACCAGCTGTCCGGGAGTAAAATTCATTCGCCGGAGATGCTTGTCGTGCCACACCTTCCGTCTTTGCTGGGCTGTTTCTGTCGCCCATTGAGCCATCATCCTTCGCTCGTCCAATTTGTTCAACGCGTGCAGCCTCTCCCTCAAGCTTTCCATGTCGCCAAGGCGATTATCAACGGCAATCCGCAGACTCGGTACCATGAATTCAACTGGCACCACGGCTTCTTGTCCATACATTAGCTGGAAAGGAGTCTGTCCAGTAGTTACTTTGTAGGTCGTTCGGTATGCCCAAAGTACTGACGGTAGGCCCTCCTCCCAGTCCTCCCTCTCCACTCCGCAAGACTTATATATCACCGACATTATTATTTTATTTGTGGCCTCCGCCTGGCCATTAGCACGTGGGTAGTACGGACTTGAAAATGAGTGAAAAATCTTGAAGTCTGATGTCAACCGGTGTATGACATGGTTCACGAAGTGGCCTCCCCGGTCACTGGTTAACTGAATAGGTATACCATATCGTGTAATGATTTGTTCATAAATAAACTTCGCTGTGCTTACTGCCGAATTATCCTGGAGGGCCCTCGCCTCCACCCACTTGGTCAAGTATTATGTCGCAACTATAATGTATCGGCACCGTCGTGTGGGACTGGCCTTAAGAGGACCCACAAGGTCGAGTCCCCATCGCTCAAAGAGTTCTTGTGCATGCGACGGGTTGAGGGGCATGAAGTCCCGCTTCAGAGGTTTGCCTGCCCGTTGGCAAGTGGCGCACCTCACGACCCACTCCCTGGTGTCGTGATATACCGTTGGCCACCATAGTCCTGCGAGAAGCACCTTTCGGGCTGTGGTGTCTGGACCCATATGTCCACCTGCGGGCCCTTCGTGTGCCTCCCTTAGTACACTCGAGACTTCTTCCTCCATGACACAACGCCTTAATATCTGGTCCGGCCCCATCTTGTAAAGTAACCCGTTGATGAGCGAAAAAGTCCTGCTCCTTAATGCGAGCTTTCTTCGTTCCCCTGGAGGCATACCCTCCAGAAATCGGGACGTCGATAGGTACTCACCAATCTTTCTGTACCATGACGGGAGTACAACTATTTGGAACAAGTGTGCATCCGGAAAATCGTCATTTACTCCCTTTGGAGGTTCCCCTGACTTAATTCGCGACAGCTGGTCGGCTATGACATGGCTTCGCCCTGGTCTCACCACAATTAGAAATGTGAACTCCTGTAGTAGCAATAGCCAATGACTTATCCTCCCCTGGATAATGGGCTTGTTCACTAAATACATGAGTGCCTGGTGGTCTACATAAAATGTGAATGGTGTGGCCAGGAGGTAATGACAGAATTTCTGTACAGCATAGACCATACCGAGTGCTTCACGTTCTGTGGTACTGTAGTTCTTTTCCGCCTTCGAGAGCAACCTGCTGGCAAAATAAACAGGGTGGTCCAGCCCGTGTCCTCCTACTTGGGCTAATGTAGCCCCGATGGCGTAGTTTGAGGCATCCACGTGAATGTGGAATTCCTTATCCCAATTCGGGTATGCCAGTATGGGCGCTTCCATCAACCTTGTCTTCAGCTCTTCGAAGGCCTTGCTCTGTGGCTCTGCCCAAATGTATGGTTCCCCTTTCCTTGTCGACTTATCCAACGGGTGGGATATCTCAGCGAAGTTCTTGATGAACCTCTTGTAGTACCCCACATGACCAAGGAAGGACTTTACCCCCGTGACGTCCGTAGGAGGTTCCATTTCGACTATTACCCGAATCTTGTCTGGGTCCGTTTTCAATCCCTCTTTACACACAATGTGTCCCAACAATCTTCCCTGTGGTACCATGAATCTACATTTCTTTGGGTTGAGGGCCAAC
Organism: Cryptomeria japonica; assembly: GCF_030272615.1. Classification (NCBI taxonomy): domain Eukaryota; kingdom Viridiplantae; phylum Streptophyta; class Pinopsida; order Cupressales; family Cupressaceae; genus Cryptomeria; species Cryptomeria japonica. The sequence goes on from NC_081414.1 coordinate 638,151,045, forward strand.
CGTGCCCTCCGACACCTCTCTAGGCACTCCCCGAGGGTTTTTAGGTGGGTGCCCTGTTCACTTTAAATCGACCAATCATCCAGGAATGCTTTGAAGTTCCCCACCGACATCTTGTCGAAGATGTGCAAGATGATGCGTTGAAAGGTGGCAGGCGCATTGCATAGACCGAAGGGCATTCGGTTGTATGCGTACACACCGTCCTCCACCACGAAGGTTGTTTTCAGCTTATCTTCCTCCGCGATGGATATCTGGTTATAACCAGAGAACCCATCCATGAAGGAATAGATTTCGTGTCCAGCTACTTCCTCCAAGATGCTGTCTGTGAAGGGTATGGGAAACGGGTCTTTAACGGTGACAGCGTTTAGGCACCGGAAATCTACACAGATCCGGATCTGATTGGCCTCTTTCTTGAGGGAAATCACAATGGGGGACACCCATTCGCTTGTCTGCACTCTGAAGATTATGCCCGCTTCCAACATCCGCTCAATTTCATCGTTCACTCGTACAGCATAATTTTTGTTCATTCGGTACGGCCGCTTCCTCACTGGCTGGGCTCCTGGTACCAACGTTATTCGGTGCACACATAGTTTTGGGGGCACGCCCTTCAAGTCCTTGTAGGTCCATGCAAAGACATCCTTGTATTCAAGGAAAATTTTGAAGGCTGCGGCCTTCAACACTGGATTCCAATCATCTCCGACCAGGATGATCTTGGGGTCACTTGTCTCCCCGAGATTCATTTCCTTTAACGTGGCTTCCTGATACTTAATAGGCTCCCCCTTCAGGAATTGGTGTGCCGGCGCCTCATTCACTGCTGCCTCCCCTTCCTTATACTCGCCATATTCTGGTTGAAATATATCTGGTTCTTCTTCGATGTTCAATACGTTGCACGATGGTGTAAATAGTTCATAATCTCCCATTTGCCAATGGAAGAGGCCATTCAAGGTGTCCCCATCGTCCCCTGAGCATGCCTCCAGTTCTAATACCCCTTCATCACTAGGCTCCATTCGGCATCTATTTCCCCCCTCTGTTAAGTGGTGTCCCTCCGATTCCGAGTCAGAGGAAGAGGCTAACTCCTCGCTCACCATCTGCGTACGGAGGTCGATTACGTACTTCCTCCCGACGTTTTCCAAAGAGAGGGTATTCCGCTTCCAGTTATGGTTCGCTTTTGCTGCAATGAGCCACCCCCGCCCCAGGATGGCATCATATCCTTTTTGTTTTAAGGGGATTACCACAAAGTCCAGCACGAATGGCTGCGTGCCAACCATCACCTTCTGGCCCATGAGGGTACCAATGGGTTTAATCCCATGTTGGTCTGCCCCTAGTAGGTTGAACGTAGGGGGCCACAACGTAGGCTTTCCCAATTTTTTCCATATCGCTTCTGGGAGTACATTTACTCCTGACCCCTCGTCCACAATAGTGTCTGTTAAGGTGGTCCCTAGTATACCCATTTCTACTACCGCCGAGTGGCGTCCGCTGTTGACTACCAACAACATGGGGTCGATCGCGGGGCTCGCGACCTCCCTAACCGCGGGGTTGGTTGTGGGGCGCACGACCTCCTTTGTTTTTACTTGTGGGGGTACAGAGTTTAAAATAGCCGTTTTTAGCTGCGGCATACTCTCCAGGAGGTCTTGAATTCTCACCGGTACCTCTACCTGCAAGATTTGCCGTAAGATTTCCTCTTCTCCCTTCGTCCGTGGTGGACTTGCTGTCTGGTGATTGTTCTGTCCTTGTGCGGCTAGTTCTTTTGTGATCTTGTCTTTGGCCTCCCGCACTCTATCGGTCTCTGTGTGGGGATTTGGGTAGGCAATCTTCTTAGCCTGTGCCCTTGTGATTGCCAATACTTCTGCCTTCGTAGGTTCTATGTTCAGAAGGTGTACACCAGGCTTCGGGCAATTTGCGTCCTCGTGGTCGCCTGGCCCGCACCATCGGCAGAGGTGCTGAGTGTTGGCTTCCTTCGTACAATCACGGGCGAAGTGTCCCCACTGATTGCAGGCCCTACATTGAATCATCGGCCGGCCCTTGGCATCGTACTAGATCCGGTTATTGTTGTTGTTATTGTTATTGTTTCTTCCGCCGCCCCGTCTATTGTCCCGGTATCCTCCGGATGATGCTGTTGTGTTAGTCTGTTGGCCCGTACCCGCTGGTGCGGATGTTGTGGCCTGCTCTGTGAACAACACTTGGTTCGGGCTTCGGGTTTTCATATTGTATGGGCACTCCTTGGTGGAGTGTCCCATCATTTGGCAAATCTCACAGAATGCCTTCTTCGGGCAAGTACCCTTTGTGTGTCCATCACTCCTGCAGTCTGTACACCATACTTCAGTTTCTTCCGTCTTACTTGTACTCCCTTTCATGGCCTTGAATTCTCTCAGCATTCGTTCCATGTCCTTCTGGAGTGCATGTACCTTTTTACCCGATTCGCTACTGCTACTGCTCTCTCCGTCAGAATCTTCATCATTGTCAGATGAATATCTATTACTTTTCTTCTTTCTTGATGTTTTGTACTCGCTTTCCAGATCCATTGCCCTATTATAGGCATCGTCATATGACGTCGGGGGTACAATCTTCATTTTTTTTCGTAGGGAGGATTTCAATCCTTCCACAAACCATCGTTTTTTTAAGCCCTCAGCCGGCTGGCTCTCCATTTTACCCAAGAGTTCTTTCAGCCTCCGACTGTATGCCCGTACTGTCTCCTTAGTACCTTGCTTGGTACTGTATATCTCTGTCACAATTTCGTTGTCATCACGAAGCAACCGAAACTCCTCCGTGAATTCCTTCTGTAGGGTAGCCCATGTGGCCACTTTTTGCTTATCTACATCGGAGTACCAATCTATGGCGACTCCTCGTAACGTGGCTGGGAACTGCTGTACCCAGTCATTGTGGTCTGTTACTCCGTTGGCGGACCAAATGGTTTCACATGTACGGCAGTGCCGTAAGGGGTCTTCCTTGCCGTCCCCTGTGAACTTTGGTAACTTTTGTTTGCTCGCCATACCTTGTCGTCTTCCTAGAGGCGGTTGTGTCTGTGTCTGTGGCTGTGTCTGTGGCCCTGCGCTGCTACCTCTGGTAGTGTTGGTGGTGTGTCCTGGAGGTACGGTGTTTTGCCTGTCGCGTGTGGCACCTACACCCGTACTGTTGCCCTCCCCTTCGTTTTGACATGCTCCTACTCCTGCTTCCCGTTGGTGATCGTCACTCCGTGGCGTGAGGGATAAGTTCCTAAACTGATCCTAAGTCTCCTCGACTAGATTTCGCCGTAACCTTGTTTCTTCTAAAAATTCTTCGTGGCTCCGCGTCCTACAATGATCTGGCGACGCGTAGAAATTTTCGTCGGCCTCTGCACCTTCCGTGACACCTCCTTGGTTCCCCTCGGGCCCCCCTTCGGCAGGTCGTCCTTCGGCAAGTTGCCTCAGCCTCCGTCTTCGTTCTACTTGCTGCTCCAGAATCAAAGCCCTTTGCGCGGCGTCCCACTCGTTCGTTTCCGGTTTTCTATTCCTATCTTTATTCAATAGGTTTGGCATTAATTGTCACACATCTCCATAACTCTCAATTCTTAAATCAAAACATATCTTTATTAATTCATCTGCTCAAGTACAACTTGTGTCAATGACACTTTTATTTGAAAATAAGAAGTTCACAGTTCAATTCCCTCCTGGCCTGACGCCATCTCTCTCCGTGTCTCGTCGGCTGTTCTCCTCGTAGTGTTGTAGGATTTGTTGTCGTCGTTCCTCCTGGGCAATCTCTTCCAGGTGGGCCTGCTGTGCCAGCGATGCCTATGCAAGCAGCCGGGGGAGGTGGTTCATTAACCGGTTTACTGCCGGGCTAACCTCCAGCGCTGTCCACACGGCACTTGGTGGGATTTCTGCCTCCGCCGCTTCTCGTTGAACGTATGTCTGAATGGCTACCTGGAGCAAAATCGAGAATTCTCGCGTTGCCGTGTCTTCTCCTGTGTACAGTTCTGTCCGTGCATCGTCGGCCTCCGGGTTTACCTCACCAACGGGTAGGCCCATTGTGTCTGTGCGCCATCCGTGTCTTCCCTTCCCGAGTTCGTCTAGGCAGCGGCGCCAAATGTTTGCCCTCTCGGGTGAATAACTTAAGACATAAAGGACATAACGCAGAATAATGTCGTAAATATCAGACAAAGTGTATCAGATGTTCTATTCATCAATAAGTGTCCTTTACAAGTTACATTGCGGAGTATAAAAGGGTACCGAGGGGGTGTGAGCGCCAACCGTCGCACCGCAACTTCCACCCCTCGGTTGCCAACTAACCAAAATAATTACACATAATTAACTAATGTTATTCCCGTGTACAATAATGCCGCCAACAAAGGTGAGGCAGCCTCCATGGTTCTCTTCTTTGACCTCGTATATTGCAACATAGACTCACCATTTGTTTGGTTCAAACCACAAAATTCTGCCTCTTGCCAATTGACAAAGGTAGAATCCCCTTGCAAGTAAGGCTGAGTGCCAACACTAGGCTGATTTGGGTCATGTTGTTGGCAGGAAGTGCTCGGGTCATCCTGCACCACTAAGGCTTGGACAAACCCTCCATTTTGGCAGACACCTTCGTTGTGTGGCTGATTGCATGGTTGACACCAATCTTGCTCTTGGGCGAGGTTATTTTTCATTGGAACTATCGCCTTTGAGTTGCTTGCAGCTGTGGGGTTCACACTATTCGAAGGCCTAGCGTTGCTCCATTGGTTTTGCCCTTGAAAGGGAGGCCTATTCTGTTGATAGTTCTGATTTTGTGCTTGATAAGCTCTGCTATGCTGGGCTTGTTGCCTCTTTAGCGTCACCAACTCATTGCTAAAATTTTGCAATAGAGCCATGACCTTATGGAGCTCATTGGAGGATGTAGATGGTGTGGATGATCGTCCTGCTGGTGCCATGGGGATAGGAGCCAAGGTGGGTTGTTGAGTAGGAGCTTCTGGGAAGAGAGGCATTGGAGGCCTTGGAGCTATCTTCCCAGCTTGAATCAAACAATTTTCTGCGCTTATGCCTATGTCATATGCACCCTGTAGAGAGGCTCCTCTCATTGATTGTACCATGACAGCTATATCGCTGTTGAGAGTTGTGAGATAATACAATAAGGCATGATTTGGAGATCACTTCACTAGAGCACGAATTCTATTCCATGTCTTATGGAATTTGAAGTTGAAATCTCCCATGAACTCGTGGGGTGCCCTCTTGATCGTAGTCAACTGCTCCACAAGTGATAGGTGGTCACTTTTGTTTTCAAAATGGTTGCACAACCTCTCCCTCAATTCATCCGAATTGTGAATGGAGCTAGATGACAACCCTCTATACTACTGCAAAGGTTTACCTTTCAAAGATGTGGCTAAGAGTCTGACAGGAACATCATCCTGAGTGATATTATGGACGGAGCAGATGTTTGGAATGTCTTGAATGCGCTCAATGGGTGTAGTAGCTGTTTCACCAGTGAAGTATGGTATATTCTTCAACGCAGCTGCTGGTATGTCATTCCTTTGAGTCAAAATAAGGGGACTCCCCCTATTGAAGGTAAGAAAAACTTGATTTCTTGCCATGTGAAACAATGGTCTATTGATATGAGTGGTGGGAGCCCTTGATAGTAATGGTCTTGTAAATGGAGGGGTAGAATGAGACCTGGGAGACGGAGTGTTTACAACCATGACCTCCCTAACTGGTGATAATGAAGGTCTACCTCTCTTTTCTAGAGCTTGAAGATGAGAGTTCTTTGAACTGGAAACTACCTCTAGAAGATGCCCTTGTATGAATTCTGGGCATGAAATTCGGAGCTGCAACAAGTCATGAGCAATCACTGGACCTGTTGAGCAGAGACTTCGGAACCTCGGGGTTCCGGGGTTAAGCACTTCGAAACCCGGGGGCTCTAGACCTCTGGAGTAGCGGACTTTGGAACTTGGGGGTTCCGGGGTTCCGGAGTTGTGAAAGTTGCAATGATGTGGGAACCTGGGGGTTCCAGGGTCCCTGAGTTATGAACTTCGTGTTAACAAGAATTGGACTTTGAGCAGAGTAGCCAAGTGCTTGAAAGTTGATTGCCTCTAAAGGCTGAAACACTAAGAATTAGCACTGAATCCTTAGCATGTATATCGAACTAAGTCCCACCGGGTGTGCCAAAAACTGTTATCACAAAAGCTCGCACCCTTGCTGAGATATCAAAATAGGAACCTTGTGAAACATGGAAACAACCCCTAAGTGTGGGACCTTGCGCAAGGGGTTGAGTCTCCGAAGAAGGCCGACTTCCTTGTCAATCGAGGTGTAGGTGTTGAACCAACTCAACACTTGAAAACTTACTCCTAAGCCTATCCGAACAACTTGCAGAGGTAAAGGGAAGAGGGAAATGCTTAAAACAAAAGAAGGTGATGCACCAAGAAGAGATTGTTTCTCTCCCTACCCGAAATGACACAAGAAATCAACTGAAACACCCAGGAGATGCACAAACTTCATTTGTTTGAGTGACCCCATTGCATGTATGGAGGTTAGAATTCGTTGAACGTCAAGAGGGGAGAAGGTTTCCCACAAGTCACACTCAGAAATAAATTTTAACACAGCATATATGAGAGAAGAAACACAAAACATACACCTATGATGAAGGTAAGGAAACATACACAACATACATAAGTTGAAAGAAGACAAGAATGGTGATTTAATTTAATTATAAGGCCAATGGCCAACTTACAGTTGCAAAATATAGAATAATACAAGAGAAGTGAAAGGGCATGGAATAGCTCAAGCCAGTAGGGAGAGAACCCTTTAGAATGAGGCTTAACAACCTATATATAGAAAAATGGTTACAAGACTGATCATGACCCCTATATGTCATTTTAGGAGTGTAGGAAGTCCATGCACTTGACTTCTGTACATGCAAGTAACCTAGCCATACCCACAAAAGGCAACCCTGAGAAGGGTGGATTGGCTGACCTTCCAAAGTCAGAGTATGCAAACATGACATAAGTCACTACAACAAGCATGGCCCCGTACCTCTCTTGATGGAAATCCTGCCAAAAACATTAAGTACACCCCTGTGGCTCCACAAAAGAAGGTGCATAAGTCACCAAAGTTGTCGGAGCATTTAAAACTTTGAGTGTTGGTCATGCCATCTGAAAGTTTTGCCAGTCGGAAAGAAGTCTAGGGACTTCGGAAACTCGGGTTCTCGAAGTGGGGAAGACAAGGAAAGAACTTTGGAACCTCGGGGTTCCGGGAAGGAGAAAGGAGAGCAGCAGGGAACTTCGGAACCTTGGGGTTCCGGAGTTTCGGAGAACTGAAAAAAGGGGCCAAGGAAGGAACCTCGAAACCTCGGGTTTCCGGAGTTCCGGGAAGGAAAAAGGGAAGCAAAGGAAGAGAACTTCAGAACCTAGGGGTTTCGTAGTTCTAGAGAAAGGAAGGAAGAAAAGCTAGGAGGGAACTGGGTTCCGAAGTTCCGGAGAAGGCAAGGGAAAGGAACTTCAGAACCTCAGGGTTCCGGAGTTTCGGGGAACTGAGAAGGAGGCAAGGAAAAGGCGGAACTGAGCAAAGGAACTTCGGAACCTCGGGGTTACGGATATCCGGGGAACGGAAGAGAAAGGGAAAGAAAGAGAGGAACTTCAGAAACTCGGGTTTCCGGAGTTCTGGGAAAAGAAAGGAGAGGCAACAAAGGGAAGGAACTTTGGATCCTTAGGGTTCCAGAGTTCCGGGGAAGGTAGGAATACGAAGAGGGAACTTTGGAACCTCGGAGTTCCAGAATTCTGCTGAAGGAAAACAAGAGAAGGCAAAGAGAAGGAACTTCCGAATCTCGGGGTTCTGGAGTTCCGGGGAAGGAAGAAAAGGCCAAGGGAGGAACCTCCTCCGGGCAAGGCAACACCTCACACTTCATGATTCTTCTGCTTTCTCCTTGATCAACTATGGCAGCGCTGGTCCATGGATCGTATCTCTGATCGGTTCTTACTGATGGACCAAGGGTGTCATAAAATGACAACATTTACCATGAACCTTAGGGAGTCCGGTGATAAAATCCATCGAGATGCTCTCCCTTTTTTGCTGCGTATTGGAAGAGGTTGTAATAGGCCTGCTAGAAAAGTATGTTCATCCTTCTTTTGTTGACAATTAGTACATTCCCTAACAAATTGAAGGACATTATTTTTGAGGCCCTTTCAAGAGAGCCTCTCTATAACTTGCTTGTAGGTTTTAAAATATCCCAGATGTCCTGCCAACGGTGTTTCGTGAACTACTCTTAAGATCATCTCCTTTAGTTTTGATTCCAGCCCTAGATAAATTCGGCCCTTGTAATAAATGATATTATCAACTACCTTATATTGATCATCATGAACTCATCCTTCCATTAGTTCGCATGCAAATGTATTCTTTGAGTATTCTACTAGTAGGCGTGCCTTCCAATCGGTTGAAATCTTGGATAGGGAGGAAATAGTTGGCTTTCGGGATAGGGCATCGACCACTACATTTCTCTTTCCTTTTACATAGTCAATATCAAAATTGTATTCTTGGATCTTACTAATCCATTTTTGTTGTAGTTCATTATGGTCTTTTTCTCCAAGAAGTATTTTAAACTATTGTGGTCCGTTCCTTGAACTAGATATTGTCAAAATTTGGTCAATGCATGCATTATGGCAAGCATCTCTTTGTCGTATGTAGAGTACAATCTTTCATTGTCTTTCAACTTCCTGCTTTTGAAAGCGAGAGGGTGCCCGTTTTACATTAGGACTGTCCCAATTCCTTCTCTTGATGCGTCACATTCTAGTACAAAGGGCTGATTGAAATCCGGTAGAGCAAGAACTGCACAAGTGCTCATGGTTCCCTTCAACTTATCAAACTTCTGTTGTGCCTCGTTCATCCATTTAAATGCTTCCTTTTCGGTTGTACTTGTTAAGGGAGCCCCAAGTTATGGGAAAACCCTTTTACAAACCTTCTATGGTAGCTACACAATCCATAGAAACCATGTAATTCAGTGAGGGTCTTTGGTTGGGGCCAATCTAAAATGGCTTGATTATTCTTTTGGTGCACTTGAACCCCTTTTGCACTAATGATGTGGCTCAACTATAGAATTTTGGTCATACCAAACTCACATTTAGACACTTTGGCATATAAGGATTGTGCTTCCATGATTCCCAAAACTTCATCCAAATGCTTTAAATGATCTTCCCATGTCTTACTATATATGAGTATGTCGTCGAAGAATACGAGCAAGAATTTCCGCAGGTGCTTATTAAATATATGATTCAAACAAGATTGAAATGTGGCTGGTGCATTGGTCAAGCTGAAAGGCATTACCAAAAACTCATAATGGCCAAAATGACAACGAAAAGTGGTCTCGTGGAAGTCTTGCTCCTGAACTCCTATTTGGTGGTAGCCTGATCTTAGATCTATCTTTGAGAAATAGACTGCACCATGCAACTCATACAATAGTTCATCGATCTTTGGAATTGTATACCTATTCTTGGTTGTTTTCTTGTTGTTTTACTCTAGGTGGTAAAGTATGTATGACTTGTCTAGAACTAGTTGTAGGCACACGTCAAATTGGAGTTCTATTGTTGACTGAATTATCTTCATTTCCATTGTTGCCTCCATTATGGCCACCTTGGTTGTTATTGTTATTTTATTACTATTTATCATGGTTTGAGTCAACATGTCCAATAATTGTGCCATTCTCTGTTGAGCAGTTCTTTGTTATGCCATGAATTGATCCATATGGTTGGTGATATCTCCTCTATCTCCCATGCTTATGCCTTCTTGTTCACTTGAAGAAGATTCAGGGCTGTTATTCAATGCTGATCCTTGGTGGATACCCAATATATCAGAAATTGTCTCACCTTCAGGGGGTTGGGCAGGCCTCCACTGTCTTCTTATCTCCCTGTTATAGTATCTTCTCTCCCGTTCACTCATATACCTTCACAGGCTAGCAGGTTTACCAGCTCTGATACCACTTGTAATTTCCCCTGTAAGATTTTCTTCACTTTCACAGTCTAATGAGATGATTACTCTTATGATGCTTAGGGCCTTAATATCTAATGGAATTATTGTTATGTAATGCTCAAATCAAGAAAGGCTTAATTCGTGAGTAGTAGGAATTTGAAGTGCAATGATAGAACCTTCTTAACTGATATAGAATTCAATATGCAATGGATCTGCAAATGCGCTAAGATTATTGGAATTCTGGTAACATTATTGTTACAAAAATATTGGTTCAGATCTTAGTTGGTAAGATTGCTGTCCCTGACTTATATCCTTGTGATCATGCGATTGAAATGCTTATGAATCTGATCTGAATTACAATCTGTTGCTCTTCCTGTTATGTCTTTGTGTTTATGCAACCTTTTGACACTGTCTCTGCTATAATACCTCTTTATGCATGCGTCCTCTACCTTGCAATCAAATGAGTAATCACCCTCCTCTCACTCGGTGGTCTATTGGCTCATGTGAGCACTGCAGGTATAAAGAAATATATATAAGCAAAACATTTGATGGTTTGGAGGGAACTTATGATCATCCTTAAGTATGCCACGATGAGACATGATGTGAGAAGTTGCTTCTCAACATTCACAACCCTTTGCGACAAGTGCCTAATTTGTGTCTCTTCCTTATCATTTAATTGTCATTAGTTAACTAACTAATTGCATATTATGGTGATCATTGCTTGGTCAGCGATAATGTATGAGGCAATTACTTGTCTTTGTCGATCTGCAGTATCTTCCCTTTGACAGAGGTAATGTGTGAGGTGATCCATGCCTTGGAATGACCTGTTACGTCATTTTCATTGACAGCGATCCATGCCTTGCTAACGGTTTAAGGTGAAAATGTCCTTGGCCTGCCATGCCTTTGGATCATACAATGCTCTTTGTCTTGTTTTGTTTCATTATTTGGATGAGATCATTACATAAGAGCCATGCCTGAGTGTTTAGCGATGATTGAAGTTCATAATAGGAAGAAAGTAAGTTTGCCCACTATGGTAAAAGCTTGTTGGCAATCCATGTTTTGATGTTCTTCTTTCTGAATTTACAATGCAATCATAGCGGAGAAAGAAGTTGAGCAAATATCAAAAGTAAAATGACAAATTCCTTTAATTGATAATTGCACCTTAGTTAAAAATTTTGGTGTACAATAGCATTTGAGCATGGATTTAGGCTCGATTAGTGCTGTGCATAATCAAAACAAGTTCTTAGAGTTATGTCACTCTTATGGTGGATGATGATTTTCTGAAAATGTCATTTCCCATTTTTTGGATTAAAATAATTAGTAATATTATTTAAGTTGGGCCTGATAATTTCTAATTTTACGTACAACTTAATAATATAATTACAATAAAAATAAAAATAAAGTACTTTTGAATACTCAGAGGAAAACTTAGGACCCAAGGCCCCAAGTAGAAAAGGTATATCAGGGAGGTGCCTATTTTCATTAGGGGATCATTCAAGTCATCCTTTGCATATTTTCAAGTTTGAGCAGTTTGTTCAATCTAGGATATCTCAAGTTGAAAACCCTTGGTTTGTTTAGGGTCTGAGAGGACAATAACTCTTTTGAATTCCACTTTTGGGATCAAGCACAAAAACCTTTGTTTCCAATCTTGGGTAATTCCATTTAGAAATCATAATTTTGCTAATTCGTGGAGGAATTAGAGTTTGCTACAGTATTGCCAGAGTACTGCTATAGTGTTTGCTGTTGCTTTTTGGAGATTTCATGCAAGGTTCCAGCAATAGGGTGATTTAGATTTTATGCAAGGTTCATTTTGAGCACCATTAATGTTTGATGCTGGATTTGTTAGTTGCACTAGTCTGTTGTTCCATTGCAGTCTTAATCCGCCACACAACATTGGAGTAGGGGTGATTGAAAATACAAGGAGATCGCAACAGTTGTAAGGAATTAAATCTGCTATGCTTTGATACAAGGCTTTTCTGTTAATTCAATCTATCTAGTCAGCAAACTGTTAATTTTAGGATTAGACTGTGGCAATTAGATAGCAATGACAGAAAACAAGACAATGTGCACAATAAACACCAATATACCCTGGGAAAACCTCCCTCTTGGAGGTAAAAAGCCCAGCAACAAATCTCAGATCATTATTAGGCAATAACCAAATGTACTTTTACAATGAGCTTCAATACTTGAAGCTATCAACAAACTATGCACAGTAACCTAGGGCAGACTGCAATGATGAACTTATCTGAAGTACAGATGTTGCTGTCACAAGAAGGATTGCAGATTGAAGTTGCTGTCTTCAAGATTAGTTTGCTGTCACAGGAATGATGATTGCTGCCACTCGGATGATGTTTGCTGCCCCTTTAGACCAGTTCGCAGTCCTTCAAAAGGGTTCGCTGTGCTTTCAAAGATGTTTGCTGTGCATCTACTAATGTTCACTGACTTCTAATAATGATTCGCTGTCTTCTGAATATAATTCGCTGATCACAGAGATACTTTGCTGTAGGATACTGAAACAGGAATGTAGTTGCTGAATGTGTGTAATTGCAATGAGGTTGACATTACATATATATGTGACACTAGCCTTTTAATTTGCCTTAGGTCGGCCTTGTCAATATTGGTGGCAAGAGGAATAGGCCACTATTCAGATACAAATTATACAAGTTACATATGCCGCCCAAATAGGGCATGATTAATACAAAAAGGGTTTATGTCTTCTAAGGCCGCCAGGCCCAATACACATGCTAGGTGTGCTAGGTCGGCCCTGGAAGGGCTCTGACCTAGCTACATACAACAACACTCCCTCTTAGCTAGGCAGGAGACCTTCACAAGATACGAGATACATGGCTGCTCTCATGAAGAATGTAAATGAATACAACCACCATGGCTACTCCCATGGATGACGTTCACCATAGCTATTCCCAGAGGGTGAACAAGCACAAGTGCTGAATCATATCCACCATGCCTACTCGCAGAGGGTGGGTCCACCATACCTACTCGTAGAGGGTGGAAAAACACAAGTACATCATGGAATTTCTTCCATGATATCCATCATGCCTTCTCGTAGACGATGGATCCACCATGCCTACTCGCAGAGGGTGGAGGAGGGCTTTCACCTCAAACTTCTCCCAGAGAAGAGTGCATTACCACCATGCTTACTCGCAGAGGGTGGAAGATACATCTCAATGTATCACTGATGTTGAGACTCCCTCTCAGCAAGGGCTTCATTCTCCACGACTCCAAGCTTGTCCCGAAAATGCACAAACTTCACTTTGGCAAGGGGCTTGGTGAGAATGTCGGCTGTCTGCTCCTCAGTGCAGATGTATCTCAGCTGAACAACATTCCTCTGTACCATATCCCTGATGTAGTGGTACTAAATCTCAACATGTTTTGATTTGTCATGGAATATTGGATTAACCGAAAGCTTCACACAACTTTGGTAATCACAATGAATGATAGTAGGCTGCAATGATTGTCCGAACAATCCTGCAAGGAGCTTCTGAAGCCACACTGCTTCACGAGATGCCACACATGCTGCAATGTATTCTGCTTCCCCAGTACTCAACGCCACTGAAGATTGTTTCCTGCTGCACCAGGAAATCATGGCCGATCCCAAGCTGAAGAAAACTCCGGAAGTGCTCTTGCGATCAGTGACACTTCCTGCCCAATCAGAATCTGAATAACCTTCCAAATTCAGAACAGTGTTCGAGGAGTACTTCAATTGATAGCCAACTGTGCCACGCAAGTACCTCAAGATGTGATTGGCTGCAACTAGATGTATCTGTCTTGGTTCACTCATGAACTGGCTAAGTGCACTCACTGCATAGCAAATATCCAGTCTAGTGTCAACGAGATACAATAAGGATCCAATCAACTGCCTGCACATGGCAGGATCGACAAGATTTGAACTAGTTGTAGCTTCCCTCAATTTCTTCAAGTTAGTTTCCATCGGAGTACGCATAGACTTGCAGTCTATCATTCCAAACCTCTTCAAGATATCAATGGTGTACTTTTCTTGACTTAGGATGATCTCATTAGGCCTCTGCCATACTTCTAACCCTAGAAAGAAGTGCATGAGTCCTAAGTCTTTCATCTCAAATTCTGAAGTCAACTCCTTGCACCTATGAATGAGATGATCTTCTCCTGTAACAAATAAGTCATCAACATATAATACCAGGATCAACATTTCACTATTAAATACCTTGAAGTAGAGGTTTGGATCAGCATCATTCTTGCAGAAGCCCAAGCCTGTCAAGTATTTATCAATCCTCTCATACCATGTAGGAGGAGCCTGCTTAAGGGCATATAACGCTTTCTTCAACTTGCATACATGAGACTCCTTTCCATGGATCACAAAACCGTCAGGTTGCTCACTGTAGACCTCCTCCTCAATCACAGCATTGAGAAAGGTTGTCTTCACATCCATTTGGTGTAGCTTCCATCCTTTAGCTGCTGCAATTGCAATAATGGTCCTGATGGAAGTATATCGAGCAACTGGAGCGAAGGTTTCTTCATAATCTATACCTTCTTTCTGAGAGAAACCACGAGCCATGAATCTAGCCTTGTATTTCTCAATGCTACCCTCGGCTGCATGCTTGATCTTGAATATCCACTTGGAAGACACAACTGACTTGCCCTTAGGTCTCGGCACAATATCCCAGCATCATTCTTGAGAATGGATTGATATTCTTCGTCCATGGCATCTTTCCATACTTGCTGATTTACGGCTTCCTCAACATTGGTAGGCTCAGTCTCAATGAGATTACACCTCGAGGCAACATAACAAGAGAATTTCTGAGGTCTCTTACTTTCTCAAAATGTACCTCTAGGAGCCGCAAACTGTTCTGCCTTTTGCATAGTGTTCCTTGCCCAAAGAGTTCTCTTCCGAGTTATAACAATATCTCTAGGCCCATTAGTAGGATCCATAGGCTCAACTGGATCATTGTGCATCTCAGGTTCTGAAGGCTCCCTCTGAATCTCAGGATATGAAGGCTCCCTCTAAATCTCAGGATCATGATCAATATTCATGTCTTGAGGATGAGCTTCATCTTCCATGCACGAACCCTTGGATTTCTTGAATGCAACATCTTCTTTAAATGTAATATCTCTATTGACCTTAATGTACCTCGTCCTAGAATGTAGATTCTGTAGGCCTTGGAAGATTCGCTGTAGCCCACAAATATTCTTCTCTTGCCAGATTGTTCCAACTTGGTCCTCTTGTCTTTAGGCACATTTACATATACTGGATATCCAAAGATCTTCAAGTGACTGATATCAAGTTTGATCTCGATAAAGGCTTCTTCTGGAGTAATATTCTTCAATATCCGATGAGGACATCGGTTATGAATGTATACAGTTGTTCTAGAAGCTTATGCCCATAGAAAAGTCCGAAGATCTTGATCAAGAATCATGGCTTTTGCAGCTTCAACTATATATCTGTTCTTTCTTTCAGCAAACCCATTTTGCTGAGGGTTGTAAGGGACACAAAACTCCCTCTTGATCCTTGCCTCAATACAAAAATCATGAAAGCTACCCGAGGTGTATTCACCTCCATTGCCAGACCTTAACACTTCGATTCTTTTCCCAGATAAGTTTTCTACTAAGGCCTTGAATTCTTTGAATCTACCTAGGACTTCATCAGACTCTTTAGACTTTAAGAAATAAATCCAAGTCTTCCTAGAGTAGTCATCTATGAAGGTTACTGTTGACGTGTATTTTGTACACCATCATACACAGAATAAAATACCAATAGGCATCTTATCCTCTCTTGAGAAAATAGTCTCTAACCGCTGAAGATTCGCATAAAGGATCAGTTAGGAAGACTCCAAGGTTCTGTTAGTAGGGTCTCTACGTATGGACAAGCTTCCAGCGGTATGATGTGATTTGCTGTTTCCTTCAAGGGGTCTTACGTATTCTGAAAGTTCAAGATTTGCTAAACTAAAGAAACTTTTCAAAAATAACAAAAGAGTAGGGTTTGAAAGAGGTCTAATCTAATCTAACCCTAAGAATGACTTCGTGTAGACAAGACTTGGCAAGATTCAACCAACTTCAATTTTGCCATAAGATAACAACTCAATTGAAATTGATGCGATCTTCTAAGGTAACAAAATGATATTCAATGCATCAAAGATCAAAGACACTACCACGAAGGTACGTATCCAAGATACAATAATGATTGAAGATTGAGGGATTCAAAGTATTCTCCAGTCGACCACGCAAGGCGTTCCTACAATCAGCAAGAAGCTAGTGGTTTGGATTACGAATCCTACCAAAGATCAAGTCTCACACAATGTCCTTCAAATTAACACACTACTTTGATTGAGCATGATTCAAGTAAATTGAACAACCATGAAGATAACCAAGAAAGTTGCAACAAAACACCATAACTTCAATATTTTATTGATTTCCAAGTCATCATATACAACAATTGCTTGAATTCCTCTCTTCAAAACTCAATCTTGCTACAAAATAAAATTGCTTCTAGCTCTAATTTCTCTAATCTCTGTTCTCTCTTACATCAACTATCGACTATTAACTATTACCAAATGAAATGAAAAATGGGGGTATAAATAGCATCCCCAATTACAATGAAAGGTCCAGATTGAAAGTAGATCAACGGTCAAGATCATGACACCTAAACCCTAATTAGGGTTTGTTACAAATGGCCTCCTTTTTACTGAACAATATTAAATACATAGCCAAATATTAAATTTGGCACAAAAACCTAGGAGACATAAACCAATGACAAATAAGATGCCATGTCATCTATAACAACCTTTCATCTAGAATCTTATTCCCTTTCCAATTCTCTTTCTTAGCATATGCAATGAATCTTGAAACGATTCCTTCGATTTCTGCAATTGGAATCTCGGGAAGATTCTTCATACTCTCTTCCAAGTGGATGACCTGATCGAATGCATCTAGAAGAGCTGCGTCCCAAGTAGATTCAAGTTCCTTTGTTCTTTCAATCAGGAGCATGGTGGCAAACATCTGATCATATTGCTCATCTGTAACATTAGCGTCCTTGCAAAAGATGACCTTGATTCTATCCTCTAATTCCTGCATATCCACATCTGTCTCGACCTCGATCCTTCTGCCAAGAATGGTACGAAGTACCTCAAATACTCTGTCCTGGATCGAATTGATCACCTCCTCAACTTGGCCACATCTAACACTGATGTCCTCGAAGAAAACACTCTTCATATGGAGTAAGGTTGACCAATGAAACAAACTGTGAGATTCTCCATCCAAGATCTTCTCTTGTGCTAAGACCTTCCTTGATGTGTGTCTAATAACTTTCAAGACAGGAATGATAACATCCTTGGTATGGGCGAATGCAGCTACTGTTATCATCAAATTGTGGATCATCTCAAGAACCTGGATAGCTTGATGAATAATCTTTATCATCCTTGTTACAAACTCTATAGCCACTGTATGAGATCTATCCATCCAATTACTTGTACGTTGGACCATGTTCCTGAATCTTTCTGCTTCATTGATTGATTGAAGTGGAAGTGCTTGCACTGGTGATCTAGCTGGATCCTGACGTCCCAAAGGTTCATTGATGTGACTGAAATATGTCCTCCATGCACCGACCTCTCTCTCAAGCTTTCTATTCTTCTCCATTTCTTCTCTAAGCTTGTCCTTCAATGCCTCAAATGAGTCGGTAGCATCATCTAGTGTCTGCTCTGCTGTGGATGGTCCTAACTCAAAAGTCTGTATATCATATTCTTCTGCTAGGATCTCACCTTCATATTTGTCTACTGCCAGTGTAGCTATCTGCAGTTTTCTGGATCCAGTCTCATCTCGAATCATCTTGGACATCTTGGTAGCCTTCTTCTTTTCTGTTACTTCATGTGAGCGTCCAACAAGGCTCTCTAAATCAATTGCATTGTCCTCGTCCTCTCCTACGATCACCTTAGTTAATCTTTCCTTCAACCAATCTGGGATATTCGATCTTGTCTCTTGAACTTGTATTTCTTTATGCACTATTTCTTCTTCTCTGGGAGGAGATGTCATCGCATTGTCTTCTTTATCTTCATCTAACTCATAGTCCTGGAGAGATCCATCTGGTGACCCATGCTGTGCCTGTCCTTCTTCCTGCCTGTCATTCTGTACCATAGACTCCATGGATTCTTCCACTTGAATCGTTCTCTTCTCTGGTCTAGAAGAAGTACCGGATGATCGATCTCTATTAGCCTCTTGTTTCTTCTTGGAAGATTCTCTCTTTCCAGGTCTCTCTTTCCTCTTCGAACCTCTTGAATGGAGATTGCCCTCACTGGCACATCGAAGGTCTCCTTCACCTGAATTTCTAGGATTAGGATTGCCTTCACTCACACTAGCTCCACCTTCGGCAGGTTGCTCTTCCAGAGTGAAAGACATAGCTATGCCTTGTTCTCTCAACTTCTGATGCTGAATGTCAACCCATCTGCGAGTACAAGACAAGATTGGTGCCATCAAAGTATCTAAATCCACAACCTCGGGCTCATTCCAATCCAACCTTATTGATTTGCTTTCTCGATCATAGGATGACTGGATATGTCTGCCACTGTCCTGAGCTTGGTCGGCCACTCTGTAAATCCTGCATTTCCTGATGAAATCCAAAGGCAATCTAGAATGCATTTTCCGTTTCACTTCAAGATCATCTAAGAGATTCATCATAAAATCTTCTATTTGGTACTCATGCCTAAATTTTCTACCGACTGTCTCCTCTAAATGTCCATGTGGATCAAAGCTTTCTCTCAAAGCAAAAGATGGAAAAGAATACAAGGCTAACTCCTTCTCTGCGTCATCCATGGCTAAAGCATTAGGACATACCTCAACTGAATTACCCAAAATGATAGGTACTGGAACTCCATTCTGATGTCTGTGTCTGAATGCCTTCACATATGCTGCCAACTGTCTTGTTACTTCAAGTAACACAATTCTGTCTGTCGGATATCTCGGCAACATGTATGGTGGTAAAGGACATCCATGCACTCTAATATAAGTGAACTTCGGAAACTGAATGAACCAAGCACCGTACCTCTTTATGAATTCTTGTGCATCCTGAGATAATCTGTTGTGAATTCCACCTTGCAACGTCCTTGTGATGTTCATCGTGAAAGTATCATTAACCAACCTATAGTTGCTCCCTGGCGGATGATGCAAGTAGGCGTAGGAATCACAAGCTCTGACCTCGCCGGGTCCTCTTCCAATCACTCCTCTGTGAGGCAGTCCTGCGTATTCAACACTCCTGATCAAGGCATAGATGACATATGAGCTCATGTGGAAGGACTTAGTAGCCTTGAGTCTCCTCAACTGTACATCTAAGCAATGGCTAATTATCCTAGCCCAATGTATGGTACCTTTCCCTTGAACGATCACCTGGATGAAGTAGAACATCCACTTCTCAAAATAGAAGGCATGAGGGGCTCCTATAACTCGGTTGAGCATGGTAATCAAATCTCTGTACTCCTCCTGGAAATCAATCCTGTGCGGTGTGTTTGGGACCTTGCTCAGACGGGGACGGCTCTTGAGTAACCAGTTCTTATTGATAATGCTTAGACAAGCATCTGGATCATCTTCGTACATTGATCTGGCTCCTTCTATGCTCTTGTATATCATGTCCCTGTGCTCTGGAAGATGGAAAGCTTCACTTATAGCTTCCTCTGAAAGGTACGCCAAAGTGTTTCCCTCATTGGACACGATCGTTCTGGACTGTGGATCATAGTGACGAGCACACTCGATCATCAACTCATGGCACTGAACAGCTAGAGGAAAGCCGACCGCCTTAATGATGCCACTCTCGATTATTCTCCGGGCGACAGGTGATGGCTTGCCAATGTAAGGGACCTCTCGAAACTTCTTCGTGCTAAAGTTACCCAAGTTTGTATCTCCAATGTTGCTCCACTTCGACACGATCTTGGTCTCCACTTCTTCGGTCTTCTGATCTTCTTTCATGAGAGCTGAACGACTGGTGGATGCTCCCGCCTTCGGGGTTGCCATACCTACACAACATTTCATAATGAGAAGCTGGATTTTGCAATAAATAACATAGATTAGAGAGTAAATTTTAGGAAACTTCATGATAAGTCTTTGAGTTATCATTTCCTAAAATAAAACGATTGAGCTAGGAATTCAAAATTCAAAATTTAAAATATGACGATCAACAAATAAAACAATAAAACCAAATCGCCATACCTCAAATCGAGAGCTAACTCTAGAATGCAAAATAAAAAGGATTCGCCTAGGCAAAATTGACGTTATGTGGCCTCAACGTAATCTCTTCAAGCCAACGTTCTTCTTATCAAGTTCGCCACCCTTCAAGTTTTTTGACGTGTTCTTCAATGCCTTTGACAATTCGCTTCAAATGGAAACTTGGACTCGCACCACTTTGGATAGTAGTTCGCACCACCTAGCTTTGTAAACTCCAAATCGCACTTTCAAACACAATTTCGCACTTCCTTGGATATAAATTCGCACTTCTCCCTTTGATCGCATATGAGATGAAAAAAGATAATGTGAAAATAATGATTTTCACCTCTCCCTTTATAGCACTCACCTCTTATTCACCCCAAGGCTGACTTGTGTAAAAATAAGGCAATTTAAATGATTTTTAAATAAATAATAAAGGCCGACCTCTAAAATACCAAGCGCTCCTTTCGATTTTTTATTATTTATTAATTAATAATTAAATGCCTTCATTATTATTTAATAAATTTCGATTTTTACAAGGCAAAATAATTAATTAACTTTAAGCGCAATATTTAAATGCTAATTTTCATTAAATATCGATTTTTCCTTTTCTAGCATTTTAAATAAATTCAAAAATGTATGTTTGAGCGCCAAATTTTGAAAATAGAAGATAAGTACCTCATCGCCCTGGTCCCTGACTGGGGGACAGGAGCGATCCATCAATTGGGTCTTGATTCTTGCATTTTCGATGTCCAAAGTCTCCATCCTTACGTTGAATTTGGCATGTTCATTGGATCTTTCGAGCTAGATTGACTTGCTTGTGTGAACAAATGCCTTTGGACCATTATCGCCCTGGTCCCTTGGAGAGGGACAGGAGCGATCTTAATGTTTTCACTTGAAATTCTCCATTTTTGATATCAACTCCTCCTTCATCACCTTTTAGAAGACGTTTCAAACCTTGTACAACTTTATTTCAACGTGATCTTTAAAGGATAACATGTGTTTTGGTAAATATCGCCCTGGTCCCTTGGAGAGGGACAGGAGCGATCCTCATAATTTCTTCTTGACTTTGCATCTTTGATCTCTAATCTTCATTGTAGGGCGAATAATAACATTGTTTGTTCATTCCATGCTGGTTCCACTTGATTTTTACAAGGCATTTAGACTTTAGAAAGATTATCGCCCTTGTCCCTTGGAGAGGGACAGGAGCGATCTTGAAACTCTAGTCCAAATGCATCACCTCTCAAACTTGGTTCTTCGTTCATTGCCTCTTAAATGACGTTCTTGATCTAGCACGAACTTGCCTTGTCTTAGTTTTGACGGAACATGAATGTTTTAATGAAATCGCTTTGGTCCTTGTCCAAAGGACAGGAGCGATATGAGTTCCTTGCACAAATTGGTAACACTTTGACGTTCAAAACTCTTGCATATCATCTTCAAAAGACACCTTATACCTTGTGTGATCCCGAAAAACCCTGACTTGGCATGAACTTGAAGGAAAATGAAGAATCCTAAGCAAATCGCCCTGGTCCCTTGGAGAGGGACAGGAGAGATATAGCTTCTGTGTTCAATTTGAGGATCTTTTAACGTTTGAAGTCTTTGTATATCACCTTCTAATCATGCCTTGGACCTCATACGACCTTGCAAAACCTTGACCTTACGTGATTTTTGAGGGATTTGGCCAATATAATAAACATCGCTCTGGTCCCTTCCTGAGGGACAGGAGCGAACTTCAAGTCTTTGGGTTCATGCTTGCGTTCTCCAACTTGCAATTGTCCTCATTGGGTAAAACGTGATCCCTTGATCTTCCTTAATCACTTGATGCTTGTTAATCTTTCGAAATCTATGCCTTTATGCAAATTTCGCTCTGGTCCCTTGGAGAGGGACAGGAGCGAATTAGGGGTCTTGATGCAAATTCTTTAACTTGGCGACCTTTGTAACTTTGTGCTCGATGGAGATGTCTTAAAATGTCCTCACCACCTTGTTCTTCGCCTTGGAGTGCCCTGAACTTGGAGGAACGGCAATATAACCATTATATCGCCCTGGTCCCTTGGAGAGGGATAGGGGCGATCTTGCTCTTGTAGGCTCCACATCACATTGCTAACCTCTAAAATTATCTTCAACGGATTCGTAACATTCCATTCCATTCATCCATGCCTTGGGATCCATTCAAATTGAGCAAGAAAATCATCTAAAGTAAAAATCGCTCTGGTCCCTCCCTGAGGGACAGGAGCGAACTAGGCATTTGAGGTCCCTTGTTGACATTTGGTAATCTTCAATCTATCTTCAATGAGTTCATTTCATCTCCTTTCTTGCCTTCAAACTTATAACTTGCTTGATTTTCGTCTGGATTTTGCCTTATGAAGAACTTCGCTCTGGTCCCTGGGAGAGGGACGGGAGCTACAAATGGATTTCGCCCTGGTCCCTTCCTGAGGGACAGGAGCGATTTTGGCATTTTGGGTCATTCTTCTTCATGTCGGCACTTCAAGTTATATTCATTTGGTCAAACATATCTCCTTGGACCTCTTCAAATTGTTAAGTCGTCAAAATCCTGCAAGGACAAAGCAATATTTGATTTGTAGCTCCGGTCCTTCACTGAGGGACAGGAGCGATTTTGCTCCTACAGGCCAAAATATCATGATTTTGCACATTTAGTCTCTTCACAAGGCGAAAACAAATCATTCCCCATGCCCGGGATCAAAATCAAAAAAACTCAAAATTTGGTCAAAAATTACTCAATTGGAAAAATTCACATTTCATCATCAACACTTAGACAAATTTAAGCTCTGCACTCAAAATTCCAATTGAAAATAGATCATTTTGGCGAAATCATTGCATTCAAAATTTGCATTCTTACAAAAGAAGCTCAAAAGCTCTCAAAATTGACTGGATTCTGGCCTAAGAAGACGGCAATTAAAACCCTAAGGCTTGACCCTAAATCCAGACAATTGACTGACTAACAAAACCCTAAAAAACGAAGCGAAAGGCGAGCAAAAAGACGAGCAAAAAGAGGGGGTCCCCATTTGCAATGGGGTGATGTGTGAAATGGTCACAACAGTTACATAATACAAGAATCCACTAGGAGATGCAACTGACATAGGTCCACACAAATCAGAATGCACAAGGGCTAATAATTCTTTTGACCTTCTCTCACTACTATGAAATGAACTCTTAGTGTTTTTACCCATAGCACAACCTTTACAAGTATCATTATGAACATGATTGAGTTCAGGCATACCTTTAACCATCTTCTCTAAGGTTGGAAGAGCCCGAAAGTGAAGCTGTCCAAGTCTTCTATGCGACAACTCGCTTGAACTAGAGGAGTCATGAAGGAGAGCTTGGACTGGAGGAGTGGAAAGATTGTACAAGCTCTCATACCGGTTTCCAATTACACGAGCAGATTTGATGTTGGATTTCTTTGGCCATGCGAGGACTCTTCCTTCTGAGAATGCCACTTGTTAACCTTTATCCTCCAAGGCTGAGATGGAGATAAGGTTCCTCCTGATTCCTGGCATAAACAGGACATCGCTGAGATGAAGCGATATTCCCGAACTAAGGTTGAGGGAAGTAGCACCGAACCCTCTCACAAAATAGCGTGCATCATCTCCAATGATGACTTGGAGGTTAGACTCCCTCAACCAAATCTGAAAAATGCTCCCGATAGCCGGTGATGTGTCTTGAAGCTCCACTGTCAATTTGCCAGGTATCACTATCTGTGGGAACGTTGCTTGACAGGGCTGAAATGAAGAGGAATTCATTGGAGTTCTCTTCTGCATCCTTCTGGTTTGAAACTTCATTGATGTTGACCCCTTGTTGCATTGGTCTTGATTGGCAGTCTCTTACATAGTGACCAAACTTGTCACATTTGAAATACTGAATGCGCAAGAGGTCTTTCTTCTTCTTCTTGGAATCAGGTGCAAACGCTGACCCTTGATCTCTACTCCTCTTGAAGTTACCTTTCTTCCGATTCCCTCCTTTCTTCTTGACGGATTGGGCAGCAAGAACATGAGAGTCTTCACAATGAGAGCTCTTGATGATACCTCTTACAGCCAACCTTGATTCCTCTTGAATGCAATCAGCACGGAGGTGGTCAAACTTGGGAAATTTGGATCTCCCACTCATGCCTTGAATAAATGGCTCCCATGAGTGAGGAAGACCATTCAATGCAAGCATGAATAGGTCCTTGTCCACAACTTGATTGTAATGTCCCCATTTTGTGAGCATTAGAGTTTGTAAGAATTAGCCTATCATTTGACCCTCGTAGGCTAACAATTATTGATAGAGGGCCTCGTGTGGCAGTTACTTGGTGATTAGAGACATTACTCTTCAGCTGGATTCAGGTTTTGGCCTTTGCACAGGTTTTTTGACTCAGATTGGCACACTTACTATTTATAGTAAGTTACTATTTTGGGAGAGTCAGGGTTCCTATTAATAGTAAGACACCTGAGCAGAGCTTATTGGCAGTGTCGACCTTGATTGGGCCTTTGCAGCTATTTCTAGACTCAGTTCCACATACTTACTATTTATAGTAAGTCACTATTCAGGGTTTCTATTTTTAGACAGGCATCCAATCACATGGAGAACAGGGAGAGTCGACTCCTGGCTCAGACGGCTTAGCAATCAGACAAGTACATCAAGAGATATTAAAGTTTAAGTGACTTAAGTGATTTATTTAATATTTTAATATTATTATAAAGTTCTAAAGTAACTTTATAATAATAAAGTCACTTTAATATAATAAAGTGCGTTAAGTGAATAATTTAATGTGGGAATAAATCTTTTATCCCACATTGGCCAGGAAGGTGTTTGAGCTCTCTTAAGGAAAGAATAAAAGGAAAGGCAAGAGTTCATTCTCGGCATCCAGTTGATGAATAGTATTTTGATTGATTTTTATTGTGAAACCTAGGGCTTTCGCAATTTTCTTCTTTGATCATAGGAAACGAAAACTTCCTATTGATAGCAATTTTGAAGGAGTGAAATAACACCTGAATTATTGCAGTTGTGGGAAAGAATACTTCAGTTCTTTCATTTGTGCAAATTGGTGAAGTTTTCTACAAGGGTTTGAAGTTTATTGTTGAAGAACATTTATAGTTGGTTGTGAATCATCCTTATTTGGCAACAAATTATTCAAGGTTTTAAGAGCAGATTGCAAGTTTGTTCTTGCTGCTACAGTGCACGTGAACAGTGCGCATGAACAGTGCCGTGAACAGTGCGCTACAGTGCCATGAACAGTGCGCATGAACAGTGCCGTGAATAGTGCGCTACAGTGCCGTGAACAGTGCGCATGAACAGTGCGCTACAGTAGTTGGAGTTCTATAGAAGGGGATTTAGAGAGGTTGAACAGCTATATATATGTGACAAGGGATTTGCATATGAGAAGAATCAAACCAATATATCAAGGCAGCCATTGAAATACCAGGTTTTCTATCTATGGTCATTGTATTAGAAAATCATTACTTCATTGCATCATTTTCTATTATGATTATATCATGAAATATTTGGAGGTTGCATATGTTTAATGGAGATATAATTTGCATATTCCACATTCAACATTGATCAGCCATTTAGCTTTCATGCCAATTGTTTGCTTAAATGCCTAATGGTTGTAGGTGTACTTTCGGATGCATGACAAGTGTTTGTCTTAATGTCAACTAGTTGTACTAGTTAATTTCAGTCATTACATATGTGTGGAAAGGTCTAAAACAGCTAGTATATCATTTCTATAACAACTTTGCATTGTTAGAAGCTTTCCATAACTTCATTTGCAGCCTACAAACCCAAAGAAGACAAATTAAGAATTCACTACAGCGGCTTCAAACGTTGTATGCCAAATGTTTGACAATATTCCTTGGTGTTCATATAAGCAAAACAGGGTCAGATTAGCCAAGGGATACTACAGTGATTCCTCTTGAATGCAATTAGCACGGAGGTGGTCAAACTTGGGAAATTTGGATCTCCCACTCATGCCTTGAATAAATGGCTCCCATGAGTGAGGAAGACCATTCAATGCAAGCATGAATAGGTCCTTGTCCACAACTTGATCTCCAATGGCACTGAGCTGATCTCTCAATTCTGAAATCTTCATGAAGTAGGTGATGACTGAATCTCCCTTCGCCATCTTGACTTGATGAAGCTGCTGATGCAATGCAAGTGCTCTACTTGTGTTGTTAATCTCATACATCCCCTCCAATGTCTTGAACATATCTCTGGTTGAAGGCATCTTGGAGATGATGTGAACAAGATGATCTTTCACGGAATCAATGAGGATTGTCTTGGCTTTGACTGCATTCTTCTTGAACTGAAGCTTCGCATCTTGATCTTCAGGTTCAGATTGCTCCCTTCCTTGCACGAACTCCAAAATATCATTTTCTTCTAGGGTGACAAGGATTTTGAATTTCCATGAGGTGAAATTCGAAGCTCCTTCAAGTCTGTCCTCAACTTTCAGACCAGACACCATCTTGAATGCTGGAAATGGTGTAAGGAATAAGAGGTAGGAGTGTTGATACAAAGTCTGATTACAACTGTGATAACTTTAGCTCTGATACCATGTTAATTTTAGGATTAGACTGTAGCATTTAGATAGCAGTGATAGAAAACAAGACAATGTGCAAAATAAACACCAATATACCCTGGGAAAACCTCCCTCTTGGAGGTAAAAATCCCCGCAACAAATCTCAGATCATTATTAGGCAATAACCAAATGTGCTGTTACAATGAGCTTCAGTACTTGAAGCTATCAGTAAACTATGCATAGTAACCTAGGGCAGACTGCAATGATGAACTTATCTGAAATACAGGTGTTGCTGTCACAAGAAGAATTGCAGATTGAAGTTGCTGTCTTCAAGATTAGTTCGTTGTTAGAGGAATGATGATTGCTGCCACTCGGATGATGTTCGCTGCCCCTTTAGACCAGTTCGTAGTCCTTCAAAAGGGTTTGCTGTGCTTTCAAAGATGTTCGCTGTGCATCTACTAATGTTCGCTGACTTCTAATAATGATTCGCTGTCTTCTGAATATAATTTGCTGATCACAGAGATAATTTGCTGTAGGATACCGAAAGAGGAATGTAGTTGCTGAATGTGTGTAATTGCAATGAGGTTGACATTACATATATATGTGACACTATCCTTTCAATTTGCCTTAGGTCGGCCTTGTCAATATTGGCGCCAAGAGGAATAGGTCACAATTAAGATACAAATTATATAAGTTACATATGCCGCCCACATAGAGCATGATTAATACAAAAAACCTGTATGTCTTCTAAGGCCGCCAGGTCCAATACATACGCTAGGTGTGCTAGGTCGGTCCTAGAAGGACTCCGACCTAGCTACATACAACAACACAAACAAGTACATAGCTGGTTATTACCGGCTTCTATGAATTTATTTATTCATTTTAATGTAAAGAGGTTTTAGTGGGTGTTATAGTTTATTTAAAGAATAAGCGTATTGGTGTAGTTCTGTGTAGATTACCACAATAAGCAATAAGAGTTTCAGATTGATAATTCATTCTGGTTTGTAATTCTGAAATTCAATTTATTTTGGGCAGTAAATTTAGTTTTGATTTCTCTTGAAATGATGTATACAAAGTAATGAATTTTGTATGCATTTGATTGTTTGGCTGTTTATGAAATCTCAATTCGTACTATTCATAACCAACATTATTGTTAGACTTAGTTTGGTTTGTTTGCATAGATTTTGGGTTCAATTACTTGGAAATTACAAAAAATCTTAAAATCTAGAAAATCTATAAGTGGGACATTATTGAAAAATGTTGAGCTTAGGTTAGTCGACCTTGTTAAAAAACAAAAGGGGTACTTTTTGGAATAACACCCTTTAACACACAACTATAGACTGTTATATAAACTAATTTGGACTCATTTGTTTTATATTCTAGCATTGAGGTGCTTTACAGATGTTAGTTCACGTAATCGTTTGTTTTGCATTTGTTCTTATGAATATCAGAGAAGAGACCATTTAGCATTAATATTATTGTAAAGGAGGATAATATGGATCCTTCATGTTATTGATTACCAGTTTACTTAAATTAGAGATCCTTAACCTATATCTTTGTAGAGCAATTATTGAATCAAAGAATCTTGAAATGAAGAGGATATGGATCAATTGGGTTCAAGTATCTCAACAAAACAAGCAGCTCATAAGAAGGAATTGTGAAATGTCGAAGGTCTGTATGCTTTGAACTTTAAAATTTTACGTCTAAAGTCGTAATGCTATGTTAAACTGGTTTGTGTCACTTAAAACTTGTATTTTTTTTGGTCCTTTTGCAGGAATCGACATTTGATCAAGAAAAAGTGAGTTTCTTGTCTAAGTTCAAACATTATCTTTTTTCTTTTACTCTGCACTAACTTGGAGACTTTTACATGAATAAAATGAATGACATCTCTCTCGTATTCCTTACTTCATTCACCAGCATTTAGACATTCTTGTAGAAAACCTCTGAAATACCATGTATATGATTGGAATTATTACTTGCAAATTTCATAAGGATTTGGAAAAAGGCACATGTTTTGCTAGTGTGGCTATCTCAACACAAATAACAACTTTGAATTCTTGTGTTTTTTCCGTATTCAAATAATATTTTTTTAAAGCTCTTTAACAATGAAATATGCCATGCTTATTAAGTTATTACTTAGTAATGGAAATGATATTTTCCAAGCGATGTTTTAATTTACTTGGAATTTCCCACTGTTTCTTTTAATTCATTTTTCATTGGTAAATTCCTCTCGTGGGTTTTCCTTCAGCTTAGATGCTACAACTGGGGTGTCTCTTCCATCAAATACAACACCTTGCCTCATATGTTGGGTTATACCACACCAGAATTAAATGTGGCAGTATACTGTAATGTCCCCTTTTTGAAATGGGTTTTAATAATAAATAATAATGATAAATTAATATATTAAAAAACAATAAAGATAAAATATTATATAATTAAAGTTTAATTAATTGTAATGAATGTTCAAAAGGCATGAAATGAAGAGTTGTGACTCCCTCAAACATGAGATATACAAAGGAGATCATTTCATTTGAGAAGGACATCCATCCATCAATTAATAACCAATCCATGAAGGAAGCAATCAATCAATTGTGAAATAATTGATTATTTTCAAAAGACAGCAATTAAGGTTGAATACTTGTGACCCTTTCAAAGTGCAGACATCATGAAAGGTTGTGACTCCCTCAAGAATCGGATATAAAAGGGAGATCATTTCCTTGGGAGAGGATCATCAAACGAGGAATAAATGCATCATAAATTGAGAATGAAGGAATCGAGGGTGGCGACTCAATTCTTATGAAGGGTGGTGATTCAATTCTTGTGGAACGTGTTGACTCTTTCACCAATAAAGTATAAAGAGAAGATAAATCAAGGAAGCATCATGGAAACAATCAAGGAAAGATTGATAAAGGGAGAATCATCAATTGAGGAATTAATTATCAAATACGAATTCATTCAGCTATATACATAATCAGAAGTCCATTCAAGAATCAATCTATAAAATCATCACGTAGCAATACATCCATTCAATCATCAATCATACTAACATCAATCATTCAATAGTAATTAATCAAGCACACAATTATACAATCCTCAATTATTCAAATATCCATCATTCAGGTATCAATTC
This sequence comes from Cryptomeria japonica, assembly GCF_030272615.1. Classification (NCBI taxonomy): domain Eukaryota; kingdom Viridiplantae; phylum Streptophyta; class Pinopsida; order Cupressales; family Cupressaceae; genus Cryptomeria; species Cryptomeria japonica. The sequence goes on from NC_081414.1 coordinate 638,180,761, forward strand.
ATTCAAGGAACATTTAAGCATCTACTCATTGATCCTTAAAGAAATGCCAAGAAATAGAAATCAAGCAATCCGCAATAATCTAGCAAATACATGAGGATATCAATTTTGAATTTTAGTTAGCACTTGCAAATTGGATGGGGTCTAGGCCCATGGTGCAAGGGCACTTAGCAAATTTTGGTAATTTTTTTTCCAGGATGTTGGAATCATGTTTTTAGTTTTGTAATAAGGCCAAGAGGCCATTAAGAGTGTGCTCAAATGATTGTAAGGGCCCTAAGAGTCTTTGTTTGGCCAATGTTGGCATGTGAGCTCTTAAGGGTGCCAGGTAGAGCACTTAATAGGATAAGTTGTTTTTGGGTTAATGTAGGCTGGTTGATGTTGTTTTGAGATTGTTAAGGTCATATAAGTCATTTGAGAGTGACCAAGTTTAGGTTTGAGCAAAGTTGCTCACCTATGCAACAATTTGCAAAAGTTGCTCATAGCAACTTTGCAACATTTTCATACTCCAACGGTTAGTTGGTTGACACAATCAGTTGTGAGCGTTTGTAACTACTCCAAGGCCAGTATAAGGCTTGGAAAGACTGATGATAATCAGTTGTTGAAGATCTGAAGCAAATAAACAAGTTTTTGTTTTCCCATTTGTGTGTGTTCTTCTGAGTTTTCGTTGTTCTTTGCAAGTTGTACGATTTGTATGGATCGAGCATCCCACAACAGGGACATGGATTATTAGTTTGGCGTCTTACCTTCATTTTGTTTTTTAGTTGGAGTTTTGAAGTGTTGTAGTTTGTGAATAAACTCCATTTTGTTGCAGGCGGGTCCAAGAGCCTTAAAAAACTAGGGTTTCAAGAGCAAAATGGCTCCAACCTAACGTTCCATGGTGGATTTGCACTCTAAAACCTTGTGGAATGTTAGGTTGCAGTGTATTCTATGTTTTGTTTTTGGTTCTGAGAGAAGGGAAGCCAAATCAGAGATTTGCCACCATACCCTAAGCTTGGCACGTTGAGTTGGCAAGTGTTAGGAATCATGGATAACAGGCCCTAATTGGGCGAGTCCTGTGGGTGAAGGAGAAGTATGATAGGTTTGGATTTCCATATGGAAGCACATACCGCAAACTATCACCGATTCACTCAGGCAATCAGACGGGTGAAGGAGTTTTAACCAATCCCTATTTTTAAGGCTTGGAAAGGGGCAATTAGGCCTAGTTAACCGGTAAGGGTTAGATATGTTAGTGACCAAAGCCACCTCCGGTTTTGAGATATTGGATGTAAACTCCAAAAGGGTGTCTGGAATGACAGAGTTCATAGGGTTGTTCAGGAAGTTTAACCGGTGAATGCATAATACCTCGCTGATAGGGCTACTAGAACCGGTTAGGCCTAAATGTGCAGTTTGTTTGTAAAACACCAAACCGGTAAGTGTCAAAAGCTCTTGAGAAAGGAGTAGGGTTGGGAATCCATCCAAAATCATCCGTCCTAGTGTGGGGAATGAAGATCCTGTGGTAGAGGGGTTGAACTTTCAAGTTGAGTGTGAAAGGGAGTGGAAAAAACAAGGTCTCCTAACCAAGAAAATGGAACTCACAAAACAACAAGAGCTTATCCTAGCCTAAGGACCTTGGGATGGTCAGATAGGGTAAGTCTTGCAGACACTTGGAGGGTGTGAGGTGTAGAATCATTGGATGGTTCTTGTGTAGCTTGGAGGAGATACCTAGACAAGGTAGCACAAACCGGTGAGAGTCAAACCACTCTACATCAGCCCACAGGTTGGTCTCAGGCTTGGAAGGATGAGGTCTTTTCCTATCTTTGAAAAATTAGGGACGAGGTCCTCGGTTTTGTCATGGTTGAGTTAGGGATGGGGTCTTTTAACTCAACAGATTTCCAAGGTATTTACGGGGAATTTAGGATTCAATCAATTGAGTATTGTGCTATGATTTAATGATTTGAGTATTGTTGATCTTTGACAAGACAGTTTAAAGAAGAATTATTGCAGAAAATCAAGATAAGTTCTATTTTCAGAATCATTCATAGAATTATAAAATGAATAGTATAATAAAATTTTATCTTTTTGATAAAGTTATATTTGCAATTCTCATCCGGAGTTGGAATTATTGTTTTAGAGAAAAAAAAAGGAATGTCCCAATAAGGGACATTACATATACTCGATCAAACACTTAACTTTTGCACATGTATGCATGTAATGTGTCTTCTGAGGTTTTGAACACAGATCTCTATTATGAAATCCTTGATAATTTACCACTTGAGCTCATCCAATTTGACATTCTCTGGGTATTTATGAATACAAAGAAAATGCCTATTTACTCAAGTTTTGAATGATACAATACCTGTGGTAAAATTTGTTCAAGGATCTTACATAGGAGTCACAGTTACACATTTCCTTCAGTGTAATGTCCCCTTCTCATTGATGCTCTTTCAGTTGTCCATTAGCCTATTCCTAAGACCCGTAGGCTAGGTGGAATGAGGAATGATGGTCTAGCATTGATGAAACGAGGACTTACTATTTTTAGTAAGTCAGGGAATGACCATTATGGTGTCACTGTCCTACTGAGCTCTCCATGTTTTGCCTCTGGACGCGATGATCATACTTTTCTGAGCATTATTTCTTGACTTACTATTTTTAGTAAGTGGCTATGTGGCACAATTCTATTTTTGGCAGTGGACAGGGTTTTGATTCTGCAGCAGTTTTGTGGTCGTCCTGACTCAATTTCATCCTAACAGTGTTGATAATCAGTACGGGAGTCATATGAGAAATAATTGAATATTAATTCCTTATCCTAATGTTTAATATTTAATTAATCTGATTATTGACCACTGATTTATTAAAATTGGGATTATTGCCTATTTTATCCTAATTGTTGGGTGAAAGTCATGTGTACTATGGAATGGCGAAATATTTTAGAGGAATATTATGTTTTAGTGCATCTCCATTATTCGCCAAGTAATTAACATGGGTCCCTTCCTTTTTGGCGTGGGGTTTGACTTGTGAAAAGTGGCGCTACACTTGGGTGAAATGAAATTCAAATGCAAGGCGTGGAATTTGGAGGAATGGCATTTGAATTTGAAGAGTGAAGTTATAAATAAGAGGCTTGGGCTCCCATTTGGACTATCTTTGATAATTGCATCTTTATGTTGCTGGTTTGGCTATTGAAAATCTGAGCTTCGAAGTTGGCTTCCTAGCTGAGTCTCAGTTTCGTACTTGCAATATAGTACCTAGCTGTGCCCTTGTGTTCCCATTGCAGATTGGTTATTGAGTTGCAGATTATGGAGTGATTGATGTTGGATTTGATTGTCTCTGGTTGCTGGTCGCAGGACTGCTGAAAGTGAAATTTGCTCATACCTCTCAACCAGGCGACTCCATTCATTTGGGTACCAGCTCATTCTTCCTTCCATGCCGTGGCGATACAATGTGTGAGTTTCTAGCTATTTTGATTGAGCATTGTTTTTAATAGACAAAATCGAACTTCCAGGGTATGGTGTTGGTTTTTGCAATTGCCTTGGGATGCGTGCCAAATGAATATTGGGTTGTTTGAGTGGTAATTTGGTTGGAATGTTATTGTTAGAGTTATATCGGGAGATTGGGATTGATTTCATGTGATTCGGGTAGAAAATGAATGAGTTATGAGTGTTTTGATGTTTCCATAGGCTGCTGAAATTGTACTTTCAGCCTGCAGATCAGTGTAACAGAAAATTACAGTCTTGTTGTAGAAATCTGCAATTAATCTTCTCATCTCATCTCTATATTGTAAGGTTGTTTCAGTAGTACTGATCATCCCTTCTTTCTGCTTTCATTTGTAATCCCCACTGCATAAGTGGAAGAGGCTGGCTTGCCACCTTCTAATTTTTGTAATTCAGTTTTTTGTAATCAGTCCTCTCGCTGAATTAATCAGTCCTCTCGCTGAATAAGTGGTCGAGTGATAAGTTCAATACTATGGTCCTCTCGCTGAAATATGCGGTAGAGTGATTGTTTAATGTAACGTCCTCCTGCTGAAATATGCGGTAGAGTGATTGTTTAATGTAATGTCCTCTCGCTGAAATACGCGGTAGAGTGATTGTACTTCAATTCCTTGTGATTTCCCCTTGGTCGGTTTACCGCCAAGAGTTTGGTTTCTATCCTGCTGGATAAGCAGAAGGGGCTGGCTTGCCGCCCATGCATTGTAATTTTCAGTTTGATTATTGTTGCTGACGATCCCCGGAACACCGTATGCTCTCACCCTCCTAGTCTGGGCTCTCGGTGAACAAAAGGTGGAAGGGTTCCCTTTCAGTTGTTTTGGTTTATTCCTCTAACCTTAACGGGTTATTTGTTGTGGATGAATTGTTATTGGCCTAAAAAAAAATAAAAAAATTAGTGGGATATGTAAAGTTATTTCAATTTCAATTAAAGAACAAGTTATGAACTATGTATGCTATATATGGATATGAGGAATTATGTCAATGTCTAATAATTCTGATTTTTATCTGCAGGTCTGAAGGAGAGAGATCATTTAATATTTTCTCTGTCTTCTCCAAATGAGTTCAATTGGCATATATATCATTTAGGCAACCGGTCAATTGGTGTATTGACCGGTCATGCCTTTTAGGCATGACCGATCAATGCACCCATTGATCGGTGCCTTTACATTTATACCATTAACACAATGCTGATTATCGGTTCAAAAACCCCCGATAGCATATTGTAATATCATAATATAATGACTGATCTATTTAATGAATCGTTTCAGATAAACATCGATGATTCAAAGTGCACGATGAATATAATCCAACCGGTGCATTTGTTAACCAATGTTTAATGCCAAATGAAGCGGTGTATTCATTAAACCCGATAACAAATATGCTCGATATAATTAAGCCCGATAACAGATGTGAATCGGTGCCAATGTTTATGCATCCGATAGGAAGTATGTATTGGCTAATTTAACCCGATAACTTAATGATAAGCAATGTTTGTACAATCCGATAATCATATGTAATATAAATCAGACATGAAGCATGTAGATGAATAACAGAACAGGAAGGTTAGGAAGATCTTATCTTGCATAAGCTACCATGCATTAACAGGATACTACATTCAGTATATAAGGTGAAAACACAAACATACAAAACATAAAATAATTAGAATCACCTGACAAATCTTATACAAACACGCCACATGCAAGAAATGTAAATATGTCTTCTGTTGCACTGACAGCTATCTTGAATAGTCATATTGCAGCTTGAAACTAGATGTACTTGCTTGTGAGATACAAACTCATAACCGGTGACTAGTCCTGTTCTTCTATTGAAAAGTATCAAATTGTTGCCTTGGAATGAAAATGGTTACAATAGCCTTGAACAAGTCTAAATGCAATAACTTGATACATCATTAACATTTTGGTGATAACATTCTATGTTAAAATTTGTGAGATCCTGTTTGGCTGGTGATTTTACTCTTCATTGAACTGGAAGACCGAGTGTACTTATTGGTTTCAAGGCTATTGTAAAGCTGTTTGTGAACAGTTTTTGCTGTGTTCAGTTATAAGCCTTCGGTGATCCAAATATCTCTCACTAAAAATTGGCAAACCCAAAATGATCTTCGTGGAAGGAACAATCTTTTTACCAAGCTATGTGTTATTGATCACTAAGCTATGCCAAATTAGATGGTATTTTGTGGGATCATACATGAGGTGTACTTAAGCAGTTTTGGACTTAGAATGTCAATTTCCTAAGTCATGGGATGGAAACAAGTTGAATCATGAGAGTTAGCTAAATGCAATTGAAATGTAAAAGCAATTGCACTAGATGCTTGTGGCTATTATGTACCTCATGGGAGAAGCTACTAAATTCAAAAATGACATTTAAGAGGAGACAATTTGAGGTGTGTAAAATATTTTTAATGCAGAAATAAACAAAGTGAAGCACAATTCTTTATGGGGATCCTAATAGATAAATGGAGAGTAACAAAAGGAATGAGAATTTGACCATGTTTTAAAGTGGAAGCTAAAGGATGCAATAGACACAACAATGTGAAGAAGCTCAAGGAGCACCAAATCAGACGAGTGAGCAAGATGGACAATAAACCTAACTGTCTAAGCATATCCTCAAGGTCAACAGAAAATCAACGGGTTTTTTTTTTAATATACAACATATTATGACCCACATTTTGACAAATCGTATTGAGTACTATTTTCAATTATGATGTGTATGGCTCTTATGGAAAATCTCTGTTAGTCATCTTCTTAAATCTTAAGTATCATTATTATTTTCAATCAGTGCAATTGTTGTCTTTATGTGCCTTTTGGTTTTCAAAACCTTATGTAGCCTTGGTCTTAGAGGGTAAAACTATTGGGTTTGTTTTTTCCCGACTTCCTTGCTTTTGTTTTGGTGTTATCCTTACAAAATCGTAGGTTTTATTGCCTATGCTTGCTTAGGTCTTTCTTGCTTTTGTCATTTTTGACCCTATGTCTTTTTGGCTTGGTCGCTTTTGTTTTGTTTTTGTGTTGATTGGCCTTTGCGAGTGATCGGCAACTTAAGTCGTGTCTTATCCCCCTTAGCATCATTGATTACCGACCCCGCTTGTTAGGGGTACTTATCCCATCATAATTAATATTCCTCTAAATTTGCCTAAGTCTATGGTCGGCTGCTCTTTGTATTGCGGCCCCCACCATCCACCTAGTTAGTGCCACCTTCGATGTCTCTTATTTGTTGCAGATAGGCATAGGAACTCTAAGTGTGGGCCGTGTCTTAGTTGTGCTAATGCACTAAGGTGACAAGTGTCAACATAGTGCTCCACCATGCAAGCCCACATTGCTATGCTAAGTTGCCATTTGTCATGTCTATTAGAGTGGGCCTTGTCTTAAAGTGATGATCTGCAAGAATATTTGGTCCATGGTGTACTTAGGCACCCTCCCTAATTGGATAATATCGAAGTGCAGGGAAGAAAAAGAGGGACCTAGCCTTGTCCACGTTGCTACATTATGTCGTCACATGTCCTCAGCGAATATTGTAGAGTAAATGGGCTTGATTTTTAGCTTGTAAAGTGCATTTTCCACATGGTTCTATTTGATTGGCCTACAATGTCTAGCATAGCTTCAACAAATTTCAGAGTTGGTCAAGATTATCTTAGCCATCAATTGAGCCCATGCCAAGCTAGTTTAATGACCAAAATCTAAAAATGAGAATGGTTAGATGCAAACACTTTGTTCGCTTAAACGAGCAATAATGGTGACATGACTGATATTCGTCTCATTCGCTCTCCAAGTTGGCCAATAAATAGTGCAATGACATTGCTAGGATAATTACTTTGCATTTATTTGCGACCCGTCTGGTGTATTACATGTCAAACCAGGGTTTGTAGGTAAAAAATGAGTAAGTGCATTCTTTTTGATCTACATTTTGAAATTCATTCATATTCTCGTCCCTCTTTATTGCTATGATTGCTTTGGCTTAGTTATTGTGTGAGAGAGATACCATATGTTTGAAATTGTGAAACCCTAGGACGGTTTAGAAACCCTAACCCACATAATTTGGAACATAATGAATCATATAAATTCTCAACCTTCTACCTCAAAAAGAACTTTAGACGAGGATTTTCTTGCGTAATTGCCTAGGTCTTATAGGAGGCCTATTCATGTTCATGGTCCAGGAGGGCCAAATGACAGATTGCTTGACAGTGCTAGAGATTAAAGAGATTTTGGCATAAGAAGAGGTAGACACGAGCTCCTTTGAATAATACCTGGTTGTTAGACTTAGCCAAATTGATGGTTCCTTTTGTGTTTGTAGATGTTGATTTCATTAGAGCAAGACATTATGATGAGAAAATTGGAACTTTCAGATCACAAAGGTGTGCGGAGATGGTTAGTGTCGCTAAAGATATGTTTGTAAGGTCTTTGGCTTGAATATGGCGGCCAACAAAGCAATAAATTTTGAGTTCTTGAAGGTGAAGTATCAAACAGATAGAAGCACATACAAATCCTTGCTGCTCCCAAAGCATAGAGTAAGAGGATTGGACAAGAAACTAATCAAGAATCCATTCAATTAGGCTGAACCCTTGTCCATTGAATCATTTGAAAATTAATTCATCAAGACTTACTATACCTTGTACTAGGTTTTGGGAAAAGATGCTAGGCCAAACATGCCAATTCCCATCATGTACATGGTTGCATATGTTTGGGAACCCATGGTGATAATAAATATCACTATGCCTTCTTCATAGTAGACAACATACATAAACAATTGATAGCCATGAGGGCTAATCTAAAGAATGTCAAATTCAAGTGGTATTCACTCCTATGCCACATGTTCCTATACCTAGGAAGAAGATGATGTAATAAGTCCCTATAGGTTAGGGATGTTGACAATACAAGTGCTATTCTTCTAGTCCAATGCTGGACATTCATTTGGAATAGACATTGCACCACCTATAACTTTGTGTTATTTGAGGAATTCTTTGTAAGAAGAATTCCAACTCTCATGGGTGAAGAGGAGTTTATATTACATAAAGAGATTATGGACCTTCTAAGACTTGCAGATACCATACCAAATGTAGGCATCAAACACAATTGGGGAGATTGGTATCTCCATACCACTTCTACCACCATCATAATATATGGTTTGAGGGTTAGTCCCCACATCTTGCCAAAGCATGTGCCTAAAAGATTGGCATGTGTGGAGATCATTTGTCACCTAAATGAGTCTGGTAAGGCTCATTTGAGGAGCACAAAGAAGAGGTATTGCTTTCCCACCTCTACAAAATTGTATAACTTCGTAGCAACAAATAAGGATGGGCTAGGCCAAACATACTCTATCTTGCAATCCTTGAAAGAATCTACTTATACCAAATAGTCTAAGAACAAGATTAATTCTAACTTAATTCAACGTGGAGTAAAGTTTAGCTTCATAGATAGTAGGATATGTCTTAGAATTAAAGCCACAAAAATAGACAATAGTTGAAACTCAGATAACCGGAACAGTAAACAAATTGTCAAATGATTAATCATTGAATTTCAGGGATGGCTATTACATACGATCCAAAATGCCTGGTGATCCACGATTTTGATTATATTGCTTTGCGTTTACAAGCTCAAGCAATATATCATCAGTATTTTGACTAGGCTCGGGTGGATTCTTGCTCGAAATGTAGATTGCTCAGATGCTGAAGCTATTGTTTGCCCTCCTTGCTTTTGTAGTTTTACCCAAGTTTGATAATGACGATGGTGATTCATTTCTACCCACAAGTCCTCTACTATCATTGGCTTGCCTAAGGAATAAAACATAGACTTTCCTAGTCTTGAGACAAAAGCCAAAGTCTGACGGTATCGTTGCTTCAATAGAGCCTTCACTATGCTGCCTCCTTTTGTCTTCGACAATTTTATGTCCTAAACTTGTGCGGTTCCTGTGTTGCCTTGCACTTCTTAGACTCACAATTGAATAGGATTATATTAGCGAATAATGATTAAGGAAATGGTTTAAAAAGACAAATATCAAGACTGGGGGCTTTTTCGCAACCTGATTATTAGTTCTGGGTTAATGTCCAGAGCTTGCATTCACCAAGGCAGATATATTGCCTTGCAAGCATGAAATCTACCCACGCCAAAATCACCTTAAATAGGCTTGTGTGCCGTAGTAAGGGAGTTGACCTCAAAACGGTGGACAAAACAACATACTAGCCGCACAACATAAACGACTTAGGGAATTTAAAATTATTATAATTTTTCCCAATTTATTTAATGACTAAAAGCAAAATTAAAATGACAGAAAGATAGCTATTCGGTGCTATAAAACATTGTTGGCATTGTGTTGTCATTGATGTCAACCGATATAGGATGCCAACCGGTATGGGAGAATGATGAGTAGTGTTGTGATTGATGCATACCGGAAATGGTGTCATTGATGTCAACTAGCATAGAAGGTCACCGGTAAGGAAGAGAATGCCATCTAGCATAATGATCATTGGAGTCACCAGTACACAAGTTAGTGTTGACTTGTGTTGAAGACATGTATTGGAGACCGGTATGGTATAACAACCGGTAAGTGTTATGTTGGCAGTGTAGTGTTGCCAACCGACAAGTGAGCAAGCAGGGTGAGCTAATGAAGAAGTGGCAATTGGTATGCTGTTGGATGTTTGGATGTGGAACAACAGGACTCCCACCAGACAAAGATGCAGTCACCGAATGAAGAAGATATCACAGGGTGAAGAGAAGACTGATAGTGAGTGTGCCCAACCGGACCATATGTGCCTGTTTGAAGATATGCCTGCTCAAATAGGGATGCCATATTGGTGCAATGCCGGATGCAGATGACAAGGATCCACTCCCATCGGTAAGTGGAGCTTATCTCCTATCATGCATGGAATGCATCATAGTCCTCCGAGATAAGACACAAGAGTTAAAGGCAGGTGATTGAAGGCTCATACCGGATGAACCGGTGAAACACTAAGTTGCCTTAGGTGCATGAAATCAGAGATGTGCACCGGATCAACAAGGGTAGATATGAGAAGATGCCTTTACAGAGAAGGGAGGATAGGTTTGTCACTTTGACAAACCGGTTGATAGGAGAACCGGTCTATTAATGAAGAAGGCAAAGTTGAAGCAGTTGCAGACAGAGAGTGCAATCGGATTGAAGATGGAGAAAGGCGATGCCACAGATGTAGACAGATGGAGATTTTTGAATGTTGATGACTTGATGTCATCAAGGTGGTTACCGGTAAAGTTGACAAGGTGCAGAAGTGAAAGTCTCCCATGTGTTGAAGATGTGCATGAGGTAGCTTGGCAAGTGTGATGACCGGTAAGGGTGTCCCATTGGAAGAGCAAGAAAGTACAAGTTTGAAGGCAAACCGGTTAGGGTAGAACGGACAGGGTTAGAGATCCGGTAGATAAACCCGGTTGTTTGGTCGGTCGGTGATCTTGTCTAGACCGACATAGAAGACTTAGCAGAGGTGGATGTCGACAAAGTTGACACACAGGAGACAGGTGTCATGCATACTGTGGTCGGTGAAGTGTTGTCGGTGAGGTAGGTGGTGACTGGTTGACATTAATGTCGATAGCGTGTTTCACAGGTCGAGTGCAAAAGGGTGCGGCTTGAGACTGATTAGAGGACAAAGATCTGACTTAGTGGCTTCATGATCAAGGCCAAGTGTCCAGGCGCTGATCTGGGTAGGTGAACCTAACTGCGTGATCGCTTCATAGGTGATTGACATTGCAGACCGAAAAAGGTGCTGTGTTTGCCAAATATGGCAAACGTGTTCTGGACGCAGCGGTATTGGCGGAGTTTGAGTGATCCATTGCAGGTGGTTGATCTCTGGAAGGAGATCTGATTGGATCTGATTTGCCTCGAGGTTGATGAGGAAACCCTAGCGCGCCAGAAGTTTGAATGTTGGTCATGGCGGGAAAACTCAAGTATAAATATGCTGATCGAAGTCCAGATTTGCTGCTGCTGCATGAGAGAGTAAAGCCGGTGAAGGGAGTTAAAACCAGAGAGTTAATCAGCCAAGTGCTCATCGACAATCATAGAGCAGACTGAGTGTGTGAGAGAGAACCAGTTAGAAGAGTGCAACCGGCGAGGGTAAGGTAACCGGTAGACTATCATTGAGTCTGACAGTGAAGTCCACCGGTGGTGATTGAACCAATAGAGAAGATTGTAGAGGAGAGAAGAGCAGAGTGAGAATTTGTGAAGAACCGATAAGCTGAGAACCTGCAGTGATCAAATAGCAAAGATCTGGCAGAGTGAAGAAGACCGATGGTGGCTAGCAGCAGTGTGTTAGAGAGAGCAGAGAACCGACAGAGAGTAGAGTACCGACAGAGAAGAGGTAGACGCTGAATCAGTAAGGTTGCAACAAAGAAGAAAGATTGCAGAGGTTACAAAACTTATTTGTAACCGGGAGATTACTTTGGTATTTATTATATGATCTTATTCACTGAGTTGGAGTTCAGTGCAGGGGTTGGTGCCCTAAAGTAGGGGTGGTGCTCCTTGGGCTGGTGCCCTAAATGTTGTAACCAAATGTTTCATTGAGAGGATGGATTGGAGTAGTAGACTCCAACAACATTTCTCACCGAGGTTTTTCCCATGTTGGGTTTTGCTCGTACATCCGGTGTTATGTGATGTTCCTTTTGTGGGTGGTCGCATTTGTGCCATCCTCCCATCTAGCCGATATGTGTGCTTGATGTTAGATCTGCTAACTGGTATATACACATAGGATAGAAAAGGGTAAAGTTTGGAAATCATTGATTCACCCCCCCTCCCCCCCCCCCCACCCTCTCAGTGGCATTTTGTGTTCAAGAATTGGTATCAGAGCCAGGTTCCTGGTTGATAAGCTTTCTCCAGCTTGGGTAGATTCTGGTATTTGAAGTACCAGAGAAACGGTACTCGCCGAGAATCGCCTGAACTCGGCAAGTCCGAGTCCGAGCCATGCTCGGCGAGTCCCTGGGACTCGGACTCGCCAGACTCACCAAACTCGGCGAGTCCCAAGCCCCAAACTCGACCGACGTCAAGCTAAAGTAAAGACCAAAAAAAAAATTAGTTTGCAATGCTTTTTCAAATCCGTTTTTTTTTTGTTAATTATCTCCTATCCAGAAAAACCAGCAAGGAGGAAGCTCAAGTTTTCTTCAATTTGTCACATTGGAGCTACATTGTGTTTGGATTTTGTGCATCAAGAGTTGGATAGGAAGAGTTTGTAGCTCATTTCAAGCTTGTTGTAACAGGTAAGATTGTTTTGTTTCTTGTATGCAAAAATTCCATTTTCTATTCATTTATTTTGAAAGTTTTACATTTTCTTTCAAAATCTTTTGTATGTTTGTATGTAGCATGTAGTTGTAGTGTTGTACTATGTAGGGTTTGTAAATTTCTTTTTTTAAAAAGTAGGGTTTGAAAAACCCTACTTTAGTTTTTTTGAATGTATGTATTAATTTTATTTTGTATTTGTAATGTTTTATTGCAGCAAAGTTCACTTTATTATTTGCCTCAACTTCAAGTTTCACAAAACTATCCTAAAATGTCTACTTCAGTTTCTAGACCCCCCATTAGAAAGGACCCTACTTGGAAATATCATGAGGATTTTCCAGGGCAAGGAAAGGGGCAAACAAAATGTACATTTTGCAAAACAATATTTCATGGAGGTATATATAGACTGAAATACCATATTGCTGGTGTGCGTGGACATGATGCCTAACCATGCCTAAAAGCACTCCCTGAGGCCGTACGTGAATGTTATGTAATGGTTGAGGAAATTGAAAGGAAAAAGAAACAAAAGGAGGATCGAGCAGCCATTGGGAGAGAGGCAAATTTAGGAAGAGGGATATAGTTAGGTTGTGTTGGAGGCCCTTCTTCCTTACCTTCATATCGTCCCACTCAGTTTTCTACTGCTGGTGCTTCCGCTTCTACTTCTATAAGTGGCAGTGCCACCGCCACTTCTCATGCTCCTAGCACTAGTAGTTGTAGTGGGAGTGTTAGCATTGGACCTAGGATTCGTAAATCTAGGTTGGATTCCTTCTTTGTGCCTCACACTACTCCTGGGTCCCAATAGTCGCTTGAGGGCATGGGTTGGAACAAGGAGGTCCATGATGCTGCTAAAATGGCAGTTGGCATGTTTTGGACCTACAACAGTATTCCATTCTTTGTAGCCAGGTGAATGTTTTATAACTTTTATGTTTTATTGTTTTAATTTTTATACTTAACTTATCTCATTGAGTCTATTTGCGACAAGTCTCCTTATTGGCAAGAAATGGTTGATGCCCTTAGTATGTGCGGGGCGGGGTTCAAAGCTCCTACTGAGAGTGATTTGAGGGGACCCATTTTGTCTCAAATGGTGGATGATGTGAAGAAGGATTTAGATGAACACCGCCAGATATGGAGCACTAAAGGTTGCACCATCATGACTGATGGTTGGATGGATAGGAGAAATAAAACTCTCCTTAATTTTCTTGTTTCTTCCGCAAGTGATTGATTAATTTTAGTTTCATATAGTGTTTAATTTTTTATTTTTTATCTAATGGTTTATTGAATGATCATTGACCTAACTTTATTTTTTTATTTCAGGGGGCACCGTTTTCATCAAGTCCATTGATGCTTCCACCCATTGCAAGAATGCCACCTACATATGTGAGCAGATAGAGGAGGTGATTGATGAGGTGGGTGAGGAGAATGTGGTACAGGTGGTGACCGACAATGCAGCAAATTATGTTGCTGCGGGTAAACTTTTGATTACAAACTAATTTCGTTTGCAAATTAATTACTATCTTGTAGTTTGTACCTCCATTAATTACAATTTACAATGCAACAAATTATGTTGCTGCAGGTAGACTATTGATGGAGAGGCACCCATCTATAGTATGGACTCCATGTGCTGCTCATTGCATTGACCTCATGTTGGAGGATATTGGAAAAATCCCATGGGTCAAGAGATGTGTAGAAAGGGCAATAAATGTGTGCAAATTTTTATATAATCATTCATGGGTGTTGGCTCTTATGAGACAATACACAGAGCAGAAGGAGTTGAATCGTCCCGGAATCACAATATTTGCAACAAACTTCCTCACATTGCAGTCCATGCTTAGGTCTAAGTCTGCCTTGAGACGTATGATTGTTGGTGAGGAGTGGTCTTCCTCATCCTATGCTACCACCCCTGTAGGGAAAGTTATGGTAGACTGTATTTTTGATGAGCAAGACCTTTGGGTCCCTTGTGATGAGATAGTGAAGGTAATTTTTTTAGAAATTCTACAATTTAACTTCATGTTTTATAACTTATTATATGTATTCTCTTATTTGCTCATTTTTCTAAATTACACAATATTTTCAATTTTGCAGTTTGTTAAGCTCTTGGTGGTTTTGTTGCGAGTTGCGGATGGAGATAAGCCCACAATGGGCTATATATATGAGGGCATGGATAGGGCGAAGGAGGGCATCAAATTCGTCTATGGAGGAGATGAGAGCAAGTATGGTCCCATTTGGGAGATCATTGATAGGAGATGGCAGCATCAGCTTCATAGGCCCATCCATGCAGCAACCTATTATCTGAATCCGGCATTCCGTTTTATCCCTTCTTTCAAGGCTGATGTGGAGGTCCTTAATGTGCTATACTCAATCATGGAGAAGATGGGACCTGCTGGTACTTCTCAGATAGAGCTTATTCGAGAGCTACAGTTGTTCTTAGATGCACAAGGGGAGACATTCTCCCGTTCTCTCGCAAAAGACGGTAGGACAACTATGATGCCAGATAAAAAAAAATTGCAAGGCTTAATTTTAGTTTTATTGCATATTGTAACTTGTTAAATGAGCTCATGAGTGAGTGATTTTATTTATTTTTCTCATTTCAAACTCAGATCATTGGTGGAGCTTTTTTGGCCCAACGACACCAAATATTCAGAAGTTGGCCATTCGCATCTTGAGCCAACCATGCAGCACATCAGGTTGTGAGCGCAATTGGAGTATGTTTGAGCACATACACTCGGAGAGGCACAATAGATTATCTAGTGAGAAGATGAATGATCTCGTCTTTGTTCACTACAATCTCTGTCTGAGAATGAGAAAGAATGCATTAGTTGACATCTCTCCTATCATTCTAGATGAGGTTGATCTTGAAGCAAAATGGGCCAATGAGAGTTAGACAAATTCTGAGATTCCTGTAGTTGTCTTTAGTGATGATGACACTGATTGGATCGACCAGGTAGATATAGAGGCCGAGGCTGTAGCCATGGCAGAGGAGCAGAGAGCACGAGCAGAGACAGGAAATACTGAGAGTGACATAGCTGTTCCTGATGTTGGTGGGCATGGCATGGTGTCACGGGGAGCGACTATGGCTGGTAAATCATCCAGAACCTACCTTAAACGCCTTCATAGGGGGCCAGGGCGAGAGGGTGTACGCTCCTCTGAGCCATAGGCTTGCAGTTGTATTTACCTTTGGTATTTGGATGAAACATTTGATGATGATCATATGATGACATGGATTTTTTATTCCGTGAGTTTTGTAATATTGTATACATTTGACAATATTTATATATCTATGTTTATTATTTTCTTCAGCTACAATTTGCGTTTATGCTTATGTGATTGATGTATACTTGGGTATGTAATCAAATGAGCCGATTTTGATGATGTTATTGTGTCTTTAAGGTGTATTCAATAAAGGGTGTCTGAAACAAGTTTTAAATCCTAAAAAATCGCTAAATTTCTTGAGTTTTTCACTTTCCCGAGTCCAGCCGAGTCTGGAGCTGAGTCCCGAGTCTGAGTCCAAGTCCCGTTTCTTTGATTTGAACACAATGGTTTGTTTGGTGTCATTCTCTACTCCAATTTTTGATGGTTCAAATTATTCTATTTGGAGTTGTAGGATGAAGGTCTACCTATCCTCTTTAGGGTTTGATGTGTGGATGTCAGTTGCAAATGGCTTCCCTAGTAAAGTCAGTCCTGCCACCGGTCTTGAAGCAGAAAGAAGACATGAATGTAATGATGAAGCTATGAAGGCCATACTCAGTGGGTTATCCGGTGATGTCTCATCAGATGTGGACAGATGCAGATCGACAAAGAGTCTATGGGACAGATTGAAGAAGCTCTATGGAAATGAGCCTACCACTGTAGAACCTTTTTATGAAGACAAGATGAGAAATTTGTCAAATGAGTCTGCATGTGAAGATAGATTAGTGAGCAGCAACAACAATGACGAAGAAGGAACTCACCTCTTCATGGCTCAAGAATCAGAAGATGAGAGGCACACATTAGAGAGTGATCATGCAGATCATTTTTACCGGCAAGATGTGTTTGGCAGTGATAGTGAAGGTGAAGAAGAAGAAGAAGCAGAAGTTGATCTTGAAGGAGAACTTGTAAGTGCACTCGAAGAACTTAGTAGAATGAGGAATTAATACAAGTTGTTCACGAATGCAGCGGTAGTGGAACAAAACTCGTTGATCAGATGCCTTGAAGAATCCGAGAAATGTGTGTGAGAGTTGAAGAATCAACGAGAAGACACCAATGAGTGCCGGTTTAAAGATCCAGAGTTTGAGCTAGAGGCCAGGAACAAAGAATATCAACAGCTAGAAGGAGATAGGGAGAATCTCAGAAATGACCTTGAGAAGTGTTAAGATGAGCTCAAGGTAAGAATCCGGTTTGTTAGCAGCAGTGATGCCTTGGACAAAATGTTGAAGAAGCAAAAACATTCCAAGGACACCGAAGGTTTAGGAAGTGATGTCGGTGAATGCTCCACCAACGAGAATGTCCCTCACAATGATATTCTGTTTGTCTCCTCAAATGGAGATAACAAGGGATAGACCTTTACTGTCCGAAATTCTCCCCAGAAGAAGGTTGATCTAACCTCAACCGCTGAAGACATGAAGCTAAGGATGAAGACCGGTGCTGCAAGAGGGAGCAACAATGCAAATCTTAAAGGAAAAGGAAAGATGGGAGAAGGTAGCTTCACCGGTAGCAAGTACATAAGAAGACAACATAGAAGACCTCCTAGCGGTAGAAGACAAGGAAATGCTACCGCTGTCATATCCCCATATAGAGAACGGAAATGATTAGAAAACATAAACTATACGCAATATGTACATAAATATACATTTTTTCCAAATATTCAAATTCAGAAATTATTTTGACAACTTAAATGTGTTTATATCTTAACTAGTATTAGTGATGAAAGGACGCGTCCATTCGTAAGTCAACTCCAGAATAGATGCCATGTTTCCAAGGGAGTCGCGTGGTTTCAGGAGGTATAAACCCCGCACCCCAAGGGAAGCACGAGAGAAGGAGGTGACAAGGAGAGAAGGGCAAGGAGAAGCGTTTAACAGGTAACCTCGGAACTCAACAATAATATTTATTTCAGTTTCATATTTTACGATGCCTAAACAACCATGAGGGTTAGCTAGTGAGCGCATCAAACAACAAACGATGTGGAGGGCTAGTCGTTGGTTCTTCCCAGTGATGAAGAGCCAGCCCCTAGTAAAGCATCCGTCCCCATCGCCGGCAGTCTGGTACATTCCCAAGCCAATCTGTCTGGGTGTCGCAATGTGCCCATGTCTTTATCGTGCAATGAAGTATTTCCATATGCAAGTCGTATTCAATCTGCTTTTCTTTAAGTCATCCTTCATATCAACGGTAATGAATATAATCTAATTAGTTGCACAAATTAATTGCTAAATCTGATCAATGCATAAACATTCCTGTCAATGAACAAAACACATCTATAGCGTGCAAAAGGTTAAAATGAACTTATCTTGCACGCCAAATAGGTAACTGTTGATGTGTATTTTGTACATGACCAAACATAGAATAAAATACTTGAAGGTACCTTATCCTCTCTTGAGCAAACTTTCCCGACTGTTGAAGATCTCGTCGAAGGATCAGTCGAGGCAACTCCAAGGTTCTTGTATGTAGGTTCTCTACTCGTGGATAAGCTCTCTGTGGTACGATGTGATTTTGCTGGAATCACAAGGGGACTTACACTCAATGACCT
The DNA here is from genome assembly GCF_030272615.1 of Cryptomeria japonica. Classification (NCBI taxonomy): domain Eukaryota; kingdom Viridiplantae; phylum Streptophyta; class Pinopsida; order Cupressales; family Cupressaceae; genus Cryptomeria; species Cryptomeria japonica. Next base: position 638,199,178 of record NC_081414.1, read on the forward strand.
AAACGTCTGATTTGCTGGAATCACAAGATTTCACTAGCCTAGACTTTGAAAAAAAAGAAAAAAGGATGAGGGTGAGGGAAGGATCTAATTCTGACACTAAGAATGTAGGAGCAATGATTGATCTTTGATGAAATTCTAACTAAGTCTTGTCTTGACATCCCAGGACCATCTCCACAAGGTTAGTGCGATCTTCGAAGGAAAGCTTTATGATGTTCAGATCATCACTACAGGCATAGACACCATCAGGCTGATGCATATCAATGAAGAAGCGACAATTGAAGTTAAGCTTAAGCTAAATGATTCCAGTTGACTACACAAGGCAAGTCTGCAATCAACAAACTGCTAGTAGTATGGATATACAAATTTCACCATCAATCAAACACATTTCTTCCACTCATCTAATACCATGAAATCAAATCTGAGAAGTATAAAGACCATGCAAATTGTTGAATCGACCCATAGATTTCACCATTTCTTCAATGAAGTTTTACAAGTCTTTTACAATAACATCTTGGCAACAATCTTTGCCTTCTCTTTCAATTCTACTCTAATTGCTATTCTATCAACTGACTATTCACTATTAGCTAACTATTCACCTTTTAACTACTAACTAACTATCAGCCTTTACAAATGAGGAGCTAGGGCTTATATAGTGCCCACAAAACAATTCGATGGCTAAGATCAATTTGAGATCAATGGCCAAGATTCTACAATGAAACCCTAATTAGGGTTTGTTACAACAAACTTAATTCTGACCAATGAAATAATTGCATTATTTGGACACATGTCTTCTCTGGAATATTCGACCAATGGATAGTCGGGGTAGGTACATCGAAGTTTGTGCTATCTTTAATGAGCCAGGTACATTGAATCTGGACATGCTGGGGTGGACCAATCCGAATGGAACAGTGATGACTAGGATGCCACCTTATCTAACACTTGGTTGATGCCAATTTGGTGATGCCTTCCTTCAAATGTTGTACTGGAAGATAGATGGAGAAGGTCGTCCTTAATGATGCTGGACTGGAGGAGATCGTCCTTGTCCTGACTTGATCTTGTTTGATGAGGGTCTGCCAAGTAGTTGATCCTTCGACTTTTGGGTTCGTCATTTGATGCCTACACAAAAGATTAAAGTTAGTCTTTGAGTATAATATCTTATAGCATAGGATCTAAGACCTTTCAAGGGAACATATTAGACATTAATTTGAAAATGACAAAATCAATTCATGAATTCTAAATTTTCAAATTAATTATGAATAGAAATTAGATTTTTCAAGACTTAGACTTTAAAAGATTGCTATGAAATCAAAACAAGTCTTGAATAAGAACTTCAAAAAGGATTCTTCATACCTTCTCCTTTGAAAGCCTAACTGTGAACCTTGAAAAATGAAGAAAGAAGATCAGATTTTGCTGGATAAGGATTGAATTGTGTTCTTCCTTTGGATGAATTACACCTCAATTAGCCTTCAAAAATCTGGAAATTATCCTCCAACTTGCTCAATTTCGCACCTCCAAATATGCTCTTCAAGTTCGCATGAGAGATAATGAAAGAATGATTTGAATATGCTACAATACACCTCCCTTATATAGGGCGCTCACCTTGATTTCCCTCAAGGCCGACTTGGCAAATAGGGAATAAAATAAAATAAAACTCCTCTCAAAAGATGTCCGACTTGTTTGTAAAGGCACAATAATGATTTTTTGAGCGCTCAAGCATAATTTTTAAATTTTTTAAATTAATTCCAAAGCTCAAAGTTGGATTTTTTTCAATTATTTCAAGGCCTAGAAATTAATTAATTAAATTGCAAATGCATTAATTCATGTGAACTTGATTTAGACTCCCCAAATGTCTTGAATTTGGCTAAGTTAGTGAAAATTGAGGAATATCAAGGTTTGATCAAGGCTTAACGAAGGCTCTTTGCTTCTTAGGCACTGAAATATCCAAAGTGATGAAGGCCTAAATTATTTCAAGACTTGTTTGAATTCTCATCTAGGCTAGTTTGCTTCATGAATCAAAATCTTCACAACCTAGGCCTGCCATCACAATTTTGCATTTTGCCTTCAACTTAGCCTAAACAAGGTGAATAATAGGTGTTTTCAAGAATTTCGCCCTGGACCCTTTGGAAGGGTCTGGAGCGATTTTTCAAATTAGGTCCTGAATACCTTGTTTTTCGACTCCAAAATCTCCCGGAAGGCGAGCTTATGTTTGTTTTGACCTAATCAAAGTCTTGCATTTCAAACTTTTATCATTTCCCATTAGGTGAAAATATAAATTTCGCCCTGGACCCTCTGGAAGGGTTAGGAGAGATTTTTGCTTATTAGGTCAAAATTCACCTTAATTTGATCGTTGACCTCCTCCAAGGCAATCTCCAGGGTTCATTTCTCTCCATCATTGGGTTAGCTCATCAAAACTTTGAAGGAAATATTGCATTTTCAAGAATTTCGCCCTGGACCCTTTGGAAGGGTCAAGAGCAAAATTCTCTCCTGAGCTCAAAATTCTCTTTTTTGAAGGTCCAAAACCTCTTCAAGGCATTCCAAATAGGTTCTTTCCTTGTAGTCCAAGCTTAGTCTCACTCAAATTCGGGAGAGAAAGGTGATTTTAGGGTTTTTCGCCCTGGACCCTCTGGAAGGGTCAGGAGCGATTTTTCTTGTTTAGGCTTACTCCTTAATCATTTTGTCTTGAATCCACCCCTCAAGGCTAGGCAATGGTCTTCTTCATTCACTCCATCCAAGCTTGGTTTGTTCCTGCAAGGCAAAATAGGGGGTTTTGAGATTTTCGCCCTAGACCCTTTGGAAGGGTCAGGAGTGAAAATCCTTCTCTGACCTAGAATCATCATTTTTTGGAACAAACATCCACTCAAAGGTGGTCTTAAGGGCAATTTCTAGCTTGGTTTAGCCTTGTCTTAGCACAAACTTGAAAGGAATGTACTGGTTTTGGATTTTTCGCTTTGGACCCTTTGGAAGGGTCAGGAGCAATTTTTAGGTTTTAGGGCAATTCCTTCATCCTTTCATCTTCAAATCATTTCCAAGGCATGGAACATCACGCCTCACTCCCATCCAAGTCATGAATAGCAAAATCTTGTCTTAAATTTGCAAGAAAAAGGGAGAATTTGGAAATTTCGCTCTGGACCCTCTGGAAGGGTCAGGAGCGACTTTCCCTCTTGGCTTCAAAATTTTCATCGTTAGCAATCCAATTCCACTTCAAGGCAATTCAAAAGTCCTTTCAAAATCATGTCTAAGCTTGGTCTAGTCCAATCTTTGGAAGAAAAGATAGGTTTTAGGATTTTCGCCCTGGACCCTTTGGAAGGGTCAGGAGCGAAAATCCTTTTCTAGGCTTGATTGCTTCTTCTTGACAATTTCAATTATCTTCAAAATGCATAACACTCTTCCTCACACCCATTCAAGCCATAAAAACTAAAAAAGTTGCTTTGACTTTGCAAGAAAATAGGTGATTAAGGAATTTTCGCCCTGGACCCTCTGGAAGGGTCAGGAGCGATTTTCCTCCTTTTGGGCAAAATCCTTCATTTTTTCAATTTCAAACATCTTCAGGAGGCAAAAACAAGCTATTCTTCTTCCATTCATGTCAAAAACTTGACCTTCTTCATTGCAAAATAAGAGCCTTTTGGGAATTTCGCCCTGGACCCTTTGGAAGGGTCAGGAGCGAAATTTTCATTTTTGCTCAAAATCCTTCATTTTCAATGCTTTCAAACGTTTCAAAGGCAATAAGAATGTCCCAGCTTCCTTCCAAGGTACCCTGCAAGTTAAAGATTAGCCAAACTTAAGATGAAATGTGCTTTGGGAAGATTTTCGCTCTGGACCCTTTGGAAGGGTCAGGAGCGAAAATCTCATTCCTGGCTAAATTGCTCATTTTTCAAGCTTCAAACCACTACACAAGGCAAAATGAGATCATCATCCACATTAGGAACAAGGTTTCTAGTCCACTCAAGCCAACAAACAAGGTTCATGATGAATTTCGCTCTGGACCCTTTGGAAGGGTTAGGAGCGAAATTCCTAATCTTGGCCAACATCCTAACTTCATTTCCCCATTTCTTCATTCAAACAAGTGTTTTTTCCTTCATTCAAGCTTGGGAATGCGTTAGTTCTAAGTTTTGGTCAAAGCAGAATGTCCTATGGAGAATTTCGCTCTGGACCCTTTGGAAGGGTCAGGAGCGAAATTTGACATTTTGGTCTCCCCGTCAGGATCATTTTATGGAATATAACTTCATTTAAGTTATATTCCATATATACTTTCAGGATGTTTGAGAGTGGTTTCTGACCTCCAGGAGTTATATTGCAAAATCTAGTTTTTGGAGGATTCTTCAATTTTCCAGACTTAGTTAAATTTCAGGATCAGGACATTCCAGACAGCCAAATTTCAAGATCAGGGCATTCCAGACTTAGCCAAATTTCAGGGCATTTGAAGATCAGGATGACATTCCAGTCTTCATCACTCACCAACTTGACCTAGCTCGGACCTTCAAGAATGATATCCATTCACAAAGCAAGACACAATTAGCAACAAGAGCAAAACCAGGCCCTAAGGAAGACTCTCAAAGAAACCCTAACTTGGAGCACTTGCTGACTTCCCTGGCTCAAGCAAAGCCTACCATCCTATTGATCCCATGGCGACACTCAAAATGCAAAGGCTAACAGACAAACCCTAAACACCTAGAAAGCAAAACCCCATTAAGCGAAAAAAGTAGGGGTCCCCATTTACAATGGGGCGATGTGTTAATACGTCACAACATCTAGTGCCACCTTGAATAAATGTTCCGGAACATTTCAGAGATAAAGACTCAATTGACAATTAGAACCTCCGGAAAATTCGACCCAACTTATCAAGAGACTAGAAAATGCACTGAAAGTAAAAGGAAAATCTTTAACCAGATCTAGACACTTAGTCTTTGATTACCTAGGTGTGTGCAAGTGTATTCATTCCTCTCGACAAGACAATTATGACCTTCAGGTTCCCCTGTGATTAGCTATGCAGTTTATCTGAACCTCAAAAGCATCCTGGATAGAGCCTCGTTGCCAGTCAGATGTCTAAAGTCCCGATGAGGTTATCGCCGCAAGCTCACGAACATTGCTCCATTGCCAGCCGGGTGTCCATAGCCTCGATGGAGTTACTCGTATGTTCCCTTTAGCCAATTTTGATATTTCATTTCATATCATTTTTTCTTCATTTTTCTCTTTCATTTCTCATTGTTTTCTTTTGATATTTCTTTTTCATTCCATCAATTCCTTTGGCTTGTAAGCAGTGAAACTTACTAGGGTTTGAGGATTGCGGTGGCGCTGAAGTCAGATTTTAGATTTTTCACCAATCACAACTTTGCCTGAAAACCATAATGACTTGGAGTCTATTAATGTGTGAAGATATAGTAATCAAAAGATGTCGGCATCAAGATACAAAAAATGATTCTCTTCCAAGTCAAATATAGGTCCTGATCAAATGATAAAGCTGGAGAGGAACAACCTCGGATTTTGAGCACTTCATGAATAGATATCTAAGAAATGAGTCTAACATAAGATCCAGGATATTGCCAGTGTGTGAGCAACAACACAAACGCCTTTCTCACAAGATGGAGGCTCCCACTCAAGACACCTAAACTAAAGCAAATGACCGACGGACTGACCCAAGGCAAACTAAGCTAAAGCGCACACCAAAAGCAAACTTCCTAAAGAAGGCAAACAACTAAACTATCTGAGCCACTCAGGATCATGAGTCAAATGACTCAAGGCAAATTAAGAACAAGGCTCAAAAGACCTCTAACTAAAGACACGAAAAGAAAACCTACTCTAAACCTATATACAAGACTCCTAGACTCAACACGACTCAAAGAAGCAAAATATATACATGACTTCACATGATTTCTCAGGTTGTGCAACAAGAGCATGGCAAACGTGATGGTTCTCAGTCGGGCAAATTCATCCTTAAACACAGAAAAACAAACTCTCACCATGCATTTCTCATACTCAACCAAGTTTTCACTCAAAATGATCAACTGAGGTAATTCGTTAGGACCATGATCTATCCGAATGCAAGTTGTTTGCCCAAAATCCCCATAATCAAAATCATAATAACTTTCAAGGCTAGGATTAAGGAAAGAGGCAACCTGGCATTGTTCGTGTTTAGATGGAACTGCATTGTCGGAAGCGAGATCACTAGCTGCTTCAGGAGGTCGCCATTGATGATGAACTATTCCACGAGCATTCATAGTGTGTTGATCTTGATTAGGAAGTTCTTCTTGAAACAAGCTTAGCGCCCCTTTGAATAGCTCAAGGTTCTCTGTTTTCATAGAGACATCTTGCATAAACCAAGCATCTTCATGAAATTTTGTTAGCATATCTTCAGAAACCAAGCACTCCATGATGGATTGAGCCTCAAACATTTCCTCTAGTTGATCAAAGATAATCTCAGCTGATCTCTTATCTTCAAGCATAGTCTCGGGAGGTCGGTGCTGATGACGGATCATATCACTCATTGTAACTTGATTGTCTTGAGAAAATTTTGACAGTGATTCCTTTTGTGTTACCTCTACAAGATCTTTCAATGCTTCCTCAAATAGCATAATGGTGATGAAATCTTTAAGCGCCCTTTTGAATTGTTCTTCATATCAGAGCTCACTTACGATAATTTGTAGCTCTTTGTTCAATATGTCAACTTGATTGTCTTTTTTAAGAATGCCATTTGAGACCTCTTGCAATTCACTCTCAAGGATCTCCCTTTGTAGCATAAGTGAGAATTCCTCAAGGAATGAGTCATCTTCTTCTTTGATTGCTTGTTCAACTCCTGGATCTTCCTTTATTACTGTTTGAGTATTCTCAACTGATTCTTCAACTTTTGTTTCATGGTATTCCTTTTCAGGTGCCTGACATGGAGGGCTATCCACTGTAATACATTGTTCCTCAGGTGCATTTGTATCGTCAATGTACAACTGATCCTTCTCCAATCAGATGCTAGAACGAGGTCTTGTTCATAGGTCTTCCTGAATTCAGCTGCGAGATGTGCACCCCAAGATCTGTTCATGATGCACTCTTCCTCGGACAAAGTTGGCATTCCAAACTGGTTTCTGACTTGATTGATAGCCATTTCACATACTGAGCAAGTAAATTCAGAGTGAGGTGAGTTGTGAATTCTACACCACAATGGTAGCAATATGTTCTCTAAACGCATTTCAGCATTCAAAATGAGCTGACTCTCGATCATCCACAAGAAGCTTAGAAGAGGATCCTTGCTCTCTGGGACACTGAAGCTGCCTTCTTCTGTTTCTGGCCTGGGGACATCCCAAAAGAAGATTTTTCCCTGCGCTGCCGATTCAATCCTTGATAAGTACTTCAAGCAATGCATTTCATCATGTTCCTCTGTCTCATGGACTCGACACTGCCTAGGTCTTGCAAACTCGGACAATCTGCGTGGATAAAGTTATGTATCTAATCTCCACCAAAGTTCGGGAAAATCAACTTGTTGCTCATCGTGAATCTGTTGTTGCTCCATTGAGAAATCTCTTTTGATTTTTTGATTTTTCACTTTTTTTGGATTTTCTATTTTTCATTTTTTTTTGGATTTTTTGGTTTTTTATCTTTTTTTTGGATTTTCTGGAATAAGAGAGATCTTGAATATCTCAGATTCAAGTTGAACGTTCAACTGGTTCCAGCTTGCTTCCTTGTTTTCGCAAGTCCAACTGACGACCCAACGATCACCTTCCTTCTTTGTATCACTTCCGTCGAGTGTTGAAGATGACTTTCCACTGATCTTCCTTGGATTGAAGAGTTCGTATTCGCTCACCTTTCTTCTGCTTCAATTTTGTCGAGCGTGGAGGAGGGTAAAAAGCTCTGGATAATTTCTTCAAATGTGATGTGACTTGACAAGATCTGACGTTCAAATGTTTGCCCTCCTTCTATCGCCAATTCTGTTGATGTGTATTTTGTACACGACCAAACACAGAATAAAATACCTAAAGGTACCTTATCCTCTCTTGAGCAAAGTTTCCCGACTGCTGAAGATCTCGCTGAAGCATCGGTCGAGGCAACTCCAAGGTTCTTGTATGTAGGTTCTCTACTCGTGGATAAGCTCTTTGTGGTACGATGTGATTTTGCTGGAATCAAAAGGGGACTTACACTCAATGACCTAAATGTCTGATTTGCTAGAATCACAAGATTTCACTAGCCTAGACTTTGAAAAAAAAGAAAAAAGGATGAGGGTGAGGGAAGGATCTAATTCTGACACTAAGAATGTAGGAGCAATGATTGATCTTTGATGAAATTCTAACTAAGTCTTGTCTTGACATCCCAGGACGATCTCCTCCAGTCCAGCATCATTAAGGACAACCTTCTCCATCTATCTTCCAGTCCAACATTTGAAGGAAGGCATCACCAAATTGGCATCAACCAAGTGTTAGATAAGGTGGCATCCCAGTCATCACTCTTCCGTTCGGATTGGTCCAGCCCAGCATGTCCAGATTCAATGTACCTGGCTCATTAAAGATGGCACAAACTTCGATGTACCTACCTTGGCTATCCATTGGTTGGATATTCCAGAGAAGACATGTGTCCAAATAATGCAATTATTTCATTGGTCAGAATTAAGTTTGTTGTAACAAACCCTAATTAGGGTTTCATTGTAGAATCTTGGCCATTGATCTCAAATTGATCTTAGCCATTGAATTGTTTTGTGGGCACTATATAAGCCCTGGCTCCTCATTTGTAAAGGCGAATAGTTAGTCAGGAGTTAGAAGGTGAATAGTTAGAAATAGTGAATAAGTCAGTTAATAGTATAGCAATTAGAGTAGAATAGAAAGAGAAGGCAAAGATTGTTGCCAAGATGTTGTTGTAAAAGGCTTGTAAAACTTCATTGAAGAAATGGTGAAATCTATGGGTCGATTCAACAATTTCCATGGTCTTTATACTTCTCAGTTTTGATTTCATGTTATTAGATGAGTGGAAGAAATGTGTTTGATTGATGGTGAAATTTGTATATCCATACTACTAGCAGTTTGTTGATTGCAGACTTGCCTTGTGTAGTCAACTGGAATCATTCAGCTTAAGCTTAACTTCAATTGTTGCTTCTTCATTGACATGCATCAGCCTGATGGTGTCTATGCCTGTAGTGATGATTTGAACATCATAAAGCTTTCCTCCGAAGATCGCACTAACCTTGTGGAGATGGTCCTGGGATGTCAAAACAAGACTTAGTTAGAATTTCATCAAAGGTCATTCATTGCTCTTACATTCTTAGTGTCAGAATTAGATCCTTTCCTCACCCTCATCCTTTTCCTTTTTTTTTCAAGATCTAGACTAGTGAAATCCTTTGTTCCAGCAATATTCAAAGAAAATCAGACGTTTAGTCATCAAGTGTAAGTCCCCTTGTGATTCCAGCAAAGTGACATCATACGACAAAGAGCTTATCCACGAGTAGAGAACCTACATGCAAGAACCTTGGAGTTGCCTCGAATGATCCTTCGGCGAGATCTTTAGCAGTTGGGAAACTTTGCTCAAGAGAGGATAAGGTACCTTTAGGTATTTTATTCTGTGTTTGGTCGTGTACAAAATACACATCAACAGTAACCTGCAATATCAGGTTTAGAATGATTCATTAAAATGAATTCTAGTAACGGACAAAAAGAATAAACATAACTCATTTATTGATAGACACATAAATATGAGATAAGGAAAGAACTATAATTAATAGCAATCAAGCTTCTGCAATTAAAACGTAATGAAACCTCACTTCCATAAATAGAATGAAGTCAAGTAGCACATATGCTGAATTCATTAATTTTTGTTCGTTGTAGACATGTATAATCTTCCTACTGTTTTCTGTTTGTTAGCCCATTCAGAATAAGGGGTGTCAGCCAGGGGTGCGCTGGTCCCATCCTCAGGTAACCCTATGAGCCCTAATAGACGGGATATGTTTGGATGGGTAGCCTAGCCAACTAGGAGCGTCCTCAACGTTCTGAATGGGCCTATTTGGTGGAACTGAATTACTATTATTGCTGATATATATATGTATAGCAATGTCTATAATGCTGTAGGGAACCCTCGATTTGATTTATTGCTCACTCATACCCTTTGGAGTGACAAATTGGATTCAATTCTTAGGGGAGCAAGGCGGGGACAACAAAGGCACATTACAACCGCCCACAAGACAAAGCAAGTGTGGGAGAAGAAGGGATCAGATGGAAGAACTGGAGAGCATGGACAATCCAAAATCCATGACCGGAGAAGCCGAAATGGAGAAACTAAACCGATAAGATCTCTTCATGTATGGCAGGAATAAATTTGTAAGTCATATGCCATCCTTTACCGGTTACCGCTTCTGTTGGAAAGATTATGGCCATAGGGCAGATGAATGCATAGAGGTCTAGAAATAAGAATGTAGTCTGTCCAAGAAGTAATGCTTATGGCCATAGTATGTCAAGGTGTAGAAACATGCATAGATCTGCTCCTATGCATAATAGGAAGAGTCCACTTGCTGCCTCAAGAAATGTAAATTATGTATGTTATAACTGCAATGGATTTGGGCATAGAAGTCATGAATGTAGGAACAGGAAAGTTCAGTCACATGACAGTCGGTGTAGCACCTATGCTCAATATGAAAATGGGTATAGAGCATGTGAGAGACAAAGTGCTGCATGGAACAAAAGAAGAAGAGGTTTTGTTCCTACAAGATCAAGTGGTCCACCGGTTTTGGTAGCCGTTTACAATAGCATGACTAGAAGAAGATGGTCAAACCGGTTTGATAGAAGGTCCCTCAGTCACGTGTTTTGTTTGAACATTGTTTGCTTCTACAACAATGCTTTCCGTCATGTGGCAGAATCCGGTAGAGCAAGGGCCAATCGGTAGAAGAAACTAAGACCTGGTCCCAAGACTGAAAATGGGAAGAAGAGTGAAGTCAAGCAGGTATGGAGGAAGAAGCAAGAAGATGGAGTCATGGACTGACACTGTGCATTCAATGCACAAGTGATATCTCCTAAGGCTTAAAAGGAGATGCAGTGCCGTAGGAGGAGTTACACATTGACCATATCATTCACCCCCTCAGTGGAAGAGGACAAATGGAAGAATAGGTTACTTCCAACATAAAGGAAGAAAATGAGATGGCAAGTGTGTGTAGTGGGTGCCTTGGCTACACATCTACAGATGAGAGATGGATCACTACTGCATGTGTCTACGGACAACTAATTTGCAATTGGGATCAGAAGAAATTGACACAAGAAGACAGGAGTTAGAGAAAGATGCTCCGATAGTGTTGATGGACCGATATAGGAAATCGGTTTGTGTAGTAGGTTACCGGTATGCATACTAACCGGTATTGCAGATTATGTAAGTCAATGAGGTTCGAGATCATTGCAGTAACTCCGGTAGCATGGATTGAGGTGTTTATGTCTCATGTGGTATTGGAAATAACTTGATTGACATATGTTTGCTCAGTAGTAGATCTTGTATGCATGCATCCTTTTTGGGCTAACCGGTTTGATTTTTGGCGTGGTAGTGATGTGGTATGGCATTGTGTACAACTAAGATCATGTCATAAGCTGTGGTGGATATAATGGAGCTGAAAGATCATCAGATTGATCACATATTCACAGCTCAACCGGTTTAAGGTGCAGTTTTGAAAACCGGTTTAGAACCTGACAGGCAAAGATGACCTGAGATCTATGGCTTGGGGGGAGCTCACAACCATATTTTCTGATTTGTATCTGACACGCCAGACATAGGGGGAGTGAAAATGTCTATGGCTGTACCGGTATGATTGAGACTTTGGGATGTGGTTGTCGGTCCGGGGTTGTGAGGTATTTCAATGTCTATCCAACTTGTACTTTATTGATATCACAACTGGACCACCCAGAGAGTTGCCTGCAAAGAGGGAGAATTACCTGCACAAGAGAACTTACAGTTGGTATCGAAGAAGATACAAATGGTATCAGTGTCAGTTTCTACACTGGATATCAACAAATTGGGGTCAGATTAACTTCTGCATATCTAGGGGGGATGATGCAGTTTGACCGTCAGGTAAGTTGTATTCACTGACACATTCCTTCAATTGGTTTCAGACTTGTATATGGAATAGGTTTCCGGTTTGTATATGCACTTATTTGCTGAGCAATTGGTGTCAGTTGGTTGTTGAGCCCTCCATCTCAGTTGAGCCTTCCATCTCAATTCCTTTCTTTTTGGGGGAGCATGTTACGTATAGAAATGATGCAGTCTGACCGTTAGGTAAGTTGTATTCACTGACCCATGTTCCTTTAATTGGTTTCAGACTTGTATATGCAATAGGTTTCCGGTTTGTATATGCACTTGGTTGTTGAGCAATTGGTGTCAGTTGGTCGTTGAGCACTCCATCTCAAGTGTTGTGATTTGAGAGGATGCACAGTATGAAGGTCAAAGGAGGAGAAGCATCCGATAGAGAAAAAGGGGGAGAGAAAAATCTATTTGTGCACGGTAGAGACAAGGAGGAGAGAAACCCTGTCAGTGCCCTTTGCCATTGTTGTCAAAGAGGGAGATAGAATCTGTAGTATGCCGAATACTACGTGTGAGAATCCTTAGCACACACAAAGGGGGAGAGAGAGAATCTATAGTATGCCGGATACTACATGTGTTGACATAAATGCCAAAGGGGGAGATTGTTGGCATTGTGTTGTCATTGATGTCAACCGGTATAGGATGGCAACTGGTATGGGAGAATGATGAGCAGTGTTGTCATTGATTCATACCGGAAATGGTGTCATTGATGTCAACCGGTATAGGATGGCAACTGGTATGGGAGAATGATGAGCAGTGTTGTCATTGATTCATACCGGAAATGGTGTCATTGATGTCAACTAGCTAGGTGGGCACCGGTAAGGAAGATAATGTCATCTAACATAATGATCATTGGAGTCATCTGTACACAAGTTAGTGTTGACTTGTGTTGAAGACATGTATTGGAGACCGGTATGGTATAACAACCGGTAAGTGGTATGTTGGTAGTGCAGTGTTGTCAACCGGCAAGTGAGCAAGCAGGGTAAGCTAATGAAGAAGTGGCAACCGATATGTTGTTGGATGTTTGGATGTGGAACAACAGGACTCCCATCGGATAAAGATGTAATCACCGAATGAAGAAGATATCACATGGTGAAGAGAAGATTGACAGTGAGTGCGCCCAACTGGATCATATGTGCCTGTTTGAGGATATGCCTGCTCAAATAGGGATGCCATATTGGTGCAATGCCGGATGCAGATGACAAGGATCCACTCCCACTAGTAAGTGGAGCTTATCTCCTATCATGCATGGAAAGCGTCATAGTCCTCCGAGATAAGACACAAGAGTTAAAGGCAGGTGATTGAAGGCTCACACCGTATGAACCGGTGAAACACTAAGTTGCCTTAGGTGCACGAAATCAGAGATGTGCACCGGATCAGCAAGGGCAGACATGATAAGTTGCCGGTACAGAGAAGGGAGGATAGTTTTGTCACTTTGACAAACTAGTTGATAGGAGAACTGGTCTATTAATAAAGAAGGCAAAGTTGAAGTAGTTGCAGATAGAGAGTGCAATCATATTGAAGATGGAGAAAGGTGTTGCCATAGATGCAGACAGATGGAGATTGTTGAAGGTTGATGACACGGTGTCATCAAGGTGGTTACCGGTAAAGATGACAAGGTGCAGAAGTGAAAGGCTCCCATTTGTTGAAAATGTGCATGAGGTAGCTTGGCAAGTGTGATGACCGGCAAGGGTGTCCCACCAGAAGAGCAACAAAGTACAAGTTTGAAGGCTGACCGGTTAGGGTAGAAACGATAGGGTTACATAACCGGTAGATGAACCTGGTTGTGTGGTTGGTTGGTGATTTTGTCTGGACCGACACAGAAGACTTAGCAGAGGTGGATGCCAACAAAGTTGACACGTGGGAGATTGGTGTCATGCATACTGTGGTCGGTGAAGTGTTGTCGGTGAGGTAGGTAGTGACTGGTCAACATTAATGTCGATAGCGTGTTTCACGGGTCGAGTGCAAAAGGGTGCGGCTCGATATTGATCAGAGGACAAAGATTTGACTTAGTGGCTTTATGATCGAGGCCGAGTGTCCAGGTGCTGATCTAGGTAGGTGGAGCTAACTGCGTGATCGCTTCATAGGTGATTGACATGTGCAAACCAAAAAAGGTGCCATGTTTGCCAAATATGGCGAACGTGTTTTGGACGCAGTGGTATTGGCGAATTTTGAGTGATCCGTTGCAGGTGGTTGATCTCTGGAAGGAGATTTGATTGGATCTTATTGGCCTCGAGGTTGATGAAGAAACCCTAGCGCGCTAGAAATTTGAATGTCGGTCATGGCAGGAAAACTCAAGTATAAATATGCAGATCAAAGTCCAAATCTGTTGTTGCTGCATGACAGAGTAAAGCTGGTGAAGGGAGTAAAAACCAGAGAGTTAATTAGTCAAGTGCTCATCAACAATCATAGAGGAGACTGATTGTGTGAGAGAGAATCGGTTAGAAGAGTCCAACCGGCGAGGGTAAGGTAACCGGTATACTGCGATTGAGTCTGACAGTGAAGTGCACTGGTGGTGATTGAATCGACAGAGAAAATTGTAGAGGAGGGAAGAGCAAAGTGAGAATCTACGAAGAACCGATAAGTTGAGAACCTACAGTGATCAGATAGCAGAGATCTGGCAGAGTGAAGAAGACCGGTGGTGGCTAGCAGCAGTTTGTTAGAGAGAGCAGAGAATCGACAGAGAGCAAAGTACCGACAGAGAAGAGGTAGAGGCTGAACTGGCAAGTTTGCAGCAAAGAAGAAAGACTGCAGTGGTTACAAAACTCATTTGTAACCGGGAGATTACTTTGGTATTTATTATATGATCTTGTAATCATTGAGTTGGAGCTCAGTGCAGGGGTTGGTGCCCTAAAATCAGGGGTTGGTGCTCCTTGGTTTGGTGCCCTAAAGCACTGGTGGTGCTCCTTGGGTTGGTGCCCTAAATGTTGTAACCGAATGTTTCATTGTGAGGTTGGATTGGAGGAATAGACTCCAGTAACATTTCTCACGGAGGTTATTCCCATTTTGGGTTTTCCTCGTACATCTAGTGTTATGTGATGTCCCTTTTGTGTGTGGTTGCATTTGTGCCATCCTCCTATCTAACTGGTATGTGTGCTTTATGTTAAATCTGCTAACCGGTATATACACATAGGATAGAAAAGGGTAAAGTTTGGAAATCACTGATTCATGCCCCCCCCCCTCTCAGTGGCACTTCGTGTTTAACAAACATCGCTTGTGAGGCCAATTAGGTGCTCAAAAAAGACTCATGATAGTCCTACAAAATGGGTTTCGAATCTACAAGAAAATTGGACTAGTGTCAAAGTGAGTCTCAGAAAGTCTGCATTCTTGCATGAAATGATGTCATCAAGAATTGCATGATAGTCACAAAGGTAGCTATTAGGTGGGCTATGTGGGAAGGTTTTAGAAGAGGGGAAGAGCAAAGAAGAATGAAGCATGTAAACTACCCTTGTGCATTTGTAGAGATCTAGGACCTAATTGCAGGAGTGCACAAAAGTTGGAAAGGCAGATGAATTTGCAGTAACATCTCAAGTAGAGGAAGGAAGACCTGCCTATCAACCAAGAAGAGTATCCTATGTCGCTCCTCCACCACAAGCCTCTACAACAAAGGGAAAAGATCCCTTGATTGTTAAAGATGTACAACTAGAGTAGTCGCTGCCAAATCTTGTTCCTCATGAGCAATCGAAAGCTCTTGACATTCCTCAAGAACAAATGGAAAAGAAGAGAAGGCTTGACCAACCACCTTTGGTTGGCTGTTGGATATAAAAGTGCCACCGAGGATATAATTGAGACTGAGGATGTTGGTGAGAATTTAATTGGAGAGAATCCAAAAGTAAATAAGTTTGTGTGATTACTTCCAAGAGTAGCATTGTCTAGCATGGCAAGGGATAGGATGAAGTTCAATCTCTAATACAACAGAGATGATACACATGATGTCAGACTTCTAGCATGTGCACAATTTATGTTCGATGATGCATTTGTGAAGACTCATGAATTTAGGGACTTTATTCTTAAATTAAAAAAGGATAAATTCAAGGGGAAATTGAATTAAGCAACAACTGAGGCAAATCCTTCACAACATGAGGAAATCAAAGAACAGGTTCTAAAGGAGTTTGTCTTTGACATAGCGAAAATCACTTCAGAGGAGGGGAGGAAATTGGTGATGTACAATGGAAAGTACACTCAGAGTGTCTTTGGTGTGGTACCATCTAGAAGCTTGAATTCATTCTGCGATATTATTCTAGGCATGTTTATTAAACTCAATATTATTGAAGCATCATATTTGATGTAGATGACTAGTTAGCATGGCATTTTGTAATGAAGTATATCAAATGACATTTTGGATGCATTTATGTTGTTGTTCCTTCTAGAAGCTATACTGTTGGGATACTACTGCCTTGGCAAGCTAATGATACAATAGAGCAACATACCGATATCAGAGCTTCTTATGTTATGCTTGCAGATCATGCAGACGATCAGATCATATCTGATTGTAATACAAAGTTCTTTCATGCATTGTCCAATCGAGTGGGAATAATCTTTAAAAGTAATAGTAGGAATCAAAGGAATGACTATGTATCTAATGCAAACTTAATGCTTGTTTGGGGTTGCTCTGTTTTGTGTGGCTGTATATTGTTTCTTTGTATACTGATGCTTAAATGATCCAAAGAGACCAAGAAGTAAGACTGCTTGCGTACTCTTCTTGCATAGTTACATCCCACTCGGGGACACTTGAAGCTTCCCAAAAGGCCAGTGGATCAAAAACTGAAGCAATGAAGAGATGTGGAGCTTTTTGAAATTGCAACCTTATTCTTCTTTCATTTTAAGGATCACCAACCGAATCACCCATTAATTCTAGTGTCCTACGAACCCAAAGGAGTCTCGAGACTGGTGAATTTGGAGGAGAATCAACATCCTCTAAATGGTGATCGTGGGAGGAATGTTGATGCAGGGACTTCGCGGGGTCATAACTTTTGACTCGGTTGTCTGATTGGGCTGAAATTTGACGTGGAGGTGTCTCTTGACGAGTTGTTTGAAGTTGTAATATCCCAGATAAGTTTTTGTTTTTTAAGTGCAATAAGAATTACCAACAAACACATAACCCGTTAAGGTTAGAAAACATAATCTCAAAGCTTGCTGAAATTGCAACCCTTCCACTTTTTGATCACCAAGTGCCCACTGTGGGAAGGTGAGAGCATACGATGATAAGGTTTTTGTTAGCTCACTAATCTGCTGGAAATGATAAAGCAAATACAATACTGGGCGACAAGCTAGCCCCTTCCGCTTATCCAGCGGGAAAGCAAGGAACTTGGCGGTGAACCAGCTAAGAGAACAATATTGCAGACACAAATCACTCTACCGCAATATTTCAGCAGGAGGACTGAATTACAATCTACTCAACTCAACCACTTATGTAGCGGGAGGACCATTACAACCAACATCACTCGACTGCTTATGCAGTGGAAGGACTGAATTACAAAATTATCAGATATAGGCGGCAACTCAGCCTCTTCCACTTTTCAGCGGGATATGAGATTACAATCCAGAATGGGTTAGTAGTACTACTACTTAACCTTACAATAAAGAGGAAAGTGAGTGTAGAAGAATATTGCTGAACATAAGAGATAATGATCATGAAACTTATTCAACACTGAAACAGCAGGTTGGAAATGCATAACCAGGAACCCATAAACCCACTAAATTACCCATATCTCACTCAAAACTCACTCAATTCACCCCAAATCACTCCAAAACCAACACTAGACAAGCAACAACAAAGACAAACCAAAAGGGAGCTACATAAACACCTCAAAATACTTTGCATGCATCCCAATGCACCCTCTAAAACCCACGCCTAGCTAGATATTTCGATTTGCATGATTAAATTCAAGACTCAGAGAAAAGTGCCACAAACTTACAAGATGAATCGCCAACAACAAGAAGGAAGATTGAACAAGTACCTAGAATGA
The DNA here is from genome assembly GCF_030272615.1 of Cryptomeria japonica. Taxonomy (NCBI): domain Eukaryota; kingdom Viridiplantae; phylum Streptophyta; class Pinopsida; order Cupressales; family Cupressaceae; genus Cryptomeria; species Cryptomeria japonica. Next base: position 638,217,165 of record NC_081414.1, read on the forward strand.
TCAGTCGCTCAGGCAGAGAGGTATGATCAAAAATTTGCTTCAGCCATAGGGAAACCAACTACTCCAGAAATCACTCCAAACTCCAAAAACACTGAAATATACAATGAAAATATCATAAATTACAGCACGCAGCGAGGTACTATATCTCAAGTACGAAACCGGAAACACTAGGGAGCCACACTCCGAAGCTTCAAAGTTCATACGCCAATCCGACAACATAATGATGCAAATTTTCAAGATCTCAAAATGAGAGCCCAAGGCTCATATTTATAACTTCATGCCTCCCCAAATGCAAATGCAAATGGCGCCCAAACTCCATTCAAATTCACTTTCATTTCGCTTCATGTCTCCCACCAACATGGCGCCCACTTTCCTTTTCCTAGGCAAGTTCGAACTGTGCCTTATGGTGGCTTTTTTTTGCAATATTAAAACATTAAATAAGAGATGTTTAATCCTCCTAAATTGCCATCAACAAATTCGCCTTTTGACTTGGGAAAATAACACATGGATATCAATTAATTTTTTTTTCCCTAAGTCATCCACAACATTTAATCAGTAAATGCAAATATTTATATATTAATCCTTTGACAAGGAAATAATATTTAATTAAATTACTTATGACTCCCATACTGATCATTAACAGAAACCAGGATGCAGCGGAGTAAAGAAGACCATAAAACTGCTGCAGGACTAGGATCCTGTCCACTGCCAAAAATAGAAATACTGCACACTGCCACTTACTAAAAATAGTAAGTCATGAATTACTACTCCAAAAAGCATGATCTTCACACCCAGTGACAGAGCATGGAAAGCTCAGTAGGACAGCATCATCCAAACAACCAACCCCTAACTTACTAAAAATAGTAAGTTCTCGCTTCACCAACGTTTGAAACCCTAATTCTTCATTCCACATAACCTACGGGTCTCAGGAAGAAGCCGATGGACCACTGAAAGGACATTATCGAGAAGGGGACATTGCAGTTGCTTTGTCTTGTGTGGCTGTATATTTTTTCTTTGTATACTGATGCTTAAATGATGCAAAGAGACCAAGAAGTAAGACTGCTTGCGTGCTCTTCTTGCATAGTTACATCCCACTCGGGGACACTTGAAGCTTCCCGAAAGGCCAGTGGATCAAAAACTGAAGCAATGAAGAGATGTGGAGCTTTCTGAAATTGTGACCTTGTTCTTCTTTCATTTTAAGGATCACCAACCGAATCACCCGTTAATTCTAGTGTCTTATGATCCGAAAGGAGTCTCGAGACTGGTGAATTTGGAGGAGAATCAACATCCTCTAAATGATGATCGTGGGAGGAATGTTGATGCAGGGACTTCGCGGGGTCATAACTTTTGACTTGGTTGTCCGATTGGGCTGAAATTTGACGTGGAGGTGTATCTTGAGGAGTTGTTTGGATTCCTTCATTTGAGGCCTCAAAAGTGGCTTTTACTGTTTTTTTTGGGTTTTTAGAAAGTTGGCTTTTTAGTTAATTTTGAACTCATAATATTTATGAGGTTAGAAAGTTGGCAATTTGTGCCGTAGGAATGTATTTTAGATTTCCAGAAGATTTCGTGATTTTTGGGATAGATTTGAAAATTTCCATAAAAGGTAAATTTCGGATTTTGTAAAAATCAGCTCAGAAAGGAAATTTTTAGTTTGCTGTTAAAATAGGCCTTTTTTTCATTGTAATGTCAGAATGGTTGGAGTTTGCAGAGGAAGAATAATGAAAAGAATTTGATCCAAACTTGTTTCAATTTCTATAATTTCATTTATTGTATTGATCATGTTTTAACTGGCTACATCATCTGGTATCAGAGGAGGAAGATGGCTGGGAGAGGAAGAGGAAGAGGTCTTGCTCAGATGCACAGAGACATGCAAAACCTCCAAAGGTAGGTTGCAGACCTCACAAATATGATGGAAAATCAGAGACGGAGGAAAACGGGAGATAACTTTGATGAAGGTTCAAATCAAGGAGATACAAATTTGTCTGAAGAAGAGCCTGTAAATCGCGGAAATTTTGAAGAGAGGATGCTTAGGGCATTAGAAGGGAAGAATGAAGGAATTAAAGTTGAAGTTTCAGAATATGCAGGCAGTCTTAAACTAGAGGAGCTGATCGATTGGTTGAATGAGATGGAGAATTTTTTTGAATGGAAGTCTATGACAGAGGAAATAAAGGTTAAGTTTGCATGCACTAAGTTAAAGGGTCATGCAATGATCTGGTGGGATCATCTACAAAATGAGCGAATGAGGAAAAGAAAAGAAAAGATCAAAACCTGGAGCAAAATGGAGAAGAAATTAAGAGAAATGTTTTTGCCCATAGACTATGCACAAACTATGTTTCGCAGATTACAAAATCCGAAGCAAAATTTATCTACTGTACAAGCTTATACAGATGAATTTTAGCAGTTGTCCATTCAGGTTGAGCATCAAGAATATGATGACCAAATGGCTGCTAGGTATGTAAATGGATTGATGTTTTCAATTCAAGATGAATTAAGCATGTATTGGATCAACAGTATGGAAGATGCCTACTAGCTGGCTCTAAAAGAAGAAGAAAAGCAAAACAAACTATTTTCAGAGGAATAGAGGAGGAAGAAGGGGTACATCATCTCTTTCACGTGGTGGTTCAAATTATGGCAGGGGAGATTCATCCCAAGGAGCAGAGAAGCAAGATGATACTCGTCCAGAGTCCTCCAATCTACAACGAGGACGAGGATTTCAAAGAGGAAGAGGTTATGGTGGTGGTAGAGGATGGGAAAGTCAAAGAAGACATTTCAGTTGTTTTAGGTGTGGGGAAGAAGGCCACAGGGCATTTGAGTGCTCAAATTTTAACATGGAAGATAGAAATCAAGGAGGACCACCTAGGGTGATTTTAGCTAAAGCTGAAAGTGAAGGAGCAGAACTAGAAGTTTCCCTAGATGTAGGAGAAAGTCTCATGATAAGGAGAACCATGGTAATTCCAGAGAAGGAGAAAACACTGATTCAAAAGCTTTGATAACTCCTGGCTTCGAACCTATATTTTTCGAACAAGATGCACTTCAGGGGGAAAGGTATGCCAAGTTATTATTGACAGTAGTAGTTGTGAGAATATGGTTTCCAGGGTGATGGTAGATAAATTGAATTTATAGTGTGAGAAACATCCGCATCCTTACTGTATTGCATGGTTTAAGAAGGGGAATGAAGTTACTGTTGACAAGAAGTGTCTGATCAAATTTTCTATAGGAAAGACTTACAAAGACGAAGTTTGGTGTGATGTCATCCCAATGGATGCATGCCATGTATTGTTGGGTAGGCCTTGGCAATATGATAGAAAAGTCATGATGGGGAAAAGAATACATACATTTTGGAAGGATGGATCAAAAGTCATCTTATTATCCCTTAAGGATGAAGGAGAAGCTAAGAATATGTTGTTTGAAAGAGAGCTTGTTAAAGAGATGAAGGTGACAATATTTTGTTATGCATTAATGCTACAGAAGGAGGAAGGAGAAGGGATACCAATACCTACTAAAATAGCAAAGGTGCTAGCGGAGTATAATGATGTTATACCAAATGAGTTACTTGATGGTTTTCCACCGAAGCGGGATATTCAACATCATATTGATTTAATTTCAGGAGCATCTTTACCTAATCAGGTAGCATATAGGATGAGTCCTATACAACATGCAGAACTCAACAAGTAGGTGATGGAGCTTATAAATAAAGGTGTGGTGCGAGAAAGCATGAGTCCATGTGCAGTACCAACATTATTAACACCAAAGAAAGATGGTAGATGGAGAATGTGCACGGATAGCATAGCAATCAATAGAATTACCATCAAATACCGGTTCCCTATACCTCACTTGGATGACATCATCGATGTTCTTGCAGGGGCAAAGTATTTCAGTAAAATTGATTTGAGAAGTGGGTATTACCAAATTCGAATCCGAGAAGGGGATGAACGGAAGATTGCTTTCAAGACTAGAGATGGATTATATGAGTGGATGGTGATGCCATTCGGGTTGTCAAATGCACCCAGTACTTTCATGAGACTGATGAATACAGTGCTTCAACCTTACATTGGTAAGTTGGTTGTAGTTTACTTTGATGACATTTTAATTTTCAGTAAGAGCAAAGAGGAGCACTTGCAGCATTTGCGGATCAGATTGGATGTGTTGAGGAAAGAGAAACTTTATACAAAACCTGAAGAAGTGTAGTTTTATGCAAGGAAGTTTGGTATTTTTGGAATTTGTTGTTTCTGCAGAAGGTATCAAGATGAATTCAGAGACGGTTAGAGCAATTATGGAATGGCCTAGTCCTAAGAGCATATCAGAGGTAAGAAGTTTTCGTGGTCTGGCCACATTTTATCGAAAGTTTATTCAGAATTTTACCAGTATTGTTGCACCCATAACATATTGTACCAAAGGAAAGGAATTCATGTGGACCAATAAGGCTGAAGAAAGTTTCAATTTTCTAAAAAAGAAGGTAACTGAAGCTCCCATATTAGCATTACCAGACTTGGAAAAGGTGTTTGAAGTTGATTGTAATGCCTCACATGTAGGTATTGGAGCTGTTCTTAGTCGAGCACGTAAACCAATATCCTTTTTTAGTGAAAAGTTGAATGAGGTAAGGAAGAACTATTCTACATATGATCTAGAGTTTTATGGAATTTTGCAAGCCTTGCAACATTGGAGGTGTTATTTAGAGCCAAAGGAGTTTGTCTTGTTCACAGATCACATTGCATTAAAATATCTGAACACACAAAAGAAGTTGAGTAGTAGACATGTGAAATGGGTTTCTTTCTTACAAGGCTATACATTTGTTCTGAAACACAAATTAGGAAGGTAAAACCAAGTTGCTGATGCATTGAGCAGACACAATGTACTTCTGACAACAATGGAGAATGAGGTAGTTGGTTTTGATGCAATCAAAGATTTGTATGAGTTTGACAATGACTTCTAGGAGATTGTGGAACAGTTGAAGAATCCAATAGCTGGAAATATGTCTCCTATTCAAGATGAATACTTTATGCAAGATGGCTATCTCTTCAAAGGGAAACAATTATGCATTCCAGTTGGTTTCATGAGGGAGAATATCATTATGGAATTTCATAGCAGTGGTTTGGCTAGACATTTTGGCAAGGATAAGACAATAGCCTTAATAGAAGATAAATACTACTGGCCAAAGATGAAAAGATATAAAATCAGATGTGGCAAGGTGTAGGATCCGTTAGCTTGCTAAAGGACACTCACAGAATACAGGGTTGTACATGCCACTATCTGTACCTCTAGAACCATGGACAAATTTGAGCATGGACTTTGTTTTGGGATTGCCAAACACACAACGAGGTAATGATTCTATTTTTGTGGTTGTTGATAGGTTTAGTAAAATGGCTCATTTCATTGCTTGTAAGAAAACTAGTGATGCAACACGGGTGGCAGAATTATTTTTTTCAAAAGTTTTTAGATTGCATGGTGTGCCAAAAACTATAGTCTCTGATAGAGATACAAAGTTCTTAAGTCATCTTTGGAGGACTTTATGGAAGAAGATGGGGACTAAGTTGCAGTTTAGCAGTGGCTATCACCCTCATACCGATGGGCAAGCAGAGGTAGTCAATCGAAGTTTGGGAAACCTGTTAAGGTGCATTGTTGGAGAGAAGCCCAAACAGTTGGATTTGGCATTGCCCCAAGCAAAATTTGCTTAGAATAGCTCAGTGAATAGATCTATAGGTAAATCACCATTTCAAATTGTTTATGGTAGGAATCCTAAGGGTGTTTTAGATTTGGAGCAGTTAACCCTCAGAGAAAGAACCAGTGATGATGCAGAGGCATTTGCAGAATACCTTCACCAATTGCAGGAAGAGGTGAGATAGAAGTTGCAAGAAAGTAATGAGAAGTACAAATCTATAATAGATGTTTGTCGGTGACATCAAGTCTTTCCAGAGGGTGATTTAGTGATGGTTTATCTACGGAAAGAGAGGTTTCCTACATGCACATACCACAAGTTAAAGTATAAGAAAATTGGTCCTTGCAAGGTTCTCAAGAAGATCAGTGACAATGCTTATTAGGTCGATTTACCAGCTGATCTTGATATCTCTCCTATATTTAATGTTTCTGATCTATACACCTTTCATGGTGACATTCATGATGATGATGGTGAAGAGGAAGTAGATTGGCAGTGGACAATTCCCAGTAAGAAAAGGGAGAAGATTGTTCGCACTCGGCAAGGAGAATGCAATAGATACTTGGTACAGTGGTGTTGACGTGTCTGAAATCGCATTGCTGCAAACTCCATACGGCCAACGCAGAATAGAATAACCAGTTGAGTATCCTACCCTCTCTTGAGATAAGGAAGTCCCTAATGCTATTTTCTACGTTTGATCAAAGGGGACGACCTCAAGGTTTTGATTGTTAGGTCTTGATTGCGGGATTACTCAGTAGTCTGATGTGTTTATGCTGGAAACACAAGGGGGACTTATGTTGGATGGGTAATTTATAGATAAGTTCCCTGGAACTTTAATAATCTTTCTATCAAATGATTTCGGTTAAGTTGATACTGTTTTAATGGGACTGCAGATTTTCTGGATAAAAAAGGGGAAAAAGGAGGGAGGGATAGGGAGAGAGAGATACATGAAATGTAAATTTTAACTAAGATAGCAGTTTCATCAAACAAACGGAAGCTTCCAAATAACAAGACTAAGCATTACCATCTACTCAAGCATAGTGTTTGCATAAATCTAGTGCAATCTTCAAAGGAAAATAAGATTTTTCATGTTATCACATACAACATCAGAACTTTTACATTCATAGTGAGTATTCAATAACTGAACTAAGCATGAAAGGTCCAGATTAACCATGCAGAGAGAAAGGCAATCAGCCGTTCCCCAATGGTGTGGACTGCGAGGATTCTATCAGATGTTTGGTTGAAAATGCTATGTAAAAGAAATAAACATAACCGAAAGATTTCTAAATTAAGTGAAGAAGGAGACCATGCACTCACAAGGAAACTTGAAAATAGTCTTAATCTTTGCATTAATTCCTGTAAATTTCGCTAGAGCTTTTGCAACAATCCAAGAACTTCTTCCAAAATGAGGGAAAACCAATCCGTTAAATAGACTTCAAAAAAGGATGAATGGCCTAGATTTAATCTAAACAAGTGGCCCAGATTCATCCATAAGGCATGGCTGCCCATACCCATATATGGGATGCAAATATCAACAACCACCCCCAAAGGAGCAATAACTACCTAAAAAGGTAATCACAACAATTCCAAAAAATAATCCAAAAAGGTGCATTAATAAAGTTTTAGATTTTGTTGACCAAAAGTCAAATGTCACCTTTTGGTGCAAAAGTGCACTTTTAAGATTTAGAGAGAAAAAGGCACTTTTGAGAAATCACTTTCTCTATTTTAGTCTCACACTCCTTTTCTAGAAATTGATCTTCGCCATGCAAATATTCCTGCCATAGATCACGACCTGTTGCGCATTCCTCACGAACATATTCCTAGAACCTGATTCATAATTTGAAAAGCAGACTGAATGGAGGCATGGAAAGATGGCGAATTTTGTATTGCATGCCTTTGAGATACTGGTCTACGTGCTTTAAACCGTCCTTCCAGCTGGAGCGATTACGCTCAAAGCATAATATGTCTGAATGGAACTGACCAACAAAACTCAAGTCCTTAGTGGAATAGGTAATCCTATCCGTTCCCAATCTTTTTTCCCAGTCCGGCGGGATTGCATCATCGGACAAGTCGTTTATCCATCCCAAAACCATTGATCGAAGGATTGTCTTACCTAGTTCTTTCATGTTTCCTAGAATCACCTCACATGCGTCATTCTCTTTGTCAATAATTTCTTTGGTGTCGTTTTTCATGGTGATAGTCCACTACCATTCCTTAAGAGTACTGATGCTAGGATGGCGGACAATGTAGGAATCTGCGCGTGTCCAGAAAAGAGCTCTCATGAGGGGAAGGGTAGTGGCAGCCACTTCATGCATGTGGAGGGATTCCCTCTTTACCTCTAATAACTTGACTAGAGTGAGCTCTCAATGGCAGGCCATCTCTTTTACTTCATTAAGGATTCGCTCTCCCCTTTTCTTGATGTCTTGTATCCATTCCCTGACGGCCCTTGCGGTGTCCCATACTCTTTCAAATTCTGTTGTGGTCCTTTGCGCCAATGCCGTCGGGGGAATATGGGATTCAGAGGCATTGTGTAGTGGCCTCAGGAGCTGATCGATGTATCCCTCGGCTTGCTCAGCACGAGCCCGATACATGTCCTTTTCAGCTATTATCTCTTCGAGCTGCCTGAGTATATTCTGCACTGAATCCTTGAATTCTTCTTTTTCTTGCTCCTTAGTGGCTCGTCCAATGGAGACAGTTGTGATGCTATAATCTGCCAGTGTAATCTGATCTGCTGGCTTGTCTACAGGCGGGGTGGCAATGTGAAGAGTGCGGTTCCTTTGGTCGTCTTTGTTCACTCTAGAATATGCCTTGGGCTTTTTCTTCCCCTTAGCTTTTGCTTGGTCTATGCGTGAGAAGATATCCTCTAGATCAATAGGTGGTTTGGTGGCGGCCTTGCGCTGGGCTCTGGCAATCAACCATTCTTGAGGCACTGTCTGGGTTGATAATAAGGTTAAGTCTGCATTCTGTTCTTTGACGTTTTCAGCCGACTCATCACAGAGTCACAGCTGCTTTGCTATCGGAGGAGTGGAAGAGGTGCGAAGTTCTTTGCTTGCAGCTGAATTTTCTCCTATTTCACTGAACAACTGTCTGGCATCTTCATGTGATGGTTGTTCTTCAGTCCTTTCGAGCTCATGAGTCTCATCTATCCTTTGCTCTCCTTCGACGGTAGAGTCATCTTTGGCTGTATTGTGGAGCAGCAACTCGTGGCGGCTCTGTTGAGTGGGTTCATGCACTTTGACGACCTGGGTGGATGGGATCTCTCTTTCCTCTATTTGGGTGCCCAATTCGGTCGATTCAAGGGCTCTTAGCTCAGCTTCTAGCATGTCAGGCGCGGGAGGATCATCAGTTCCAAGCGCATCAATGTCACTTTGAGAAGGAGGAGCAGTTATATAATCTAATTCCACTACATCGTCGGATGAACTGGGGTCCTTTGATGATGATGTGACCTCTGGTGTCCTTATAGGAATCTTCCCCCTTCTTGTTCTTTTGGACGTCCGAGTCCCTCTGCAAGCCTTAGCTTTCTTTCTCTTCTCAAGTTTCTCAATTTCTTCCCTGGGTGGATTGGACGTTCCCTCATCTTCGGAGGACTAAGAATCAAGGCTACCCATTAGGTGGTAGGTGAATTGCACTCCTTCGTGGATTAGCCTCTCAATCTGTTGATGTAACCATTGGTCTGTGTACCTTGCTGGGGCTGCCATGACTGCATCGAAATCAGTGATTGGGTCCTGGGACCAATCAACGCTTGGCAAGAGATGCCTTACTGCTTCAAATTCTCGAACCTGGAGGCAATTCCCTGAATCTGTGAGCTGATCTGGGACTTGACGGTATTCAAAGAGTCGCATTTGCGGCATACTCAGTCTAGAATATTCCCGCCTCCGGACTTCATAGTCATCAGAGCAATTCTTCCAATAGTCTTCAACTGATTCCTTTGCCCTGTACCGCCTGCCATAGGCTCTCTTCGCCAGATTATCATGATCGAAGTATTTTCTCGGAAAATGGTCCTGTAGACCATAAGAGGCCAGCTCTGCGAGGGATTCCTTTGCTAGGGTAGGGGTTTTCAGGTGGACATCATTGTTGCCTATGATCATAGGGAACGTGAATCTAGCCTGCTTGCTTTCCCTGAGTAAGATGTCGGCTAGACGTGACTGCCTTGCGACCTCCATAAGAATTATTTTGTCGGTTGGGTACCGTGGAAGTCGGAGAGGGGCACCATCAAAGCCCGCTATTCGGATATAGGAGAACCTTGGGAACTGAATGAACCAGGCTCCATACCTCTGTACTAGAATAGTAGCTTGCTCTGAGAGCCTTATGTGTAATACTCCCTGCATTAGCCTGACCAGGCGCATTGTGAAGGCGTCATTGATGCGCTCATATTGGCCAATTGCATAAGCTGGGCTGCTCTTTTCCCTCTGGGCAATATCTTGGTAGTGCAGCTGCGGGTAACAATCATAGACCTTTACCTGACCAGGCCCATTCCCGATTTCACCTTCATTATCAAACCTGGCAACAGCTGGTTCTTGGCGAACATATAGACCAAGTAAGAGGTCATAGTGAAGTATTTCTTCGTTCCAAGCTCTATCAGCTGGGTGTGGATGTTGTCGCTTATTATCTGGGCCCAGTCGAATTTAGACTTCCCAGGGAAGACTCGCTCTGTGAAATAGAACATCCACTCTTCAAAGTAGTTGGATTTAGGGAGTCCCATAACTCGGCAGAGTAATGTGACCATATCCCCATGTTCATTATGAAAATCACTTCTTGGGGTCTTTTTCACAATTCTGGCGCTTGGAAGCCTTCTCTCCTTGTACCACTCTTCGTTGATAAGTGCTTTGCATCGGGCCGGATTCATATCATATGCCCCTTTGTGCTTCATCTATGGTTGTGGCTGTGGGATTGTTTGGGAAAGGAATGTTGAATGCGTCGCCGATGGCCTCAGGAGTGAAGTTGGCGATGGTCATGTTCTCAAGGAGCACCAGTCTGGAATTTGGCTGATAGTGCCGGGCGGCCTCTACCACTAACTCATAGTTCTGTACTACTGGAGGAAATCCTGCTGCTTGGGCGATGCCACTTTCCACCATCTGTCTAGGCTTGCCATATGCGTTAGGGGAGAAGACCCGATTCCTGAAGTCCTGAATGTCAATATGGCCAAGGTCGGTATCACCGACATTGTCCCAGACGCTTTGCACTTTTTACTCCCTCAATCCTCCTCTTTGATATTGATACTTTATCCTTTCAACCTTGCGCGGGATATCTGATTGGATGCTCGCGATGTCTCGGCTGCAGCGGGCGTCTTTGATGATTCTACCGCCGATTTAGGCATTTATCCTGCACAGTCTGATGCGGATTACGAGGTGATACAAAAGAAGTAAAGCGGGTTAGATAGGGAATACTCCAGCATTCGAGGATTAATTCAAAATTTAGATTGGACATGGAGCGACATTTTTAGCTAAAAGCTTGATTGATTTTAACCATAGCATTCATAAAGCTTTTAATCACGAATTTATACTTAAGCATTTTCTGGATTAATTTCTTAACCGGGACAAAGCTCAAAAAATTTTCCCAAGTTTGAAAATGCAATTTCTGGTTAAACCTTAGGAGCGAATTCTAAATTTTGACTGCTTTGAACAACGTTTTGCAAGCGAAAGAGATGCAGATTTTGAAAATTTAAGCATTTTAATCAAATTTCGCACATACGTCTGTTTGATTTATAAGCATTTCAGATGACCACAAGAGACAAAGCGTACTTACCTGATGAGAACAGATGGCGAGGAATTGCCCGACCTTGCTGTGCGAAGACGAATGGACAATTCTGCAGAGTTTTTGAATTCCAACGGTTATCTCTTGAATTCAAATTTTCGCTGTTGTTGGATGGGAAAGAACTTATCATTTATAAACGGTTTTTTACCTTGGGTAATTGGCAATCTGAACTTGAATGATTTGGAATAGTTTATGCAGCGTTTTACCTTGAATATGAATTGCGTGAAATTGGGTCTCTTTCCCCTTTCAAAATTGGACGTGATCTTTCTTTAAATGAAATGTAGCAGCATGGAGGGGGGTTTTCCAAATTTTGAATTTCTATATCTGGGCCTGTTTTCAGCAATTTTTGGAGAAGTAGAGGACCTTAGAATTTCAAACGCGTTTTACCTTTCAACTTCAGACCCTTTGGCGAATATGGAGGCCCCTCCAAAACTTTAAACTCTGTTTTATGTAACCCTAAGGGCGGACTTCGGACCATGTAGACACCTCTTTCGGCGATCTTCAAATGACTTCAGACCACTTACGCCCTTTGGGTTTTCACGATTTTTAACACTTCTGGCGAATTTCAGAGTGCTTGGGGTTTTTGCGAACTGGAGATATTACAGAGCATTTAACACCTTCTGCAATTTTGGAGATTTAGCGTTTTTGCAACTTGGAAAAGTTTTCAGACCTTTAGTATGATTTTGCAAATTTTGGAGCATTAAACGTTTTTGGCGAACTTTATCATTTTCGGACCTAAACCACCCTTTTACAAATTTCGGAGTGTTTGAAAGAATTTAACGCCTTTTGCAATTGGAGATATTTCGGAGCATTAAACATGTTTGTAAATTCGGAGCATTAAACATGTTTGTAAATTCGGAGTTTTAGCACTTTTTGCTTTACCCAAGCATTTTCGGACCTCTCAGCATATTTTGCGAACTTAAAAAAATTTCGGACCTTTGGACATGTTTCGCAACTTTTCAAAAAAAACTTCGGACCATTAAACATGCGTTGCAAATTCATTTAAAAAGTTCGGACCTTACCCATCTTTCCGCAAACTCAAGGTAAATTTCGGAGTTTTTGAACTTTTGGCGAACTGGAGGCATTTTCGGACCTAAACCCACCTTTTGCAAATTTGCACAACTTCAAATTTGTTTTGCCCTAGGGTCCGGAATTGGGCATTTTAAGTGAAATTCGGACCTAAAGGGTGTTTTTGCAACATTTCAACATTATTTAGTTTTTGCCCCAGGGTCCGAAATTGGGCATTTTAAGTGAAATTCAGACCTAAAGGGTCTTTTTGCAACATTTCAACATTATTTTCGGACCATGTAGGAAACTTTGAATTTTGAAATTTTCGCTCCAGGGTCCGAAATTCGGCCCCTGGGCGATTTTAGCAATTTTTCAACCTTGTGAAATTTTAACATTTTGGCCGCTGGGTCCAAAATTGGGCCCATAAGGCAATTTTGGGGACTTTAGTGAAATTTCGGACTTTAGACCAGTTTTCGCCAGATTCTACAAATTTGGATTTCAGAGGCTTCGGAATTCTAAGGCATTTGGGAAAGTTTCACAGCCTCGGCATTTTGGCCAGGAAATTCGCTCCTTCACTAGCAGGTGAAAATCATCCTTTACTCAAATCCGACAAACATCGCGGAGACAAACCTTATGCAATCTACTTCATAGCTCTAGCACGAAAAACGGTGACTTTGGGTCCTCGTGCGACCTTTAGACACACTGCGCTTGCTTGGCGGGCTTCGCCAATTTCTATCACCTTACGCCTATCCAAGGCGATTTTCAAAATTCTAACAAACTCTTGGCATTCGTGCCTGAGGGCTAGACTAGCCTGATGAATTCATTGGCTCTTTTCTTTGACATCATCACTTCACGAACTAGTCACGGACTCGCTCGAAAAGACACGACACTCGGCGCGAAACTCAACAGGGCAAGGACGAAAGGCTCAAAAAAGAATAGGAAGGGGGACCCTGTCGGTGACAGGGAGCGTGTGCAATGCACAACAAGTGGGAAGGATTAGCACCAGCAGAGAGCACATGGATTATCAGAAGATTTCCAATTACCAGCAGAGAGCAATTTGTGTCATAGGAATGTTTTTTAGATTTCCAGAAGATTTCGTGATTTTTGGGATAGATTTGAAATTTTCCATAAAAGGTAAATTTCGGTTTTTTAAAAACCTTTTTAAAAAGGATTTTTTTAGTTTGTTGTTAAAATAGGCCTTTTTTTCATTGTAATGGTAGAGTGGTTGGAGTTTGCAGAGGAAGAATAATGAAGAGAATTTGATCCAGACTTGTGTCAATTTCTATAATTTCATTCATTGTATTGATCATGTTTTAACCGGCTACATCAAATGTGAATCCTCATCATCACTATCACCATCTAAAGTGGAGAAAGAAGACTCCTTATCAAAAGAAAAAGAATTAAGATCCTCTGAAGAACTATCATCATGATTTAGTGGCTCCAATATGATAGTGATTGGTGAAGTGAGAGAAGAAGAGCTAGAATGATTCCTTAAAATGAACAGTCTTCTGAATGAACAACTAATGAGTGGTAGGATCAAGAAGCCTGTAGCCTTTGACATCATCTGGATATCCAACAAATATGCAAGACTTACTTTGCGGATCCATAGCCTTGCGTTTCTTTGCTGGAATGTGGGCCTGTGGATGAGAACCAAACACTCAAAAGTGCTTAACCGAGGGTTTCCGACCAGTCCAAGCTTGAAAGGGTGTTACCCCCTTTACAACTTTGTGAGGGACTTGGTTCTGGATATAACACGCATAGTTAATAGCTTTTACCTTATATGATGGTGCCAAAGATATGGAATGAATTATATCGTTGGTCATTTCTTTCAAGGACTGATTTTTCCATTTTGCAATTCCATTCTGTTGAGGACTATAGGGAACTATATGTTGCAAGTTAATGCCCTCAAAGATACAAAAATCCTCAATCTTGTTATTGACATACTCCCCCCCAATTATTCGTACACAAAACTTTGATAGATTTCCCAGATTGTTTCTCTACAAATGCTTTGAAGTCCAAGAATGAATCAAAGACTTCGGACTTTTGTTTGAGAAAATATACAAAGGTGTATATGTCAAAACATATCGAGCTCTGCTAAAGGATGGATGTGAAAATGGCTCAACAAAATTACTATGTACCAACTCCTACACGCTGTGAAGCTGTCCAAGCTTTACCTTTGTCGAATTTCTCCTCAGTACCAAGAATTCATCCTTGACAAACACCATCAGAAAAGTGAATTGGAGGCAATCCTGTAAATATACAAAGGAGGATCAGGACCAAAATGAGAAAATAGATAAAGTCTGACGATCTACTTTCCCAACTACAAATCTAGAATTAGTGTTTTGAGGCATGGACCAGCTAGGACTCGAACCTAGGAGCTTCCATACGCTGCTGGAGTGCTCTACCACTGAGCTACTGGCCCCTCTTGGACCAGTCCATCGTCGGTCCGAGTGTGGCTTATTTCCAACACCAACACCCTCCCTTAAGCTACACCTCTCGTGTGCTTGGGGCTCCTAGCCTGGACTTGGCTCTGATACCATGTAAATGTAATTCAAATTTATGTTAAACTCTGAAGTTGTAAGAATTTATATATTCGTTTACTTTCTTATTGAATTACTTCAATGCTTAAGGAATATATTTAATCTTTTACTGTTTGTATTGACTGTTCCTTCTTATATTGCAAATGGCTGTAGATAACATTTATAGTGTGTGAAAGCCCAAATTTTTGCTGGTAACATGGAGCGAAAGGGAGCGGAACGAAAAGGAGCGGGAATCCCAAATTTCAAATTGGGAAATGGCGGAATTCCTGGAAACTGCTGTTCCCCTGGGATCGAATCTGGCACGCAGGCAGGAGGTCAGACATCTCAAGGGTCAGAAGAGGACAAGGAAAAAGCAAAACTGGGAGAAGAAAAAGATTCGATCCCCGGGTACCCACACGACAGAGGAAAATGGAAAAAATGGTCCTCGCTCTTTGGAGTGAAGCCACTGGTTAAATCTGGGCTTCCGGAAGTAACGAACATTTTAGACCCTGCCTCTGGTCTGGTCGCTATTTCTGTTCCGGACAAAGTGGTCGATATGACTGTAGCTGGCCTATCTATGACCTTAGTGGGACGATTCTCTGGCTTTAGGCCCAACATTGATGATGTTAGGAATTTCATAAGGAGAAAATGGATGGTAAAAGGACAAGTTGAAGTGGCGGCGCTGCCTAGAGGGTTTTTTACCTTCGCTTTCAACTCTGAAGAAGACATGAACAAAGCTCTCTGTGAAGGCCCCTAGATGTTTGGCAAGTCTTCCCTGGCTCTCCAGAAATGGGCCTCGAATCTCGTCCTGGATGAATCCTTCTTCGTTTTTGCGCCAGTTTGGACACGCCTCCTGGGTCTCCCGCTCGAATACTGGAACAAGGAAGTTTTCAAGGGCATTGCGAAATCCTTTGGAGAACTCTTATCGATTGACCCGATGACAGCGGCTAAATCAAGGTTAGTCTTTGCTCGCATTTGCGTAAATGTTAACCAAATGACAGATATGCCTCAATCCATAGATATCATATCTAAACTAGGAAAATGGTCCCAAGCTATTGAATATAAATCTCTACCGTTTGCCTGTTTCGACTGCAAAAAATCAGGGCATTGGGCAAAATCTTGTCTGCTCAAGAAAGGCAAGGAACCCAAGACAGATAGTATCTCTAAGAACAAAAAGATCCGGCAAACGACAAACAAAAAAGTAGATTCATCAATATCCGAGAGTAATCAAAAAAAGGATGCAACGGAACTTATGAATGAAGTCAACAGGACTAGGAGTAGCAGCAATGATAAACAGGATTGTGTTTGTTCCAATGACCCACCAGAGAGCTCTAAAGAAGCAGAGCCAGGAACTGAGTTAATCAATAAGAAAGCCCAGAAACTCAGGAGAATGAAACTGTAAGTCAGGAGAAGGATGGATCTATTCCGGACCAGAAGGACGGATCAGCTAGCCAGGAGAAGGAAGAATCATATCCAGCCTCTTCACTCTCTAAATCGACTGACACAAACTTTAATGACTTTAATGAAGCCCAAGACCCTTCTGATTCTGAGCCCTTATTGCTTTTAACTAATGGAAGCCCAAAGCCTCTCCTCTGTAAAACCCCTTCCCAAAGCGTGCTTATGCTGGATGAAATCCTCCAGATTCCGAGGTCGAGAGAAGGAAAATTGAACAAGGAGGAACTCAAGGAAGGAATCTCAACTAGAAGCAAGATTAAGAAAAAGGCAGATGTTGGAAGCCAAAATAAAAAGCATGGAAGGCCATCCCTAAAACATCAAAGGGAACAGGAAAGCTGGAAGAACCGTGCTTATGGAACACAGTGTTCCATTGAGTCAGCCCTATCCCCAGTTAAAATATGAAGATTATATCTTGTAATATCAGAGGGCTAAACGCCCCCCATAAGCAGGATGTGTTATGGAACGTCATCAGAGATCATAAACCAGATGTGGTCCTTGTTCAGGAAACCAAGATGTCTAAAGAAAAAGTTGAAAGGATCAGAATTTTCAAAGAAAACGGAGTCATAGGAACTAACTCGGAGGGTGCCTCTGGAGGAATTGTGATCTTTTGGAACAAAAATACTATAATAGGAAAGGAAATCATCTCCGCCTTTAATAGGAACTCAGGTTTGCTCAAGCATATTAAGGACAACTTTGTTTGGGTGTTATCTAATGTCTACGCTCCTAACACTAAATCCGGGAGAGCGAAATTCTGGAAAAACCTTGCGGCTGACAGACTCCAGTTTGCTGATCAAAGTTGGATTATTATGGGACACTTCAATACCCCGCTCAAAGACGAAGATAAGATGGGAGGAATCCCCTTACATCTTGATGGAAAACAAGACCTTATGGATTTCATTAATGACCAAGCTCTCATTGATGTTGATCTCCAAGGCATCAATTACACCTGGACCAATAGAAGAACCGAAGCTGATTTGATTCAAGTTAGGCTTGACAGATCTTTAATTTCTCCCGACTGGCTTTCTAAGTATAGCTGTTCCCTTGGTTCTGTTATCAAAATCGGTTCAGACCATTTCCCCATCTCATTTTCTGCCAACTCTTTTTCGGCTAAGAGAAACTTCCCTTTCAGATTTGAAAAAGATTGGCTCTCCCATCCTTCTCTGGAAGCCTGCATTACTGAATGGTGGAACTCTGAAGTGGAGGGTAAGGCTCTTTTTAGAATTCCTAAAAAGCTCAACATCATAAAAGCCAAAATTAAAACCTAGAACAAGGAGATCTTTGGGGACATATTCAAGAACAAAACTCAAGTTAAAGCTGAATTAAAGCTTGTTCAGGATAGACTCCAAGAGGTGGGGTTGATCGAAGAACTTAGGATGGTTGGAAATGATTTGTTATCTAAATACCACTCCATCATTTCTAATGAAGAGACTTTCTGGAGACAAAGATCTAGAGCTCTTTTCCTAAAGGAAGGTGATAAAAACACTCGCTTCTTTCACTTAACCGCTCTTAAGCACAGGGCAGCCAATAGAATATCCAGACTAACTTGCAATAAAGGTGTCCTAATAGAGGATTGCGACATCAGGAAGGAAGCTCTCGAGCATTTCAGTACCTTGCTGGGTGAAGTGGACAACTTGGACCACAGTAAGCAAAACACTCTTTTACAAGCCATCCCTTCTATCCTATCGGATGCTGACAATCGCCTCTTATCCCGTATTCCGACTAATCCTGAAATCAGAAAGGTGGTGTTTTCCTTTCAGGGTGATAAATCCCCTGGCCTAGACGGCTTTCCCATGTTTTTCTTCCAAAAATTCTGGCACATTGTGGAGGCGGACATATGCAATGGTGTTAAGGAATTCTTTGGCTCTAGAAGACTACTTAAGGAACTGAATGCCACTTTCATTGTCCTTATCCCAAAGATCCCCGGAGCTGATTCTCTGAACAATTTTAGACCCATCAGCTTGTGTAATTCTGTCTACAAGATCCTTTCCAAGGTTTTGACTTCCAGGTTGCTTGATGTTCTCCCAAGGATTATCTCTGTCCAACATAATGGCTTTGTCCCCGGAAGACAGATTTTGGACTCCATTATCTCTGTTCATGAAAATATCCACTCCCTGAAAGTGGCGAGTAAACAGGGATTCTTCCTTAAGTTAGACATGGCTAAAGCTTTTGATAGAGTGAACTGGCAGTTTCTCCTTAGGATCATGGAATCGTTTGGTTTTGGTGACAAAGTTATCCAGCTCTGTTCTCAACTCATGGGAACTTCCTCCTCTGCTGTTATTGTCAATGGCTCCCCGTCTAATTTCTTCAAAAGCTCCAGAGGTCTCAGACAAGGAGACCCCATCTCCCCCATCCTGTTTACCATTCTTGCTGAATGCCTGGGTAGATTCATCCTTAAAAATGTGGAAGAAGGCAATCTTAAGGGTCTGAAACCCTCTTCATCCAATGCTGTTTGCTCTCATGAACAATTCATTGATGATTCTATCACCATGGGGGAAGCCACCATCTTGGAAGCCAAAAACATGAAAATCATTCTAAATACCTATGAATCGGCCTCTAGTCAAAAAATCAACTGGGATAAAAGCTCTCTGTTTTTCATCAGCACCCCGGCCCAAGGGCAAATTAGGATTGGCAGGATTCTTGGTTGTAACATATCTGAGTTTCCTTCTACCTATTTGGGGCTTCCTCTCTGTCTCAAGCCTGAGGATTCCTTCTAGAATAAGTTAATTGACAGACTCAACCTGAAACTCGTTGGCTAGAAAGGGGATGTTCTTAGTCAAGCTTGTAAAGTCACTCTGCTCAAAGCCACTATCCAAAATCTTCCTAAGTATGCTCTTAGCTTGTTCAAAATCCCCTCAAAGTTTGCAGAAGCCATTGAAAGAATCCAAAAAAAGTTCCTTTGGTCGGGAGTGGAAGTTAAAAACAGAATCCCCCTTATAGCCTGGAATAACATTTGTACCCCTAAGGCCTCAGGTGGGCTGGGCTTAAGGAACATTAGTTCTATGAATAAAGCTTTATTAGCCAAACAAATTTGGAGATTCAAAGGGGAGGAAAGAGAATGAAACTCTATTTGGAAAAACAAATATCTCCATATGCAACCTTCTGAGGAAGAATTCTGTGACAATTCTTTCTCTGTTGATGGATCTGCCATTTGGAATGCAGTGCAATCTGCTAAAGGCTGGGCTGCTGCTGGCAGAACCTGGAACCTCGGGGATGGGAGGAAAATTAGATTTTGGGAAGATAGATGGATCTTTGATAAACCTCTGGAGGAAATCCCTATCATCAAAGATTGGAAAGACAACTTCAAATGCAGGTATGGTGAAATGGTAAGAGATTACTAGATAAATGGGGACTAGATTGACTTTAGCCAGCAGTGCCCGGATCTCAAGTTCCTTTAGATTGCACTTTCTGCTAAAATCCCTAGAGACAACAAAGATGACATTTTGATATGGGGGAAAACTCTGGATGGGAAATACTCTGTTTCCTCTGCTGTGGCTATTCATAATGTCCCGGTGGAAGCTACTCCCATCTGGGCTAAAGTTTGGAATAAGAACTTAGTTCCCAAAATCAACATCTTCTTTTGGATTTTCATCCAAAATAAGATATTAACCCTGGATAATCTTCATAACAAAGGCATCATTTTTCCTTACATGTGTTCTCTTTGCTACAGGGAAGAAGAAACAGCTTGCCATATTCTCAATCAATGCTCTTTTAGCCAAGACATCTGGAAAATCATCCTGACCAGGTGGAACCTGAGCTGGGTCTTCCCGAATTCTCTTGGTGACACTTGGCTTCAATGGCATTGTCCTAACTCTAATCCTAAAATTGTGGAGATCTAGAGACTTACTTTGCCAATTGTTATCTGGAATATATGGAAAGAGCGCAACAACAGGATTTTCAGAGATAAAAGGGCTATTCCTGAAGTGGTTGCAGACAAAATCTTTAGGAGTATTTTTGAATGCGTCTATGGCACTGATCAGGGACTTGCTGCTAAAGAGGATTTCAAAGATAGATGGAACCTTTCTACCACCACTACTAGTAAGGAGAAAGGCAGAGAAGGTCTTGTCTAGTGTTTCCCCCCGCAGGGATGGATTAAGGCTAACTTCGATGGGGCTTCTAAAGGAAATCCGGGTAAAGCTGGATATGGGGGCATTATTAGGAATTTTGCTGGAAGTTGCCTTAAGGCGGTGGCTGGTCCTCTGGGGAATCAAACTAGCCATTTTGCTGAAGCCTCCGCTGCCTTGCATACTTTAATTATAGCCAAAAAACTCAATTATGATAAAATATGGCTTGAGGGGGATTCACTTAATATTATTAAGTGCTTAAAGGGGGAATCGGAGCCTTCTTGGTCCATTAAGAATATCATCATGAAAGATAGAGAGATTATCGCCAGTTTCAAAGAAATTATTATACAACATGCTTTCAAAGAGCAAAATAGTGTTGTTGATTGTTTAGTGAATACTGGAATTAATTCTGACGTTCAAATGATTTGGCACGAGGATGATCTCAATTTAAACATCAAAGAGATACTCAGAAAGGACCGTTATATGGGGAGAGAAGGACAATTAAATCATGACAAGTAAAAAGCACCACTTGCGCCTCGCTGGAAAGGCCATCATTACCTAGCACTGCCGCAGATCTCCTACTATCTCGAAAAAATTGCCGCATGCTTTGTGGGTTTCTTCCTAACTAGAACCACCGCTGAAGCAAAGGGGCTCTTACTTGGACAGATGAAGCCCATGTCCAAGAGTTCCTTGATGGTCTTCTTTATCTCATCCTTCTACTTCTTAGGATACTGGTTCTCAATTTGCAAAGAAACAGAGTCGATATCCTGCATTCGAAAATGGGAGGAGACCTAAGACGCGAAGAACCTGACAACACGTCGACCTGGAAAGCAATGCCTTAAGTCTGGGCAAAGCTGGAGAAGGGCTCTCTCACCAGCTTCATGGAAAAGCTTGAGGACTGTGACAAAGGTAGGGTCAACTTAGCCGTTTCCAAGATTTCTGAAAACTGGTCTAATGGCTCTTTTAAACTTTACGGAGTTAAATTTAAGTTGGATGTTGGGCTTATTTCTACTGTGATTGGTATGCCCCACTCCGGGCTCAACCTCTTTCGAGACCTCAAGGTCTCCAACAATGCAGTTACCTTGTTCCTGCAAAAAGAGAAAGAGCGGGCCAAAATCGGCAAGGCTACCGGGGGCTACTACAATGCTGCAAACATCAAGACGTTGTGGGGCTGGGTCCTGAACGCAATCATGGAGTATATTACGGTTGAAGGCCATTTCTCCAGGGCCCACACTTACCACTTCGTGCTCTTGAACCATTTCAGACACCCTACTACCTTTTTCGATCCCTCTCCAGGTCCCTGAACAAGCACAAGACGAACCCTTCCAGCCCGATTCTCCACTACGGGCTCCTGCTGCTCATCTATGAGCATTGCAAAACCCTCGCTCTGCAGGAAAATAAGCGTATTTCCGCTTCCTCTAGTAAAAGGAGGATGGAAGAGGGAGATACTAGCAAGGAGAAGGCATCATCCAACAAGAAAAGGAAAAGCGCCCCCGGGTTAGAAATTGAGGACATTGTCAAGGAAAGCAGTGGTATGGAGACGGACGACTCTAACGGTGAAGACAGCTGAAAGGAAGAGGAGCTGGGCAACGAGGAAGAAAGTGGAGATTTCGAGCCTGGTCAAGATAGCCCTATTCTAAGCGATCACCCTAGTAAGGACAATAGCCATCTGATGGAGGAGACGGCTCCCAAGGATAATGAGGAAACCGAAGTTAATTCTGAGAAGGAAACAAACAAAGGCTCCGAGAAGAACCTGACTGAGGAAGGGGATAGCAAGGCCAAGGATAGTGCTAGCGAGGGGCTTATCCTGGATAATCTCAAAAGGCTCTCGGAGGCCAGAATGAATTTCGACAGACGGACTTACGAAACCCTGAAAAACTTGGAGAAGCAAGGGATAAATTCGGATAAAAAGAGGGAGGCTGAAAACAGAGAGCATATTAATTGGAAGCAGGAAATGGAGAATAAGGTAAAATTGCTGGAAGAGGGAAAAGAAGCGATGAAAAATCTGATGGGAATTATCCCAAGTATCCACTCTGCTGTCACCAAAAACCTAGAAGACATTGCCAAGGTCTTTGACCATACTCCTAAACCGGTTGTGGATCTTGACCTGGAGGAGGAGACCATCCAGACTGGAAGTGGTGGTGATGCTACCCCGGCGGGCGGAACTGCGAAGAGAACCAGGGCTAGTATCAAGAAAGCTGTGGTTGCTGCGGCCAAGGACCCTCCCAACCTCAAAGACAACATCAAAGAGCTGCAAGAAATTAGTAGCACCCTGGCTAAAGCCCTGGATAAAATCTGATTCTTTGATGGCCTGCTGGCTTTTAGGGGCTTTTGTGGGTTTTCCTCGGTTTTCTGCTGGTTTTTTCCTTTTGTTCTGTTTCTCTCTGTTTCTTGTGGCTTTGCTGTTTTAGCCTTGTTTGTAAAGGGTTTCGGGGCCCCTTCAAAACCTGCTTTTTCCTTAATCAAAAACATTTATAGTATGTGTCAAGAAGCGCCAAAGTCTCTAAGATGTGTCTCCGTCTCTGAGATGTGTCTCAAGGGGGTGGAGACACGTCTCTGGGTTACAGAGCATTAAACATATTAAATAAAAATATGTATCACCCATATTATAAATAAGGACGAATTTATTCATGCCTTATAAGTATACACTTCCTACTTGTAAATTTATGTATGCTCTCTACCTTGCATGTATGCACACCCTACATGTATTTATGTTTCATGGGTATATTTAATGCCTTATTTGCATTTACGATCCATGCCTTATGTGCATTTACGATTCAGTATATTCATTTGTATGCCTCATGCTTTAAGTATTCATTGTATGCTTCATGCTTCAAGTGTATTCATTTGTATGCTTCATGCTTTAAGTACTCATTGTATGCTTCATGCTTTCAAGTGTATTCATTGGTATGCTTCATGCTTCAAGTGTATTTATTTGTATTCTTCATGCTCCAAGTGCATTCTTCATGCTCTATGCGTGACATGTGTGCTTAAGTGAATTTATGGACACTCTACGTGTTGCGATGAATATCCCACGCTCTATGAGCTACATATATTCACATGTATGATCCTTACTCGCTACAAGTATTTACCTATATACTTCATGCCTTAAGTATATTCGTGTGGATTATATGCCTTACATGTATTCATTTATGGGTATGATCCAAGATTTACATTTAATTCATGTCTTATGTGTATTCATGTGCTTTACGCACTTTATGTATTCAAATGCATATTTCATACTTTATGTGTATTAATGTGTTTGACTCATGCTTTATGTGTATCCAGGAGAATACTTCATCCTTTATGTGTTTGACTCATGTTTGTTGCGCTTTCAGCATGATTACTTCATGGGTGTATGTGCCTCCCTAATGTATACTCAACATGATGATTCCATAAGTAGTTATAAATGTTGCTAAATAAATGGGGTATTGTTTATACTGTTGAGATACTCCTGTCTGGAAATAAAATTGATAAGACACTAGAAAGGATGTCTTAAGGATTGTTCAGCAGTTGTACGCCATA
Source organism: Cryptomeria japonica (assembly GCF_030272615.1). NCBI lineage: Eukaryota > Viridiplantae > Streptophyta > Pinopsida > Cupressales > Cupressaceae > Cryptomeria > Cryptomeria japonica. The sequence goes on from NC_081414.1 coordinate 638,241,140, forward strand.
GATGGGTGAGAATACAAATGATCAAAACCATGAAACTTGATAAGTATATTAAGTGTGCCTATAAAACGTAAAGGAAATGTGTTGATTCGTTCACAATAAATTCTTGACAAATAATAGCAAAACATTAAGTCTTAGGTCCATGTGGGGAACTGTATCACCCTTTTAGTTATACAGCAATGAAATTTACCACAATAGAACTATTAACCCTCTATTAAAACCTTATCATCCGAATTTCTAATTCATAGCTTGGTGAGTTTAGAAGATTGTCACTTGGGACATCATGCATAAATAAGTTATAGAGCCTTTCCAAAACACTTATAGTACGAGGTTCCTAATTCAATTTGGACCACTTCTTCATAGTTATATTATCTCAGTCTCCAAGTTAGGTGGAAGACATCGTGAATAGTATCTCCATGAACATTGCTTGGGGACAAGCAATTTTGGGAAGGGCGGACTGTCATGTCCCCACCATGTCACTAGATCGAATCAAGTAAACCAATATGACATACCCATGAGAAAGCTCCTGTTATTATCTTTATAAATAATAAATAACATTCAAAGCGCATACAATGAGGACAAACGACTAAGATCAAGTACATGATCAACTTGAGTGAGACAAGCAATTTTATTTCAGGAACGACTAAAGTTTAAATACAGTGATCAAAGAAAGGAAATATATCTCTGATCTCCGTGTAATTCAGATAACTATGTTGTCATCGTTGTCATTAATCTCCATGTCATTCATCAGCGATCAAGATGACCATCCTCATACAAAGCAAGTCAAAGACAATACTTATAAACGGTGATACTACTGTTTATAAATGATAATCCATGGGCAGCGATTACACAAGCTAAATAAGTAGCAACTTCAATGAAGATTAATGCAGTGACTTTACTATGGAGAACAGTGACAAAGTTTTAAGGGAGCAATAAGATTTATAAGTTAAAGAGCAGTAAGATGACAGTTCTAATATAGTAACAAATTTATGGATGGTGCTACGTAGCTATAGTCCAAATCAAATAATATGCTTGGCGGAGATTCATTGCATTATCAAAGGAAAACAAAGGTTGACTTCTATCACACCTACAATGATACAAGATGAGTCCATTATGGGGACTTTGCAGCATCGTAAGTATGTGAAAATGTTTTCAGGGTAAATAACCGACTAAGACAAGACCGGTTCTATAATGAGAAGCGTTTTGTTTTAATAAACGAAGCCAAATGAAGACAACATTTAACATAAATATAATAGCAATGGTATCCCAGTGATAGAATTAGAAGCAATTACAAGGTTAGAATCGAGGAACAAACATTCATCAAGGAATATGACCTGTTGAGACAAGACATCAATATATATTGAACTAGTCAGATTTGACTTAGTCAAAAGAGGAAAGGCAACGACTTAAGTGAAGACATTAATATTACCATGTTAAAGTTGTCATTCATATACAACGATCATTATGTTTCTAAAGATGGCGAGTTCCCTTCATAATAAATGGTCGACTTCATATGCTGGGTGACTTCCTCCTTAATTAAACTAAAGACAGCGACTTCCTTAATGATGTTAGTGACTTCCTCAGCCTAAAGCATGCAGCGACTCATATGCTTAAGACAGCGACTATATTTGGTTAAGAAAGGAGACAAAGATCTAGTTAATAATAAACAGCGATTATATTAAGAGAGGCAGCGCTTAAAGAATTGTTTACATGAACCGACCAAAGGTTGTGTCTATTAAGAAGATTATCTCTTTCAAGAGATTCTGCTCCTCATAAAGGGGTATGTGAAAGATATTTATTCATAAGGAGAGAATCGATTGAGGGGGGGTGTGAAGACTTTTATTGCCTGTTCATTTCCAGATTTGGATCGCTCTAGTAGAGCAGAAGTTTATAACTTGGAAGCATATATTTTAATTAAATAAATCAGGCAAGGTTACAGAATCAAATTGCATGATGATAAGAAATATGTTTCTTTAGATAATGATTATGTATGTTTGCATCATATAAATACACTCTTGTAGAGAGAGGTATGCGATGTAATGGAGGGGTGACGAGGGGCTCGAAGTTAGGTCATTCTAGAATGACCCAAATGGCATCTAGGACCTTGAGGGCCTTGACCTTGAGGAGTTAACTCTTCTTGGAGACTCGATCCGGTGGTCGTGATTTCTCTTATCTGGAAGCAGGAGTTAACCGGTAGGCAGTTAATCGGTAATTCAGGGCTATCTTAGCGTATTGGTTCGGAAACATTTCCGGTGATTTTGGTGATTGATTTTGTGATCTCAGTGAGTGGGAAGATCCTTAGGAAGCGTGGGATTATAATTTTTTGGTCCGGTGCTATGTTTTGTTAGAGATTGAAGTTGACTTGAAGCTACACGTTACAATTCTTGAGGCCGACTTGGAGGAGATTATGTGATATATGTGTGATAATCCGTTTGGGTGCATTTGACCACAGTTTCACATGCGTATCTGGTTCACAGATAATCCGGTAGTTCATTGAGACATAAACAGAGTATTTGCAGAGCGAGTACAGTCAAAGATCTAGTGCTTAACCGAAACTCATTCATGCATTGTCAGATGCTACTTCAGAGTTCATTTCACTGTATATCCTCATTGTAATTGAATTGTAAGTTAGTGAGACTTCCCTGAAGGTTGTAGCGTTCCAGGCAAATATTATTAGAGCAGTGAGCTCTAGCATTCCCCATCTATGTAATATTTATGTACTCTTGGTCATAGTATATGAATATTGTGGGTTCCACCCTGTTGTGACCATTTCACACATCGCCCCATTAAAATGGGGACCCCCTCTTTTTTTTGCTCGTTTTTGCTCGCCTTTCTCTCTGCTTTTTAGGGTTTTGGTTTAGTGTGTCAGGTGTCTGGATTAGGGTCAGGCCTTAGGGTTCCCGTTTTAGTGTTTTCGGGCCAGAATCCAGTCAATCTTGAGAGCCTTTTGAGCTTCCTCCCGTAGGATGCAATTTTGAATAGGGTGAATTCGTCAGGTGGTCAAGTGAATCTATCTGGTTTCAGTTGGAATTTTGAATGCAAAGTCCAATTTTTGCCTAAGTGTTAAATGATGGATTATGGAATTTTGTCTGATTGAATGATTTTGACCTGTAGCGTCCTAAAATTGCGACACTTGCAATTTCGACTGCATTTCGGTCTTCACGATGGCGACGCAACACGCAACCTGAATGGAGACCCCAAAACTCGCTCACGACACTGAAAACTGCATTTTTCAAGCACCCTGGCCTGAACCTCCTTGCACCCTGATGTCCCGGGAGGTGGGACCAGAGCGCCCAGCGCCCTGGTCCCTGGGTCCTATTTTGGGCCCGGTTTCCTAAGTGATATCGGGTCTTTTTGATTGCAATTTGGAAATATACTTCCCTGGCCGGCCTAAGGTCGGGAAAATCAGTCTATCAGCCCTAATTGACAAGTATATAAATTACATTTTTCTCTTTCATTCGATATGATGGAAAAGGCGTGGAAACTATACTCAAGCATTCAAGCATTCAAGCAATTGATCATTTCAAGTCTCCATTCAAGGCTAAGTGTTGCATTCAAGACAAGGATTCAACCATTGAAGAGGAGATCACATACTACATGCTACAACATACAACATACAACATCTAAACCTTCGCACATAAGGATACAAACATCCTTAGAACAAGGTATTAGTACTTGTTTTACAGTCATTTACATTTACAGCTCTTGCTCATTTCTTGGTTAATTCCAAAACCGGGGTTTGACCTAAAGGCAAACCCCTAATCCCTAACCCCCCATCGTCTTCGCTTTTCTGTGTGTAGTTTGCAGGTACGCGGCTGAGATTGAAGATCTGGAATCCTTGTGCAGAGACGAACCGATCCCCCTTCGTTTCGTGGATTTTTCGGAGGACCATGGCGCCGGGCGCCATCGTCCCGACAACTTTTGCCCAAATTTGCAGGACAGCGCCGTATCGACATTTTACTGCTAATTCCAGGTCCGCAGCTTCATCCTATAACCTAAACTCAATTTATAAGCGAATCTTTATGACTTTCTATGCATTCTTAGCTTAATTTCCTTAATCAACATTCTTTACAAAAGAGGGTAGCCTTGCTTTCCTAACCCTTGAAATTCATTTAGCATCCAATCTTACATCGTGTGGGATTGGATCTTATGAGTTTCAACCCCTCTTTTGAATGTAAAGTCTTCCCCCTAAGTGAAAACCCATCGAATCCTAGCGAACCTCCCTTCTCTCTCCTCGGAGTTAGAAGAGGGGAGACCAACTAGGGTTCGACCGCGATTTTCCGCTTTACATTTTGGTGAACCCGACGTGAACATCCTTTCTGATTTTTCATGCTTAGATCTGAAAAAAAAATTGATTACATTTCTATGTTTGATCTTTTGCAAAGTTTTAGAGGTGATTGCATTAAAACCCTAAAATTTCTTTTTAGTAATTAAACTTGCGAAATGTCTAAATGTTAATGCTTGTTTCAGATCTGTCCTTCTATTACAAATTATCAATTCATATTTGTGCTTTAATTCTGAAAATTAAGTGGTTAATAGTCAAAACCCTAATTTTTGAAACCCTCTTGATTCAACCTTTGTCCAACAATTTGACCGATCAAAACATCTCCAAATCAGCTGTAACTTTGGATTCCGCAATAAAATCACAATATCTTTCATCCCTGAAAATTTGGAAAAAAGTTGCGAGGACCGTGTTGCACTCCGAGCGCCATCGTCCCCGACATTTTTTCCAAAATTTCGGGAGCGAGATCTTGCTGTATTTTCCTGCTAAAATCCAGAATTTTGGCTGATTTTGTCAATTATAACGCTTTCAAAATTACAGTCAAAGTTGGTCTTGTGATTGCTTGGTCTAAGGCTCCTAATCATTCAAAAATTATCGAAACTGAAATTTTGTGTCAAAATTGTGTTCTTACTGTCTTAGATCTGAAAATTGTATTTGCATTCATTCGAAATTTCAGTGTTTTATTCAAATATTTGCATTTTGTGACTTTTGAAATTAAGTGCTTAATTACAACAACTTTGATTTCCGCTTTCAAAATTGAATTTTGCGTGAAATTGAATCAATTTTTAAATTTCAAAATTTGCATTGCTCTTGACATTCCTTCTAAAATCATAAAATTCAAAATTTCAGTTTCCCTCTCTTTTTCAAAATTCAAAATTTTGCATTTTTCGACAATCTTGATAAGGTTCAATTTTGAATTTGCAACTTTAATTTGGCCTATCTACAGATCGTAAAATCACTCAATTTTTTCAGATTAGCTCTAAAATCATCATACCTTTCATCCCTGCAAATTTCGAAAAAAGTTGCAAGGACCGTGTTGCACTCCGGGCGCCACGGTCCCGGACATTTTTTCCGAAATTTCGGGAGACTGTTGTGATTGCATTTAACAGCTTAAATCTGGAAGATTGGCTGGTTTTACTGAAAATTGCTACCTCTAAAATCAAAATCTTCTCTCTCTCTAGTGCATGAGTTTTACAACAATAAGCCCTACTTACACTATTCCCGTTAGACGAAGCCGTAGAATTAAGTCTTTCCGAGGTTTAACTACCGAGGAGATGGAACCTAATTTGAGTAGTCTTTTTAACGAGGACATGGGTAATTCCTCTAATCCTCCTAATGATGAAGAAGCTCTCCATGAAGTTTCTGTTGAACAACTTTCCAAATTGGATAACCAATTTGACGATTTTCACCAATGGATGTCTCATGAGTATCCCGATAGTCAAGCTCTTCCTTTAATTGAGGGTCTAAAACGTATGCTTCAAAGTGATAAGAATGGAATTGATGTTTTACGTGGTATCGCACACATTGTGGATTCGAATGTGATGCCTATGAAGAGTTGTGCTGAATCTTTAGGTTATACACAACCTCCTACACAAGTCAATCATTCTATTCCTTTGACTACTTCTATTGCTAGTTTACCTACCTTTACATCAAACATCATGGCTACCTCTATACAAGACATTCCTCCTGTGATCACTAGTCATGGGGGCAATCCTCCTTCTTCAATTAACCCTATTCCTTCATTCAATCCGACTTCTTCATTCATTCCTTCAATAAGTGTTCCTATTACATCTTCACAAATGAACATGACGCAAGGGGGCAATTCATTTAACCATTCCATTCCTCCTTGTAGTGTTCCTCTTATCCAATCATCCCCTATGGTTGACTATCATAGGGTCCCACCACCTTACTCTTTACCATCTTTCAATAACATCACACCTCCATCTCAATCTAACACACCTAATATGAACTCTTCGACTGAAGCTACCATTAATAATCTTGCACAAACTGTCTCTTCTTTATAGCAATAAATTGCCTCTATGAATCAATCTAAGTTTAGTGTGCCCACATTTGATGTTGCGAGCCCACTTTCTCTTGACATTGTTCGAGCTATTCCTCCTAAACATGTTGAAATCCCGCATTTGGAACTTTATAATGGTAAAGGAGATCCTCTAACACATGTTAAGACTTTTCAAACAATTTGTACTGATTTTGCTTATGACCAAAGGTTGCTTGCAAAACTATTTACCAGAACATTAAGAGACAAAGCCCTACAATGGTATTGCTCGTTGCCTTCTTATTCTATTACTTCTTTCGAACAACTTGCAAATGCTTTCATTCAACAATTTCAAAACAATATAAGTCCTAAAGTTACTTTGATTGATTTAATGCATTGTAAACAAGGTGTTAAAGAAAAAGTGACTGATTTCATTGGTAGATATAAGCATTTGTATGCTCAAATTTCTTTTCCAGTGCCTGACAATGATATTCAAAGAATCTTTATTTCTAATTTACAAAAAGATATTCGAGACAAACTTCTATTTTCTGAGTTTACTTCTTTCCAACAGTTGTGTGCAACTCTTCACAATTATCAACTGACTGTGAGTCAAATGGAACAATCACATCCTATGGCTCCGAGTGATAAGGGTGATAGCAGTCAACAACCATTTGGGAAATTTAAACCGAACAGAGATTCCATCAAATTCAATGAAAACATCATCAACAACAATGTGAATGCAGCATTAGGTGTGCCTCCTATTTCTAAATTTTTCAAGAAAGAAAGAAAATATACTCCTTTGAATGAATCATTGCGTGATATTATGAATAAGTTATTGGGACAAAATGTGCTTACCCTTCCTCCTATAAGACAAATTGATCCTGCAAAGATTACTTCACCTTATTTTGATCACAAAGCTTTTTGTCACTTTCATCGTCAGCCTGGACATGATACTGAAAAATGCTTTTCTTTAAAGGGTAAAATTCAGGATTTGATTGATAATAATACTATTTCTGTTTCTGGAGTGAATGATAAAGGCAACACATCTGTAGCTCCTCCTAACCAAAATCTTCAGATTTTTACTGATCCATTACCTTCTCATACTTCTCATACCTCTAATGCGATTGAGGCTAATGATTCCTCTTTCTCATCTGATGGTCTTGTGTCTATGACTCCGAATGTGATTAACTTTGTAGAGCAGCAAGAAAACCCTAAAGAACCTTCCATCACATTTGATTCTAGTGAAACCATTAGGGCACCTGATGGTCCTTTATACATAGTTGCAAAAGTCAAGAATATGCCTTGCCGTGGAGTGCTTATTGATCCTTCGTGCATGGTTAATGTTATTACTGAAGAATTTCTTTTTACTTTGCAATTGAATCAAGTGATCTATGACAAAACAGATGTGATTGTGAAATTATTTGATGCATTTTCTTCTCCTGCAATTGGTTCTATTACATTGCCTATTGAGGTCCATGACAAATCCCTTGATGTGAACTTTGCTATTATTCCTTCTTCCGAACAATTTCGTGTGAAGCTTGGCTATCCTTGGCTATCTTCCATGAAAGCTATTGCTTCTCCTATTCATAAGTGTTTGAAATTTCCCCATAATGGTGAAGTTGTTACTGTCAATCATAGTCTCTTTAAACCAGCTGAAAGAACCTCTAGTGTTCCTATTGATTACTTTTGGCCTAAACAATTCCAATCTCTTCCTCCGCGAAGTGATCATCTTTTCAAATCTTATCAAAAGTGGAAAACAGATATGATCCTATCTCTAAGTGAACCTAGAGCACCTAAACTTGATATTCCTATCATTCTTGAGAAGGAAGTTCTTCCTTTGAAAGATAAAACTAATGTCTTTCCTCAAGAAGATTCTCAACCCATCCCTATGAATGTGACTATGTCTATACCTAACAAACTTCCTAAGAGTAGACCTATACCTCCTCATCATGATGGACTTGGTCTTCTCCCTAAACCAAATATTCCTCCTTTATATGGAGCAGTTCCTCCTCCTTCCTTCTATAGAGAGAAGAGACCTTCTTCTTCTCCTATTATCCAGCCTAAGAGACCACAACCTAAACACCCAAGTGCTAAGGATGAGAACATTCCTCCTCCTCAGTCTTCTCCACTTCCTACTAAGACTAGACGTAATCGTTCTGCACAGGAACGTCGACGAAAGCGTCGTCTTAGGGCTCAAGCAGCTGCTTCTCAAACTTTGCAATCTCCAAAAACACCTTCAACAAGCATTATTCCATTTTCTCCTCAGCCGGATATTGAGCCTAAATCTCCTAAACATAAGATGCATGATGGTCTTGATCCTGTGCGAGTTAAAGATCCTATTTTTATAAATCTTGATGATGATATAGATGAAAATATTACTCCTCTTGCTTCTGATAGTGAATATGAACTTGTTGATGTTGATAACCATTTATCCAATGAATTTTCTAAAGCACTTATCCTAGCTCCTAGACAAGAACAATGTGGCTTGGAACATGAACATAGCCCTTGTTTGGATCTTGTGATAGCTCCATCTGCTGTGTTGGATGTTCCTCCTCTAGCGTGTTCCCTGCCTTCCCGAAACATTGATCAACAAGATCGGGGGGTAGATGACATGCTAGACTAGTTACATTAGCATAGCAGACTCTCTCCCCCTCTCTTTTGTTACTTCTTCTATATGTTATTCTCATTCTTCTATTTGTTGTCCTTAGTGTTGTCTACTTGAGGACGATGCAAAGCATTGAGATCTCTCGATCTCTCTCATGTTGACTCAAAAGACACATGTGTTCCCTTCTTCTAGGTGACCTTCCTTGATTGGGGAATGAAGAACAATTATGCATACATACATATGATATATATACATGAATTATCATACAGCATACTGACCCCAAGGACAGCGAAGTCACCTTGTGCTTTGTGTTTTGTGTCTATTATCTTTGGGTTTATCTCACACTTGGGGGCTAAATCTTTGCGATAACGTGCTCCTTTTTCCTTTCTCATTTCTTATGTGTATCACTACGTTAAAACAATCACCCCCGTTGAGGCGTGTGTGATCGCTTTAACATAGGGGGGCATACACCCTGTCTATCCTTTCAAATATACTTGAAAATTTCTTGGCAAACTTAGCTTTGTCTTGAAGATTTTTGGTATTTCTTTTGCATGACTCATAGTGAGGGAACCTTACTACTGACAGTCATGGTTCTTCCTCGTGATCTTCCCTTTTACTTTGTCAATCGAAGTTGTAAGATCCTTAGTCCACTGGGGGCTTGGTGTATCTTGCCTCCTTGACGTGGTGAAAGTCTTTCAACGTTGTTTCCTTGTACTTTACCGGAAGTATGAGCATACATACTCCCGCTAAAGTGGGGGCTAAATGTAGCGTCCTAAAATTGCGACACTTGCAATTTCGACTGCATTTCGGTCTTCACGATGGCGATGCAACACGCAACCTGAATGGAGACCCCAAAACTCGCTCACGACACTGAAAACTGCATTTTTCAAGCACCCTGGCCTGAACCTCCTTGCACCCTGATGTCCCGGGAGGTGGGACCAGAGCGCCCAGCGCCCTGGTCCCTCAGGACCAGGGCGCCCAGCGCCCTGGTCCCTGGGTCCTATTTTGGGCCCGGTTTCCTAAGTGATATCGGGTCTTTTTGATTGCAATTTGGAAATATACTTCCCTGGTCGGCCTAAGGTCGGGAAAATCAGTCTATCAGCCCTAATTGACAAGTATATAAATTACATTTTTCTCTTTCATTCGATATGATGGAAAAGGCGTGGAAACTATACTCAAGCATTCAAGCATTCAAGCAATTGATCATTTCAAGTCTCCATTCAAGGCTAAGTGTTGCATTCAAGACAAGGATTCAACCATTGAAGAGGAGATCACATACTACATGCTACAACATACAACATACAACATCTAAACCTTCGCACATAAGGATACAAACATCCTTAGAACAAGGTATTAGTACTTGTTTTACAGTCATTTACATTTACAGCTCTTGCTCATTTCTTGGTTAATTCCAAAACCGGGGTTTGACCTAAAGGCAAACCCCTAATCCCTAACCCCCCATCGTCTTCGCTTTTCTGTGTGTAGGTTGCAGGTACGCGGCTGAGATTGAAGATCTGGAATCCTTGTGCAGAGACGAACCGATCCCCCTTCGTTTCGCGGATTTTTCGGAGGACCATGGCGCCGGGCGCCATCGTCCCGACAACTTTTGCCCAAATTTGCAGGACAGCGCCGTATCGACATTTTACTACTAATTCCAGGTCCGCAGCTTCATCCTATAACCTAAACTCAGTTTATAAGCGAATCTTTATGACTTTCTATGCATTCTTAGCTTAATTTCCTTAATCAACATTCTTTACAAAAGAGGGTAGCCTTGCTTTCCTAACCCTTGAAATTCATTTAGCATCCAATCTTACATCGTGTGGGATTGGATCTTATGAGTTTCAACCCCTCTTTTGAATGTAAAGTCTTCCCCCTAAGTGAAAACCCATCGAATCCTAGCGAACCTCCCTTCTCTCTCCTCGGAGTTAGAAGAGGGGAGACCAACTAGGGTTCGACCGCGATTTTCCGCTTTACATGACCAAATTTTGAAAATTTTAAGAATTGATCCCGAGTATTGGAAATGGCTTAATTGTACCTTGTCAAGTGATTAAACCCTTAAAATCATGATATTTTGGCCTGTGGAAGCAAGTTCGCTCCTGTCCCTCAGTCAAGGACCGGAGCTTGTTTCTCAAAATTTTATTGTCCTTGCAGGATCAAGATGATTTTCGGATTGGAAGAGATAAAGGGAGGCATGTTCTTTCCGTTGAATATAATTTGAAGAATTTCGCGAACATGGAAATGTGCCAGGAGCAAAAATCGCTCCTGTCCCTCACTGAAGGACCGGAGCTTAAAATCCAACATGGCCTTGTCCTTGCAAGATTTCAACAATTTCGCGATTTGAGGAGAACCAAGGAAGTACATCCTGTCAGTTGAATATAACTTGGAAATGTCATCATAAGGAAAATTAGACTTAGAAGCAAAATCGCTCCTGTCCCTCAGCCAGGGACCAGGGCGAAATTTGATGATAGCTCCCGTCCCTCTCCCAGGGACCAGAGCGAAATTCCTTATAGGGCTAAATTTGGGCAAAGATCAAGTGAAGATTAAGTTTGAAGCAAGTAAAGAGGGTGTAACGAACCCATTGAAGATAATTTGAAGATTGTAAAACACCGAAGCGAGGCCCATATTTGCCTAGGCGCTCCTGTCCCTCAGTCAGGGACCAGAGCGATTTCTTCCTTAGACCAATTTCTCACCAAGTTGAAACAAATACCATGCCAAGGATAAGTGAAAGGGGGCACAACGAGTCCGTTGAAGATAAATTTGGAAGTTAGCAAAGCACGATTGAGCCTACAAGAGCAAAATCGCTCCTGTCCCTCAGCCAGGGACCAGGGCGAAATATTAGTTATGTGGCTTTTCTTCCAAGTTTTGAATCACTCCAAGTCAGGGTACAAGGAAGCAATGATGTCTGGAACGCCTCGACAAAGAATGAAGTTACAAAGATCGCCAAAGATGAAGGATTTGCACTATATGCCCAAGTTCGCTCCTGTCCCTCAGTCAGGGACCAGAGCGAAATCTCTAGGTGTACTTAAGTTTTGAATGTCAATCTCGTTTCATACGTTCACAAAGGATCAAAGGACATTATTTTACATTGTGAAGGCAATTAAGAGTTGATAGGAACAAGGATGAGCCCAAGACATCAAAAATCGCTCCTGTCCTTCAGGCAAGGACCAGGGCGATATTCACTACACTAGCCAGTTCTTTCAAAAATCACGTCGAGGCAAGGACGTACAAGGTTGCACAAGGGCAAAAGTGTTCTTGAGAAGGTGATATGCGAGAAATCAAACGTCAAAAAGTGATCAACTTGAGCAAGGAGACAATATCGCTCCTGTCCTTCAGTCAAGGACCAGGGCGATATTCACTAAATCTATCATTCGTCCCAAAAGATCATGTCAAGCAAGGGTACACAAGATCGAATATGTCATTTGAAAGGTCATGAACGAGAAGTTAAGGTTAAGAGATGACGAGTTTTGGCTAGAACACAAGGATCGCTCCTGTCCCTCACCAAGGGACCAGGACGAAAATCATTCAAACATCAAATGTGCCTTGTAAAAGACAAGTAAATTATGCGTGCTATGAATGGATAACGTTGTTACTTGCCTCGTGATGAAGATTGGTGATCGAAGAAACAAGGATCAAGGAGAAACACAAAGTTCGCTCCTGTCCCTCACCAAGGGACCAGGGCGATATTGACCTTAAGAGGCATTTATCCACAAAGTTGAGTCGATCAAGGTCGAGGTACCCAACGAAGATGCCAGTTTCCACGTGGAGAAGGTTGTTTTGAACGTAAAAGGCGAGAGAATCAAGGCTAAAATGCTAATTCGCTCCTGTCCCTCTCCCAGGGACCAGAGCGATATGGTTTGTATTTTTCATCTCCCAAATTTTGGCGTAATGACATTTTTCAAATTATATTAAATGCTAAGATCGATGAAAATTGAAATATTTAATTAAAATTGGCATTTAAAATTGTGCATGAACATTTATTAATTATTTGTTGCCTTTAAAAAATCCAATTAATTAAAAACGAAGGCATTAAATGAATTAATTATTATTTTAAATAAAAATTGGGGCGCTTGGGTTTTATTTGCTTTATTTAATAAAGTCGGCCCTTAATTTTATTTAAAATTTGTTTTTAATTACCTTATTTTAACAAGTCGGCCTGGAGGTAATTGAAAGGGCAAGCGCCTATAAAGGGGAGGTAAATTATTTCATTTTCAAATCATCATTCAACCTTCATTTGCATGCGATTTGGAGAAGACAAGGAAGTGCGAAATTATCATTAGAGAGGAGTGCAAATTTCATCAAGGATACAAGGTGCGAACATCATCAAAGGGAGTGCGAAGTTTGGTTGGAGTTGAGCGAACTTGCCATCAAGACATTGAAGACCCCCCAAAGGTGGCAAAGTTGCTAAGGAGGACGTTCGTTTGAGAGGGAATCACATTGAAATCTTCCAAACTCCGATTTTTGCCTAGGCGAATTTCTTAATTTTGCATTTTAGAGTTAGCTCTCAAGAAAGGTATGGTGAAATCTTCTTTTATTTTGAATTTTGATCGTCATAGCCCTAAATTTTGAATTTTTTGAAATTTTGAATTTCAAGTATCTTAATCGAATTTAGGAAATGATAACTCAAAGACTTATCATGAAGTTTGCTAAATTCAATCCTTAATCTAATCTATGTTTATACGTTGCAAAATCTATTACTTATTATGAAATGTTGTGTAGGTATCAAGATGGCGACTCCCAGGCTCGAAAGATCTACAAGTCGAAAGACTCTTCTCAAGGAAAATCAAACCAGATCAAGGACGGTCTCATCAAGGACGACCTTCTTCGATCCAGCATCATCAAGATGAGGGCGACCTTTTCCAATCCAGCATTCCAAGGCGAGGTACATCAATCATCCTGCAAATCAAGGACAGAAGGAGTTAGAACAAGAGTTAATTAAAGATAGCTTCTCAACGACATCAAATTGAATATCTACCAAGCTACAAGTGTCAGACGAGGTGGCATCCTAGTCATCACTCCTCCAGTCGGATTGGTCCACCTCAACAATGTCCAGGTTCAATGTACCTAATTCGTAGAAGGTGGCACAAACTCCGATGTACCTACCCTAGCTATCCATTGGTGGAAATTTCTAGAGAGGACATGTGTCCAAGCAATACAATTTTATCATTGGTCAAGCATTAAATGTTATGTAATGGTTGTAACAAACCCTAATTAGGGTTTAGGTGTCATAATCTTGGCCATTGATCTTATTTTGATCTGGACCGTTCATTGTAATTGAGGAGGCTATATATACCCTCATTTCTTTTCATTTTAAGGAGGGAGAGTTAGAAATTATTGATGTATTAGAGAATTAGAGAGTTTAGAAGCAATTTACTTTTGTAGCAAGATTGAGCTTTGAGAAAGGAATTCAAACAATTGTTGTACATGATGGCTTTGAGATCAATGAAATATTGAAGTTATGGTGTTTTGTTGCAATTCTCTTGGTTATCTTCATGGTTGTTCATTTTTTTTGAATCATTCTCAATCAAAGTAGTGTGTTAATTCGAAGGACAAAGTGTTGGACTTGATCTTTGGTAGGATTCGCTTTCCAAACCACTAGCTTCTTGCTGATTGTAGGAACGCCTTGCGTGGTCGACTGGAGATACTTGAATCGCTTAGACCTTCAATCGTTGTTGTATCTTGGATATGTACCTTTGTGGTAGTGTCCTTGATCTTTGATGTATTGAAAAATCATTTATTACCTTAGAAGATCGCATCAATTTCAATTGAGTTGTTAATTTATGGCAATATTGAAGTTGGTAGAATCTCACCAAGCCTGTCCACATTAAGTCATTCTTAGGGTTAGATTAGATTAGACCTCTCGCAAACCCTACTCTTTTGGCATTTTTTGAAAGTTTGTTTAGTTTAGGAAAAATCTTCGGCGACGTAAGGCCTCTTGATGACACAGCAATCACAACGACCACTGGTGCTTATCCACACGTAGAGACCCTACTAAAAAGAACATTGGAGTCATCCTAACTGATCCTTCTTGCGATATCTTCAGCAGTTAGTGACTTTATTCAAGAGAGGATAAGATGCCTTTGGGTATTTTATTCTGTGTATGATTGTGTACAAAATACACGTCAACACAGCCCCACCGTGGTTTTTCCCTTTCCGGGTTTCCATGTAAAAATTGCGGTGTTGTGGATATGTGGTTTAGTTATTGTTTGTTTATGCTCTTTATTGTTACACATTGCTAACCGGTGGATAAAGAATAAGTTGGTGAATTTGATTCCCCACAGATCACTGATTCAGACCCCCTTCCTCTTAGTGATCCTTGATTCTAACATGAGTCTAATGTGGTCTGATCAACCTTCATGGCAGACCTGTATGCGACTGAAATCTCCTCCAAATCTTCTCAAAATCACCTCCAATAGCTCCTCAAGAGCTCTTCTATCTTCTCCAAAAAGAGCAGATATAAAAATGGCATCAATAGATCATAAGCTGAAGTCTTCTTCCCAAAATCGTTGAAGACACCTGATGCCAAAATGTCTTCGATATGAACCCAAATGAAACTGGTGTTGGCCATCTGGTGGAATTGATTATGTGTTGCATTGATGTTTTGTCATTGATGCCAACACTAGCTGTTTGGATACTTTACCGACACCCTTCTGGCCCCGATAGGTTGAGTGTTTTCTGGTTAACTTGGATGTGGCATGATCCGATAGACTTCGGTATAGTCTGGTGATGGAATCAGCTTGTTCATAATACTCGGTCAGTTGGTTTTGGTCTGGAGATCGGATGCTATCCTGCCTGCTTAGAAGATTGGTTTCTGGTTCCAGCGAAGGTTTCGTCGACAAAGCTTTTGGTGGAGATCTTTGATGAATTGCATAAGTGGTGTTGGTGCAGCTTCTGGTGGAGTTTTAGGATGCTGTTGCTGATCATGTTTGAGACTTGGTAGATGGAGATCATTGTTGTGGCGTGTGGACCTATACTTGGTCCCGGTTGATCTAGGTTATGGACCGGCTTTAATGTAATGTGTGGATAGGACCTATTAATGTATTTTCGGGATGTCTTATGTGTTGATATTATTTGTTTTGTCTAAGGCCGACATGGTTTGTAATTATGTAACTGGTTCATTGTTTGGTGGCCAACCTGATTGTTTATGGTTGAGGGTTTGTATATATAGATGTAAGATCTCATTATAGATCATCATGGTTATTATTAGAGGTCATGGTCAAAGAATGTAATGTGCGAATAATGTAATATCATTCAGCCAGAGGAGTTGGTCGATCATTGGAGATCAAATTGGGTTTATGTAAGAATTTAGTCCTCCGATATTGAGCTTAACCGAAACTGTACTCAGGCATAGGAGATGCTATCTTTTGCAGTTCAACACTTCTCTGGATTGTAGTCTCGATTTCTATGTAGTCAGTGAGGCTCCTTTTTTGATAAGCACTGCGCTCTAGGCTGTTGGCCTTCCTACAAGTGCAAGCCCCTCAATTGTAATTCACATACTTACTGCAAAAGTATCATCTGACTGTGGGTAAGCTTCCCACCTTGGTTTTTCCACGTACAAATCTTGGTGTCATGTGGATGGTATTTGTTCTGTGATTATTGTTTATGCTTAATTGGTTTATCTGCTATTCCGGTATTAATGTTTTGGGTTTCGGTATTAAAGTTTAAATTGCTAATGGTTCCGGTAATCTGTGAGAACTGATTCACCCCCCCTCTCAATTGTCTTCCGGTTATTTGAACTGTCTAACAATTGGTATCAAAGCTTTGGTCCTCTCTGCAGAAACCTTAACCGCTTGAGGAAGATCCTATGGCGACTAACAGTTCAAGTTCATCTAGTTTTTCTAGAGCTATCTTTCGAAGGGATATTCCGAGGCTTGATGGAACAAATTACACAGTATGGAAGATTCAGATGGAGACTCATTTGAGATGTCTTGGTAAGGAGATTTGGGAGATCACACAGATGGTATCACACCCTATAATCCGGGATCTGGCAATCCTCCTCCGGTAAACCTGGACAAGGAGTTTGAGAATGATTGTAGAGCAATGGAAACCCTCTTGTGTGCGCTTTCTGGTCAACAAATAATGGGATTAACCGACAAATCATTCGGAAAGGCTATATGGGATAAGTTGGAGACTCTTAATGAAGGTGACCCTACAGTGAAGATTGGTAAACTTGATGGTTACCGAGTGAGATATGAAAACCTGAAGATGGAAGAAGATGAAAGGATTACTGCATTCATGGAAAGGGTCAATGAGATTGTTATGGGAATTCCATGTTGTGGTGGAACTCTGAGCGAAGATGAAATTGTTTCTAAAGTCCTGAGAGCCCTACCACCGGCTTACAAAATGAAGGCTACTGCTATTAATGAGTTGAGAACAATGGCTAATACATCTGTCAACAAAGATACTTTGGTTGGGAAACTATCTGCTTTTGAGCTTGAAGAATTTGGACCTTCTGGAGCTGTGAAGTTTGAACCTACTTTTCATGCATCTACATCTACAACTGGTAAGCAAGATTGGAAAGCTTTGTATGGAAAGGAATTAGAAGAGATAAAGAGAGAAGATGATGAGTTTGAGCAACTTGAAGCATTATTTGCTAAAAGAGTACCTAAACGATCGGTAGGAAGTAAGTACGAAGGAAAAGCACCTTTTAAATGTTTTGCATGTAATAAGATTGGTGATTTTGCATCTAGATGTCCTGAAAGAAATTCAAGATTTGAAGAAAGAGTTAGAAGATCATTTAAGCCTAACCTTGGATATCAGAACATGTATAAATACAAGAAAAACAGAGACAAATCATGCTACATAGCGGATGAGGAAGACATTACTGATTCTGATGATGAACTGGCAGAAGACTTTGCTAGTGGATCCAACAATGGGAAGGAATGGGTATTCTTGGCTATCAAGGAAGATGATCTGGCATTGGAAGAGAATGTACTTGAAAAGAAGGCACTTGCTGCTAAAATAGAAGACAAGGATGAATGGGTAATTGACAGCGGTTGTTCACATCATATGACTGGAGATAAAGGGAAGTTTCTATCTTTGCAAGAATTTGATGGTGGTCTAGTTAGATTTGGAGATGACAAGGCATGTATGATCAAAGGAAAAGGAACTATATCATTGGATGGTAAGAACAATACTGACAATGTTTATTATGTTGAAGATTTGAGGCATAATCTTTTGAGTGTAGGACAATTGGTAGATAAGGGATTTCAATTACAGTTCAAGGATGGGAAATGCAAAATCATTAACAGATCTGGCTTGGAGATTGCAACCGGTACACAGACAAAAGGTAATATATTTTATTTGAATTCCAGTGAGAAGACATGTTTGATTACACAGATTGATGAGAGTTGGCTATGGCATAAAAGGCTGTGTCATGTGAATTTTGATTGCATTGTGAAGATTAGTTCAACTAAGGTAGTTAGGGATATACCTAAGATTATGAAGCCCTATAATCCTGTATGTAAAGAATGTCAAATGGGTAAACAGGTCAAAACCTCTTTTAGGAGTATACAAGATAAATCAAATGATGTTCTTGATCTTATTCATACTGATTTATGTGGCCCTGCTAGAGTGAAAAGTTTTCAAGGTGATAGATATTTCATGCTAATCATTGATGATTATTCTAGAATGATGTGGGTTACTTTTCTGAGAGAAAAATCTGAAGCATTTGAAAAGTTTAAAATCTTTAAGGCTAAAGTGGTAACTGAGATAGGATTGAAGATTAAATGTTTGAGATCAGATCATGGTGGTGAATTCGCATCTGGTGAGTTTAATAACTTTTGTGACAAGCATGGTATAAGAAGACAATGTTCTGCTCCCCAGACACCTCAGCAGAATGGAGTTGTGGAAAGGAAGAACAAAACTATCTTCGATGCTTCTAGAACAATGATGATGGAAGCTAGTCTACCTCATATCTACTAGAGAGAAGCAGTGAGCATAGCGGTTTATAAATTCAACAAAGTACATATCAAAGGAGAAACTGGTAAGACACCTTATGAATTATGGTTTGGCAATACACCTACAATTAAGTATTTCAGAATTTTTGGTAGTAAATGTTATATCAGGAGAGATGATGTTATTGGGAAATTTCATCCTGGATGTGATGAAGGCATATTTCTTGGTTATTCTAATGAAAGCAAAGCATATAGATGTTATAACAAGAGGTTGCAGAGAATTGTGAAGAGTGCTAATGTCAAAGTAAATGAGCTAAATAGAAGTCAAATCAGAGTTTATGAGAAGGAATTGGCAGTGGAAATGAATATATTTGAATCGGTAGCACCTTTACCGGAATAGAGAGTTGAACCAGTTACTTCGGCAATAGCAGAGAATTCTACAGTAACTAAAGAACAAGGAAGAGGAACAGAAAGTCATAAGATTCCTATGTATGTGAGATTGAATCATTTAGAAGATCAAATCATTGGGGATAAGAGCAATGGAGTGATTACAAGAAGAAGACTGGCAACTAATGAGGTATGTTTAATTTCACAAGTTGAACCGGTATCAGTAATTGAGGCATGTAAAGATGAATACTGGTTGAAAGGTTGAAAGCTATGGAAGAACAATTAGATCGGATTGAGAAAAATAACACAAGGACCTTGGTTCCCTGGCCTAAAAATAAAAATGTTTTTGGAACTCCATGGGTTTTTACGAATAAATTGAATGAGAATGGTAAAGTGATAAGGAATAAGGCTAGATTGGTTTGTAAAGGATATTCTCAGAAGGAAAGAATTGATTATGGAGAAACTTTTGCACTGGTAGCTAGGATTGAAGCTGTAACATTGTTTCTTGCCTATGCTGCTTATAAAAACTACAAGGTTTATCAAATGGATGTTAAATTTGCATTTTTGAATGGGGATCTTGATGAGGAAGTTTATATTGAGCAACCTGATGGTTTTTCACTATCAGATGATATTGATATGGTTTGCAGATTAAGGAAAGCTTTATATGGATTGAAACAAGCACCTAGAGCTTGGTATGCAAGGTTGGATAAATATCTTTTGAAGCTTGGTTTTACTAAGGGCAGTGCTAACAGTAATTTATATTATAAAATCACTAATGATGATATACTGATTGTTGAAGTATTTGTTGATGACATAATGTTTGGAGGTGAAGATAAATTGTGCATAGAATTTTCTAAAAATATGGAGAAAGAATTTGAGATGTCTATGATTGATGAGATGAAATTTTTCTTAGGTTTGCAGATTATTCAGACTGACAAAGGCAGTTTTATCTGTCAAACTAAATATGCTAAGGAATTATTGAAGAAATTTGGTATGGGAGATTCTAAACCGTTAAGTATTGCTATGGTTACAAGTGAGAAATTGACAAGATGTTTCTGCACCGGTAAATCCTACAAGATACAAATCTATGATTGGAGGTCTTCTTTATTTGACTCAGACTAGGCCTGACATTATGAATGTTGTTTGTATTGTTTCAAGATTTCAGAGTGATTCTAGAGAAAATCATGAGATGGCGGTGAAAAAGATTTTTAGATACTTGCAAGGTACATCAGAATATGGCTTATGGTACCCTAAGGATGATAACTTCACTTTATGTGCATATACAGATGCTGATTGGGCTAGAGATGTTGATGACCGGAAAAGTACTTCAGGTGGAGCGTTCTTTCTTGGAAAGAAGTTGGTTTTCATTGATCAGCAAGAAACAGTCATGTATTTCCCTATCTATTGCTGAAGGTGAGTATGTTGTTGCTGCTACCAACTATACACAAGTTTTATGGATGAAGCAAATGTTGAAGGATATAAAGGTGAATTGTGATGCACCTGTAGTTATTCACTGTGATAACTCTGCTGCTATTGATATATCAAAGAATCTAGTATTTCATTCTAAGACAAAGCACATATCTATCAAGTATAACTTTTTGAAGGAGAAGGTGGAAGCAAATGAAGTTAGACTGTTTTATGTGAACACTAAAGAACAGATTGGAGATATTTTCACTAAACCTTTATCCAAGGAAGCATTTGAGTACATGAGAGACAGATTGGGAGTTTCTGCCCCTCCGGTAGAGACTTCATTGATGCGGTTTGGCATCAGTCCGACATGCATTATCAGAGATACTATTCATTTTGGCACTGATGTGGGATGCTACGGCTCAGGGGGAGTAGTCAGCTTTGTGATTTAGAGGCTTATGTTTTTGCTTTGATATTTCTGTCAGATTTCTAGCATTGATGTCAAAGGGGGAGTGATATTGATGTGAAAAAGGAAGAGAAATTTAGAGCTTTATAGAGATTCACAAGGGGAGTTTGAGTTGTATGTTGGAGATTGTTGGTTGTCCTTCATTGGGGGAGACTTGTTTGGCATTTCTGGGTACTTAGATGTTTTTCACATTTAGTGTTGCCATCAATGCCAAAGGGTGATATTGTTGGCCATCTGGTGGAATTGATTATGTGTTGCATTGATGTTTTGTCATTGATGCCAACACTAAGCTGTTTGGATCAGTGAAACGGGACTCGCCCAGAATCGGCGAGTCCGAGTACGAGTCATGCTCGGCGAGTCCTAGGGACTTGGACTCGGACTCGTCCGAGTCTGGATAGTAAAGTCGCCAGACTCGCCGAGTTGGCGAGTTTGGCTCAAACTCGCCAAAATCGGCGAGTCCTGAGCCCCAAACTTGGCTACTCGCTGGGTTAGTAAAATGACAAAAAAAAACATTTTAAAAAGTGTTTTTAAAATGAATGGTATCGTCTTTGTTCACTACAACCTCCGCCTGAGAATGAGAAAATTTAGGGTTACAACATGCCAGCCAATAGAAAAATAACACCCGACGGCTTTATTAAATGATAAGTTTTTTCAGCCCCTTGACCCCACCTTGGGGGCGCTGCCCCCAAACCCCCGTCGAAAAATATGGGGGGAAACTGCGTCGATAGAAGTAGGGGAAATTTAACCTCTGAGTCTGACACTGATTGGATCGACCAGGTAGATATAGAGGCTGAGATTGTAGCCATGGTAGAGGAGGAGCGGAGAGTGCGAGCACAGACAGGAGATTCAGAGGCAGATAGTGACACGGATGTTCCTGATGTTGGTGAGCATGGCATGGTGTCACGGGGAGCGGCTATGGCTGTTGAATCATCCAGGACCTACCTTAGACGCCTTCGCAGGGGGCCAGGGCCGGAGGGTGCAGGCTCGTTTGAGCCATAGGCTTGTAGTTGTATTTACCTTTGGTATTTGTATGAAACATTTGGTGATGATCATATGATGACATGGATTTTTTATTGCATACGTTTTGTAATATTTTATACATTTCACAATATTTATATATCTATGTTTGTTATTTCCTTCAGCTACAATTTGCGTTTATGCTTATGTGATTGATGTATACTTGTTTATGTAATCAAATGAGCCGAGTTTGATGATGTCATTGTGTCTTTAAGGTGTAATCAATAAAGGGTGCCTGAAACAAGTTTTAAATCTTTAAAAATCTCTAAATTTCTTGAGTTTTTCACTTTCCCGAGTCTAGCCGAGTCTGGAGCCTGTTGATGTGTATTTTGTACACGACCAAACACAGAATAAAATACCTAAAGGTACCTTATCCTCTCTTGAATAAAGTCTCCAAATGCTGAAGATATCGCAAAAAGGATCAATCGGAAGGACTTCAAGGTTCTGCTTTGTAGGGTCTCTACTCGCGGATAAGCACCAGTGGTCGTTGTGTTTGCTGTTTATTCAAGGGGCCTTACGTACTTTTAAAGAAAGCTTGTCCGTGTTACTATCTTTCCAAATGAGGAAACAAGATTTTCCTAATACTAATAGATTTTCAAAAAGGTCAAAAGATAAAGGGTTTCAAGGAAGAGATACTTAAATTAATCCTAAGAATGACTTGATGAAGGCTGGTCTTGATAAGATTCTACCAATTTCAGCATCGCCAAAGGATTACAACTCCACTGGAATTGGTGCGATCTTCTAAGGGTATTCACGATTTTCAAATTACCAAGGAGATAGATACTATCAGGGAGATACGTACCAATACTTCCAATGATAATTGAACTCTTAATCAATTTCAATGTTTCCAGTTGACCACACAAGGCGTTCTTACAATCAGTAAGAAGCTAGTAGTTTGGAATGTGAGTCTTATCAAAGATCAAGCACAACATTCGTCCTTCAAACTTAAAATCTAAATGATATTTCTACTAAGAGTGATTCAAGAAGATAAACAACCATGAAGATAGCCACAAGGATTGCAACAAAACACCATAACTTCAATATTTCATTGATCTCATAGCCAAATAACAACAATTGTTCAACTTTCTCTCTTCACTACTCAAATTTGCTACTAACAAAATTAAACTTATTTCTCTCCAACTTTCTAACTTTTTCTCTCTGTCTCTAACTCCTTAAAATGAAATGAGTGAGGGCTTATATAGCATCCTCAAATACAATGAATGACCTGGATCAATTTGAGATCAATGGCTGAGATTTTACAATGAAAACCCTAATTAGGGTTTGTTACAACAAACTCAATTCTGGACAATGAAATAATTGCATTATTTGGACACATGTCTTCTCTGGAATATTCGACCAATGGAGAACCGGGGTAGATACATCAAAGTTTTTGCCATCTCCCATGATTCAGGTACATTGAATTTGGACACGCTGAGGTGGACCAATCCGACTGGAGGAGTGATGACTGGGATGCCACCTTGTCCGACACTTTGTTGATGTTCAATTTGATGATGTTTAGAAGCTAACTTTAATTAACTCTTCTAAACCTATTGGCTTCTTCAACGGACCCTTGCTTTAACCTCGTTTGTCTTTGATGTGCAGGATGGATGGTGTACCTTTCCTTCAAATGCTGGACTGGAAGAGGTCGTCCTTGATGATGCTGGGTTGGAGAAGGCCATCCTTAATGATGCTGGACTGGAGAAGGTTGCCCTTGTTGATGCTAGATTGGAGAAGGTCGTCCTTGTTTTGGTCTGGTCCTATGGAGGTCGTTATTTGATACCTACACAAAAGTTTAAAGTTAGGGTTTGAGCATAATATCTTAAGGTATAGGATTCAAGACCTTTCAAGGGAATAACTTAGATATTAATTTGAAAATGACATGATAAATCCAAGAATTATGAATTTTCAAATTAATTATGAATGGAAATCAGACTTTACAAGACTTAGATTTTTAAAGATTGCTATGAAAATCAATATAAACCTTGAATAAAAACTTCAAAAATCTGATTCTTCATACCTCCTCTTTGAATGCTTAACTATCAACCTTGGAAAATGAATAAAAGGAGATCAGAATTTGCTGGATAAGGACTGAATTTCTGGTCTTCCTTTGGATGAACTATGCTCCAATCAGCCTTCAAAGAATTTCGCCTTCTACTAGCCTTCAAATAATTAGCAAATTCTGGAAATTATCCTACAATTTAGCAAGAAATTCGCCTCCAAATCAGGTAGAATTCGCTCCTCTAATCTGCTCTTCAAATTTGCATGAGAAGAATTGAATGAATGATTTACATTTGCTACAATACATATCCCTTATATAGGGCGCTCACCCTAATTCTCCATGAGGCCGACTTAGCAAATTAGCAATAAAATAAATCAAAATCCCTTTCAAAGGATGGCCGACTTGCTTAAAAAAAAACAATACAATAGGCTTGAGCGCTCACCTTAATTTTTTTATTTTTACAATTAATTTCAAGGCTTGAAAGGTGAATTTTTTATTTATTTTAAGGCTTAAAAATTAATTAATTAAATTGCAAATGCCTTAATTCATGTGAACTTGATTTAGCTTCCCAAATGTCTTGAAATTGGCAAATTTAATGAAAATTATGGGCTAGCTTAGGAATGTCAAGGTTTGATCAAGGCTTAATAAAGCTTCTTTCCTCCTTAGGCATCAAAATATCCAAAGTGATGGTTTGAAACCCTTATCTCGACTTGCTCACTTCATAAATCAAAATCTTCACAACCTAGATTTGCAAATTCCGATGTCCTTGTCTTCACAATCTTGTAACTTGCCTTTGACTCAATCTAACAAGGTTGAATGATAAGCTTTTTGATGATTTCGCCCTGGACCCTTTGGAAGGGTCAGGAGCGATTTTTCTAATTAGGACTTGAGTACCTTGTTTTCTTGACTCCAAAATCTTCCGGAAGGCGAGCTCATGTTTGCTTTGACCTAATCAAAGTCTTGCATTTCAAATTTTAGCATTTCACATGAGTAAATTAGGTGAAAAATGTGAATTTCGCCTTGGACCCTTTGGAAGGGTCAGGAGCGATTTTCTCTTTTTAGGTCAAAATTCACCTTAGTTTGATCATTGACCTCCTCCAAGACAATTTCCAGGATCTATTCATCTCACCTACTGAGTTGACTCATCAATATTTTGAAGGAAATACCACCTTTTGGGAATTTTGCTCTAGACCCTTTGGAAGGGTCAGGAGCGAAATTCTCTCTTGAGCTCAAAATTCACATTTTTTGAAGATCCAAATTTTTTCAAGGCATTCCACATAGCTTCTTTCACTGCAATCCAGGCTTAGTTTTGCTCAAACCTTGGAGGAAAAGATGACTTTAGTGTTTTTCGCCTTGGACCCTTTGGAAGGGTTAGGAGCGATTTTCTTTGCTTGTAACTTATTTTTCATCATTCCATCTTCAATCCACCTCACAAGGCTAGGAAATAGTTTTGTTCTTTTACCCAATCCAAGTTTGATTTCGTTTTGCAAGGCAGAATAGGCGATTTTAGGATTTTCGCCCTAGACCCTTTGGAAGGGTCAGGAGCGAAAATCTTCCTCTGACCTAGAATCATCACTTTTGGAAGCCAACATCAACTCAAAGGTGGTCTCAAGGGCAATTTCTACCTTGGTCTAGTCTTGTCTTAGCATAAACTTGAAAGGAATGGGTAGGTTTTAGGATTTTCGCTCTGGACCCTTTGGAAGGGTCAAGAGCAAAAATCAGGTTTTAGGGCAATTTTCCCATCCTTTCATCTTCAAATCACCTCCAAAGCACAGAACATCTTGTCTCACTCCTCTCCAAGTCATGAAAACCAAAATCTTGTCTTAAATTGCAAGGAAAAAAGGAGAATTTAGAAATTTCGCTCTGGACCCGTTGGAAGGGTTAGGAGCGAAATTTTCATTAGGCTTCAAAACTTTCCTTTTTAGCAACCAAAATCCACTTTAAGGCAAACCAAATGCCTTCCCACACCCTTCTCTAAGTTTAGTTTTGTCCAAAATTTTGGAAGAAAAGATGACTTTGAGGATTTTTCGCTCTGGACCCTTTGGAAGGGTCAGGAGCGAAAATCTCTTCTAGGCTCAATTCCTTCATCTTTCATGATTTCTTGCAACTTCAAGTCACTCCCAGGAGCAATTCCTTCTTGATTTTACCTTATCCCACACTTGACTTAGCAAAACTTTGATAGCAAAAAGAAGTTTTGAGAAAATTCGCTCTGGACCCTTTGGAAGGGTCAGGAGCGAAATTCTCAATCTTGACCAAAAATCTTCATTTTTTCAACTTGAAACTTCTTTGCAAGGTAGGATTTCATGTTTCATTGTGCTAGGATTAAAGTTTCATGTCCAAGAAAGGCTAAAAATAGGTTTACAAGGAATTTCGCTCTGGACCCTTTGGAAGGGTCAGGAGCAAAATTTCCTTTCCTGGCCAGAATCCTTCATTTTCACAACTTCTAAACATGCCCAAGGATTTCAATATGTTCATTCTTCCTTTCATCATGTCTTGGACACCTCAATTTGACCAAACCAAGCAAGAAATGTCTCTTATAGAGATTTTCGCTCTGGACCCTTTGGAAGGGCCAGGAGCGAAATTCTCCATTTGGGCTAAATCCTTCATTTCTTCAGTTCAAAACAACCTCAAGAGGCAAAAGCAAGTCATTCTTCTTCCATCCATGTCAAAAAACTTGACCTTCTTTAATGCAAAATAAGAGCTTTTGGGAATTTCGCTCTGGACCCTTTGGAAGGGTCAGGAGCGAAATTTCCCTTCTTGTCCAAAATTCTTCATTTTCTCATGCTTTCAAATCAAAGGGTCCAGAGCGAAATTTCCCTTCTTGTCCAAAATTCTTCATTTTCTCATGCTTTCAAATCTTCAAAGGTGACAAGAATGTCCAACCTTCCTTCCAAGATACCCTGCACATCAAAATTTAGCCAAAGTTAGGGAGAAATGAGCTTTAAGAAGATTTTCGCTCTGGACCCTTTGGAAGGGTCAGGAGCGAAAATCTCATTCCAGACCATATTGCTCACTTTTCAAGTTTCAAACCACCTCATAAGGCAAAGTTAGGTCATTTTCCAAGCTAGGAACAAGGTTGCAAGTCTATCCAAGGCAAGAAATAGGGTTTATGATGAATTTCGCTCTGGACCCTTTGGAAGGGTCAGGAGCGAATTTCTCCTTTAGGCAACAATCTTGTTCTTCAAAAATCAATGAACTCCATCCCCAGGCAAAACATATCAATTCACCCTCAAACATGCCCTAGAAAGCAACACTTAGCCAAAACTGAGAAGAAAAGGTGGTCTAGAAGGATTTTCGCTCTAGACCCTTGGGAAGGGTTAGGAGCGAAATTTATATTCCTCACCTTGGTTCATTTCATTTCCTTCCTACAAAACTCTCTCAATCATCATCAGGTGCATTCGCTCATCAGTTTTTGAAATAACCACTCCGATCTCCCTCTTATCACTAACTTTGCTCAATCGACTCAGACCTGGAAGCAAACAGGACTCTAACAAAAAAACCATCAAACTGGACCTACCTGGACCTTAGACCTATCCACCCTGCTCCTTCAATCTCACCATCCTGATTCTCCGTAAAGGAATACTTCATTTAAGGTTCCAGGTAGATGACTAACGACCTCCCAAAACTAGCCTAGACTCAGCTTGAAAGAAACCCTAAACTAACCAGCCCAGGCAACCACTCACTCACTCAAAACCCAGCAGGCAGAGAGAAAAACTAACAAAGGGAAAGCAAAACCCTAAGAAAAAGAGGGGGTCCCCAGCTTGATGGGGCGATGTGTGAAATGGTCACAACAGAGCCGAGTCTGACGCCGAGTCGCAAGTCCGAGTCCGAGTTGGCCTTGCCGAGTCCGAGTTGGCCTTGCCGAGTCCGAGTCCCGTTTCTTTGGTTTGGATGCTTTACCGACACTCTTTTGCTCCTAGTAGGTTGAGTGTTTTCTGGTTAACTTGGATCCAACATAATCTGGTAGGCTTAGGTATAGTCTGGTGATGGAATCAACTTGTTCATAATACTCATGCTCATATTTGGTCACTCGGTTTTGGTCTGGAGATCGGATGCTATCCTGCCGGCTTAGAAGATTGGTTTCTGGTTCCGGCAAGGGTTTCACGGGTAGAGATTTTGGTGGAGATCTTGGATGAATTGCATAAGTGGTATTGGTATTTCTTTCTTTTCTTTTGATATTTCGCTTTTTGCGTACTTTCAAATTCCGTCAATTCATTTGGCTCGTAAGTAATAAACTTACTTGGGTTCGAGAATTATAATGGCATTGAAGCAGGATATATAGATTTTTCACTAGTCGCAGCTTCACCTGAGAATTTATAATAACTCGGATAAAATTAATGTGTAAAATATAATAATCAAATGATGTCAGCGTCAAAATACAATAAAAGTTTTCCAATCTCGTCAAATACGGATTCAACCTATGATACACTATACAAAAACAATCTCTAATTCAGAGAACTTCAAGAGGTATCGCTCAAGAAATGGACTAAACAAAACCTGGTGAAACCCAGAGTGTGTCTTGACAACAACTCCCACATCACAAGCGGATATCCCTCGGAACCAGCACCCAAGCAAAGCCGAGCTAAAACCTAAAGCAGAACCGGAAGCAAAACTAAACTAAGGCAAACCAAAGCAGACCTATTCTAACTATGATACAAGGGGTAAGCTTCAAAAGAAACCTAAGGTTGGAAGTAATGCTTGAGGAACTGTCCATTGACGGGCAACAGAACATCCTCACCAGTTAAGGTTCTCAGCTTGAATGCATTCTCTCCCAGTATCTCAGCAATCTGATAGGGGCCTTTCCATAGTTTGTCAAATTTGTTGTGATCTCCCCTTCTTTCATGGGCTTTATCCCAATATAGCACTAGGTCGGAAATCCTAAACGCTTTTACCCGTGCTCGTCTGTCAAACCATCTCTTAACTACGCCCTGATGTTTGGCGAAATTCTCTAATGCTTTATCTCTCTTTTCTTCTAAGTTCATCAACTGTGTCAGTCTTGTTTGCACTCTGTCTTCGCCCTCCATGTAATCTTGTATGAATCTCAGTGTAGGAATTCTCAGTTGTATGAGGAAGACAGGCTCTTGGCCATATACCAGAAAATATGGCGATGTCCCCAATGAATTCTTAACTCTCGTTCTATTTGCCCAAAGGGCGAATCTCAATTGTGTGTGCCAATCCTTTGGATTTTTCTGTAATAATTTCTTAATCACACTTAGCAAATTCTTATTCGTTGATTCGGCTAACCCATTACCCTGAGGATAATAATTCGATGAAAACTTAAGGGTTATACCATATTCAAAGGCCCAATTTGAAAACTTTAATGATATAAAGGAAGAACTATTATCACAAACAATAGCATGTGGACAACCAAACCTGGTAATGATGTTCTCTTCTAAAAATTTAATCACGGCATCAGTTGTACATAACTTTAGAGCTTGAGCTTCTGACCACCGAGTACAGTAATCAGTCGCGGTTAGAATGTACCCGTGTTGCACAGAGGAAGGTGGATTGATCATACCAATGAAGTCGATACCCCACATAGCGAAAGGTCTGGACTTGATCACAGGCTGCAGCGGCATGGATGGATTCTTCTCTCGAATGGCAGCAACCTGGCATGTGTGACACGTCTTCACGTGTTCATGAGTATCTTGGAACAAGGTAGGCCAGTAATAGCTTGCTCTTAGAATTTGGTGCGCAGTAGCCAAGCTTGCACCATGACTTGTCCCAAATCTGTTGTGAAAATGTTCCACAATCTGTTTAGCTTCATTGTTTCCAACGCATCTCAAATATATTCCTTCATGATTTCTTCGGTATAAAACCGAGCGTTGTAACATAAAATGCTGACACTTCAATTTTAATGCTCTCTTCTGAGCAGGACTCATATGCGCGGGGCATCTATGGTTCAATAAATAGCAAACAATGTCTTTATACCATTCATCTGGAGTGACATCTTCAATTGCATAGACTTGTTGGACTAATCCGGGTCCATCAACTGCTAGAGTCTGGGCTAAGGCTTGGCCTCGAACAAGTCTCATCGGTTGGATCTCAATGTCGTACTCTTGGATAGTGGCGACCCACTTTCCTCTTCTTTCTCCTAATTCATTCTGCATAAGGAGTGTCTTAACTGCTGCATCTGGGACAATGGCATGAACGTTTGTCCTCAAGATGTAATGTCTGAATTTCTTTGTTGCTTTCACCAAAGCATAAGCTTGTTTTTCTATGTTCGGATATCTTAGCTTTGCATCTTTCAACGGTGCGCTCATAAATGCTATGGGATGTTCATCTTTATCTTCGTTCTTCTGTGTAAGGACTGCAGCACAAGTATGTTATGAGGAGAAAAAATACACATAAAAAGGCCTCGCATAATCAGGACTGACCAAAACAGGAGCCTCAACGATGGTGGACTTGATTTCTTCAAATGCTTTCTTTGCTTCTGTCGTCCAATCCATCTTGGCATCTTTCTTCAACATTTCATTCAGTGGTCGTATCATCTCAGCAAATCCAGAGATAAATTTCCTCACAAAATTAATCTTACCAAAGGAGGACTTCAGTTCTTTCTTTTTGTTCGGGAGGTTTATCTTAGATATAGCCTCAATTCTTTCTGGATCAATGGAGATTCCTTTCTCCGAGATAATATGTCCTAACAATTTACCTTTTGTAACCCCGAATATGCATTTCTTGGGATTAAGAGATATCCCATACTTTCTGCATCTTTGAAACACCTTTCTCAAATCTTCAATATGATCTTCTCTTTTTCTTGAGAAAATTGTAATGTCATCCATGTAAATAATGATGCATTTTCCAATTAAATCTTGAAATGCAATGTCCATAGCTCTCTGGAACGTGGCTCCAGCATTGATTAAGCCAAATGGCATCCTTCTGTATGCAAACGTACCCCACTTTGTGGTGAAGGCTGTCTTTAATCTATCTTCATATTCTACCATCACCTATTTGTATCCTGAATATCCATCCAAAAAGGACATCATCTGCGATCCATTCACACAAAGCCTTATCATCAACACAAAGCCTTATCTCTCCACTCTTCTTTCTAACTGGGACCAAATTGGCGACCCACGTCGAGTGTCGCACAGGAAAGATAATCCTTGCTGATAACAATTTCTTCACTTCTTGATATATAAGAGGTTCCAGCAAAGGGTTCACTGGCCTCTGTCTTTGCCTAAATGGCTTACTGTCTGGTTTCAAGGGAATAGTATGTGTAATGATTGATGTATCATATGTCTTCAAATCATCATATCTCCATGCAATCACATCGAGAAAATCTCTCATGTTCTTTAATATGCCTTCCCTTTCACTGGGTGTGCATGTTTTCCCTATGAATACATTCTTAACTTCATTGTCATTTCCCAAATTCACCGTTTCACAGGCACTTCCACTTGAGTCATGCAATCTTTCAATCTTCATTTTATCTCTATCAAATATTCTTTCTAGCTCTATCATTCCCTTAGGAATGAAGTTTGTCTTCAACTCTAGGATACCATCTGAATCATATTCTGCTTCTTTGGCTTCCTCTTCATCAATAACTTGACTCAGGAAAATATCTGTATTTGTCAGAAAATCCAATATATGCTTATCATCTTCAAAAACTTGGAAATTGGTGACATTATCTGGTACGGATGGAACTAATGTGAGTTCCACTGTAAACTTCTTCAATCCTTCCATGGCGATGGGTGCCAAGGAACTAGCAGCCTGTGCAAGCGCATTTGCCACTTGATTCTGTGATCTGTATATTGACTTGATATTGAAAGCATCAAAGCTCTCGATGAGGTCCCATATCTTGTTGCGGTATTTTGTCAATCTTTTGTCGTGGCAGACATACTGCTTCTGCACTTGTCTTACTACAATCTCTGAATCTCCAAACACATGTAAAATCTTCACTTTCTTCTAAATGGCTAATAGCAATCCATGAACTAAGGATTCATACTCGGCAACATTGTTCGTACATGGAAACTGCAATCAATGGGAGGCCAAATAAGTTTCCCCAGAGGGACTTATCAATACAAATCTGGCTCTTGATCCTTTCTTTGACTTTGAACCATCAAATCTCAATGTCCAAACTTGATCTTCGTCATGTATTTCTTCTTTGATTTTATTTGTAATTTCTTCATCTGGCCTAGGAGAGGCCTCTCTAATTTCTTCAAGTGTCAGAATTTCAGGAATCCACTTGTGTATCTGATTCAAAGCTACCTTGCACATCGCGCAAGAGAATTCAGAATGAGCAGTATCGTGAATTCAGCACCAATTAGGCAACAATAAATTTTGAATGCGAGCACGGTTGCCTAACTCAACTCCCTGCTGGATATTCTTGAATACAAATCCTCTGAAACTTTCAAACATATCAATTTCTTCATTTGTATCATGATCACTTTCTATTACTATCTCTGTGGAATTCACAATCTCATAATTTTCTTCTATCTTTTCAACTGGGTTTTGAAGCATCAAAACCTCTGCAACTTTTGGTCTGTAATTTCCTAGATCTGTTTCTAGGAAAAGAATTTCATTGTTTTCCCCATATTCTGTTATCATCAATCTTAATCTTGGGGTACTATCTATCTTGATCTGGTTTGGTACACCTCTCCATGGCAACCACATGTGAGAGAAATTGGTCGAAAAGTAACCATTCAGTCTTCGTGACCAATCTCGACTCAGGAGCATGCCATATCCGTCTGGAATGTCTACAACTGATATATCTATGAAGTGCTGGACTCTTGGATCCGCAGCCAACTGCATATGAATATTGTTCAACTCTCCAATCACAGGTACCTCAATCTTATCTAATTGTGTAACTCTTTTACTAGTCTGTATGGGAATGAGACCCAATTTCTCGCATATAGCTTTTGGCATTACATTACTTGAAGCTCCGGAATCTACTAGACAATTATGTAAAAGCTTGCCAAAAATCCTTACTGAAAGCAAGAATGGGGCTGGCTCATCTTGATAATTCACTGCTGGCTTATCCCTATGGACTTGGAAGCTTTCTTCTTTTTTCATACTTTCTTTGGAAACTTCATCTTTTTTAACTGTGCTCTCGACAGAAGCAATCTCACTCTTAAGAGGGATTTCACCCTTGGTAGGATTTTCAGTCACAACTGGTGATCCTTAACTCTCTTTACATTATCTCTTGTGAGAAAAGCTTTGCCTTCTAGCATATCTTCTTTTTTTGGCACATTTGCCGTCTTTACTAATTCTTCTTTGTTGGGCATATTAGATGAATCTTGAACGCTACAGGCCTCTTCTGACAACTGTTGAATATTTGGTTTATCTTGAACCACATTTATGCTCGCTTGAGGAACATTTGAACCTCTCTGAATGTTGGAACTAGTTTGAGCTGATGCTCTCCCGGCAGTATTCTCATTTAATCCATTCATTAATGTATCTCTGATATCAGGCACCTTCATTAGTTCGAACAATGGTAGGCTTACCTTGACTTTCTTGAATTCTTCTAACACACATAGACCCAACCGCTTCAACTCTTCTCCTTGAGGGGGAATGTTCTTCTGTCTATACTCAGGTGAATCTTGTGGATAGCTTGGTGTATTGCTAGCACTTGGGTTTGGTGGTGTAGCGAAATTGTTCGTAGGAACGGAAGTAGTTAAAGGCTCTTGATTCCTTTGATTCCTCTGATAAACTCTTGGTCCAGTGTTTCCTGACGATTGATGAAACACTTCTGTAATTCCTTCAACTAAAACACTGTTATTCAATGGTGGGAAATAGTAGTCTGGATCTTCAATAGGTCCATTGGCTGAAGCAGGTGGGAACTAAGGATTAGGCGGAACCATAGGTCCATTTGCCGATTTTGGAGGGAATCTTCCACCTTGTTTGCACATTAAACTTTCTTCATAGACTGGAGGAAACTTGAAATCCTCAATGATCAATGCTTGGTCATATCTTGTAGTCAGGACAATTTCAAATTCCGTTGTTGGAATGTTTTTTGAAGCTTCATTATTTCGCACTTCCTGCTGGAAAATATCAGCAGCAACCTTGAATTCGGGACAATGCAACTCTGAATGTTGACTAGTGTTGTGTAATCTGCACCAATTGGATAAAGCAGCCTCCGCGAGGAAGACTTTGTCAACTGGTCGACTTTCCGAAGTAGGCGGATTGTCAAGAGCTGACGACACATTTCCATTGTTGGGCGCAGTATTCCACGTTCTCTTTTGATAATTCTGATTATTGCCATGATATCCTTGGTTGTTCTGATAATTCTGATTGTTACTTTGGTAACCTTGATTGTTGTTTTGGTTGCCACCTTGATAATTTCTATGCATACTGTAGAGCTGATTGTTCTGGTTCCTCAGGTGAGTAACCTCTGTAGATAATTTCTTTACTTGATCTATTAACTCTTTCATTTCTTCTTTCTCCTCCTGTGTCCTTGTGGATGTCACAACATTTTGTAGGTACACTGGATGCGTTTGCGGAGCTTGAGAAATGGGGCTCCAGGGTGGAGTACCAACTGATTTGATGGCTAAGCAACTCAATACATCGGTTGTGGAACTTGATTCATTATCGGCGTATGATGCATCAAAGCTTGGCTTAAATTCTGAATTTGATTGGCAGCCGCGAGCGACCCCAAATTGAGCAAAGGTCCACTAAGATTATGGCGTAATATTTTACTAACTTCTATTGCCTTTGCGTATGCTTCGTTCAAATTTGCTGGAGAGGGAGGAGTTCCCACAAACATAGCTGTAAGTGGATCTAAAGCATGATAATATATCTCTCGAGCATTGGGAATGAGATAAGGAGTCTGCAACCTTGTGTAAGCTTTCTGGAATCGGTTGTTGAATGAATTGATAGGTTCATTCTCTTGTCTTTTGCACTCGACAAACTGTCTATGCAACTCCGATGGTGAAATTTGGATTCCAAACTTTCCAATGAATGTCTCTTTTAATTCTTCCCATGAGGTGATGGAACCTGCAAGTAAATGGATGAACCAATGATACACTTCTTCTCCCAAGGAATAGGAAAAGAGCCTGCAAGCAACATCTCCATACTCAATTGGTCTATTTCTCAAATGGTCTTCAAACATCTTGATGTGATCTTCCGCCGTCCGGCTTGAGTCGCTAGCATTGTACATTGAACAAAAATTCTCCGGATTCTTCGGCATCTCATGAATGTCATTGAAATCGAGTGGTGACGGGTTGGTAACCAACCAGGTAGCACCGTTTGGAGGTGGTCCTTGATTCTCGGCCATCTCTTGGTCTTCTTGTTGAAATTGTTGAGCTTCCTCTTGATTTGGATCTGGAAAAGTATCGTCTTCTATCAGCATGTCCCTTGGATTGAATAGTCTATCTCTATCTGCTATATCTGAATTCGGTGAAGCCTCCCGCCTTCCAAGTCTGGATCTGTGAGGAGTCTTCAACTCACAATGTCTTCGATCTCCAGGAGTAGATCTTAGAATTCTTTGAAGTCTCTCGGGTGAGAAGGAATTGATGCGATCCAGGGTGATCTATCTAGGATCAATCCGGACTTGTTGTAATCTTTGAGCAAGTAAATCTCTTTCAATCTGCTCCTCAATTTGTTCGTCAATTCGTTCAGCTATCTCTTCTTCTTCTTCTAAGATAAGAGAAACTCCAATGTATTGTGGTGCACTTGTTTTCACTTCCCAGGCAAAGTTGTTGAAACTGGATATAATCTTTCTTTCGTCTCCTAGGTTCGGTTGATTGAACTCAAGTTTGTCCAATTCAAGATCGTTCGTTCTATCAGGATCAGGCAGCACCATGGTATCTCATACTAACTTGAAATCTTCAACAGGTTCAATTTCTTCCAGGCTGATTGGTAGACTGGTTCTCACGATCAACTGCTTCAGGAACAATGATAATCAGAGGCAAGCTTCCCAACTGCTCTTCTTTGTCTATCACTTTTCTTACTTGTCTGAATTCAGCGTGACTACTTTGGTTTCTCCAAGCAAGAGTGTTGAATTGTGAAATGATATCTCTTTGTTCACCTTGAATAAGTTCTTCTTCAGGCAACACCATTCCGGAACATAATCTTCGAATGACTGCAAGTAATGTTGAGCGCGGGAGTAGGGACAAAAGTCCTGGATAACTCCTTGCGGATTGATCTTGATTTCATCTACTCACAGCATGATAATGCTCAGCCCTCCTTCTAGCGCCAAAAGAATGTTGATGTGTTTTTTATGCACAAAACATTTCAGAATAAAGTACCAAGGTAATTTACCCTCTCTTGAACAAAATCACCTCAGATGCTAAGAATGAGATCAACTAAAATGATTCCAAGGTTTCTACATGTCAGGTCTTGACGAGTGGGTAAGTTCAGTGGTTGATGTGAATTGCTGTGTTTCACTCGGGGGCTTACGCAAATATTTGGATTATCATGAATGATACGGAATAGGTGTGCTGACAACTTAAGATTTATCAATAAGGCTCTGGATTTACTACTTACTAAAAAAGGGGGAAAAAGAATAGGGTTCAGGAAATCTATTCTAAAACTAGGAATGTAGGAAATGATGAATGGATCTAGTGGAATCAAACCAGGCAAGGTCTCACAATCAGGTATTGACACAAGCTTAGTGCAATCATCTAAGGTATACTTAATGATTTTCAGACTTTAACCATCAAACGTAGACACCATCCAAGTTGATGCTTGTCAACGGACGCATAATAGTTGAAGTTATGCTTACTCAAACTCCAGTTGACCACACAAGGCGCACTTACCAGCGGCAAGAGGCTAGTGGTATGGACTAAGGATTCCACACAAATATACTCAACAAATCTTCCACTCAATCTAACATACATGAAAATAAATTCTAATCTAAATTCTAATCTAACTTGGAGGAATTGAGAACCATGAATGCAAATACAACACTTGAAGAGCAAAATCACCAACAATTGAACAATGATTAGGATTCAAATAGCTGTAGCATATACCAACAATTCTACAAAAACTCTCCCTTACAAATGAGAGACAAGGAGGCATATATAGAGTCTCTTACAAAAATGGATGGCCCAGATTGATCTAAGATCAACGGCCAAGATCATGCCAACAAAACCCTAGAATTGCCCTAATTAGGGTTACATAAAAAATGGTGCCACCAACATATGGCCCAATGAAAAGATACCTAGTCATCATATAGGGAATCTTCTAGAAGATTCCTTTCTGCATCTCTCTCTCTCTCTCCTAGTATACTCCAAGAATCTAGCCAATATTGAATCTAACTCCTCCATGGAAATGCTAGGCAAGGTATCTTGCTGTAAATCAATCACATCCAATGAATCCGAGCAAGCATTGAAAGTGTTCTCCCATTCTGGCATGAGCTTCTACGAATTATGAACATGAATCAACAAAGAGACCAAGTCATCTATCTGACTCTTTTTCAAAGAGTCCAACTGGCAAAAATACAAATTTTATTTTGTCTCTTAATTCGGCTAAGTGTAAACCACTAGCATCACTAACATCAACACCCAATAATTCCTCAATCGAGGCAAGGATCTTCATCTGAATGTCCTGAATTAATCCTTCCATCTCCATACAACTCAATTGGGCGTTCTCATAAGCTGATTTCTTCAAGGCTAATGCACAATACCAGCCATGGAAATCATATATGTCTCCACTGTGCACAATGTTCTCGCTGACCAAGGTAGAATTAGGAACCTTCTTCAATGCCAGGATGCGTGGAATAGTCTTGTCTTGAATGGGCCGGAATTCTTCCCAAACTCCCTCCAAATACTGGATTCTGAATACGAGCATTGTTGTCTTATCAAATGCATGGACAAACTGAGTAAGGAAATCATCTGCCTGCTTTCTTGTGCTCTCAATCCACTTTTCCACCTCTGAGTGTGTACCTCTCGCTACCTCGCAGTGTGAATGTATTCCATGGTCAACTGTAATAGGGGAAATAAGGGTGGGATCTCCACGCCTTGTCCCTGCAATATACTCTGAGTCTAATATTTTCTTCTCTGTACCTTTCATTCTCCGCAATCGCTCTATCTAACCTTGCATTGATTGCCTGGAGGTTGTCACCAATCTCCTGAAATTCCTGCCCTGCGAATGGAGGACCAAGGGTGACTGAAGTAATTTGGAAATCCATAGGAGTAGCAATGTCCGTTGTCACGCTTGCAATAGGAACAACAATCTGCGCAATCCGCATTCCTATCTCATCTCTAGCTATGTGCGACAAAATCTCTGCTCTCTTGGGCTCCTCCTTCTTAGCACTCCTAGCTAGGTAGTCATCAATATCATCAATAGGCTGTACCTTTATCATTTGTTTACTTTTCTCCATGCTTCTCCTCAGCCATTCAGGAATAGCGGCCATTTCCATACCATCATCAAGACATACTTCTCGATCAAGTCCTTTCAATGCCGAAATAACATCATCATTATCATCAGGATTACTCCTGGTCCAATCATATACTTCATTTCCCAAGCTAACTTCCAAAAGGACAGTAGGGGATTTCGGCTGATCATTATTCTTATCAGGAGGTGCAGATGTCGCTGTGGCATGGAATTCCTGAATATTCTCTGGTAGTATCATTGTGTTGGAACACTGTTGAGTCTCCTTATTTTGTTATGTTACTTCAATCACTTCGATTGATGAGATGCTGGGAGGGGGTGAAGGAATGATAAGTGGAGTGATAGTCTTTTGTTTCTTCTTCACCTCCTCAATCTTCTTCCCTCTAGCCTTGACTTCTCTAGGCGCGTTCTTCCTTCTCTTGGGAGCGTGACTCTCTTCGTCTGCATGAATCTTGACATCACTGACAGTCCTCTGATCATCCTCGGAAGTAGACTCTTCCGGCTTCATCCTTTCATAAGTGAAGGGAACACCCATGTCAACCAACTTATTCATCTGCATATCTACCCATGTGCAGGAGAAATTCAAGACCTCTCTCATCAATACATTCAGGTCAATCTCTTCTGATTCTGACCAATTTGGCAATAGGATTGCCTTCTTCGTTTCATTCTCATAATGTGGGTGTGTATGTCTCTATCATCTAATACTTGATCAGGGATGAGGAAAAGTCCACACTTCCTCATGAAATCCATTGCCATTTTGGACCACATTCTTCTCTTTACTGCTTGTTCGTCCATTAAGTTAGCCCAATAATCCTCCATGTCAACCTTGTGAGTGAACTTCTCTCCCCTGATCCTTCCGACCTTCTTGTTTGGATCGAATCTTTCTCTCTTCTTATAGGTAGCAAATCTGTAGAATGCAAGCTCCTCACCTGCAGTGCTGGCAGCTATGGCGGATTGGCAAACCTCTGATGTCTTCCCAATTGAAATAGGGAATGTCATTCTTGTCCTGTGCTTCTCTCTCTGGATAACATCGAACTCTAGAAGTTGTCTCACCACTTCCAACAATATCATTCTGTCGATTGGATACCTAGGAAGTCTGTAGGGTTCAGATTGAAACCCATGAATCTTGAGGTATGTGAAAGTGGGGAACTGTATATACCATGATCCATAATTTTCTATTAACTCTGTTGCCTCCTTGGACAATCTTCTGTGGATTCCGCCTTGCAGCATCCGTGTGATGTACATAGTGAATGCATCATTCACTCTCTTGTAGTCTTCAATTCTGTGCATGCTCAGCTGGGGGTAGCATTCATAACTCTTAAATTGTCCTTGCCCATTCCCGACTTCACCTTTGCATATTAATCCTCTGTATGAAACAAATCGTGCAAGCAGGTACACCAAGTAGGAAGTCATGGCGAATGACTTGGACCGCTCTACATTCCTCAGCTAGAAATCCAGATTGTCACTTATGATCTTGGACCAGTTCACCAGTGTTCCTCTAAGACAATCTTGGATGAGGTAGAACATCCATCCATGAAATATTGCTCCCTGCGGCATCCCCATCACTTTGTTGAGTAGGCATATCAAATCACTATATTCTTCCTTAAAATCTATGCACATAAGTGTCTTGGGAGCCTTGGAATGATTAGACCTAGGCTCGATCATCCACTCTTTGTTAATCAAATTCTTACATACACCCATCTTCTTCGTGTATCTGTCTGCATAATCCTCCTTGGTCACATCCTTCATGTTTGTTCCGCATGGAATTCCAAACACCTCAGCAATGGCATCCTCAGCAAGGTAGGCGATGACTACGCCTTTAGGACTCTTGATCATTCTTGTGAGCGGATCGTAACATCGTGCACATTCCAAGATCAACTCACCGCACTGTATGGATTGTGGAAATCCAGCGGCATGGAAAATGCCACTCTTCATAATATTCGCATATGCTGAGGAAGGAACTTGATCTCTGACGCCGAACATCCGGCGCTGCATCTGGTCGAAGTCCAGGAAATGCATGTTTGTATCAACGATCTCCTTCCATCTGGAAGAATCTTAAACTCTGGATAAAATCCAGTCTCCAGCGTCTTCAACAGCTCTTTCCTTTCTTTGTATCCTGACTTGGACATCGCACCGGATTGATGATGACTAAGGAAAGGGTGTGAAAGATTGTGTTTTCACACAATGAATGTCTGAAGACACCTTCCACAGTCAACAATGGAGGTCAAAATCTGAAGACAACCTAAAAACCAGTCTTTTAAAACATGTTGTAATCTTCAGAAATGTGCATAAAATTGATAAAAATCAGTTTTATGATCAAAACAATCATTTTCTGAAATGTAAGTATGGCTGGTAAAATTTAGTTTTCTGAGGACAAGTCTGAAAATTGAATATTTCAGACTTACCAGCACCTTGCAAAGTGGTTTAAATCCCTGAAAATGATGAAAAATTGCTAAGGAAACAGCCCCAAGCAAATTCGCCAAAATTGGTTAGGTGGCTGGAAATGAAAATTTCTGAGGACAACCGCCTAACAATGGAGTTTAAGACCTGCAACAGCGATAAAATGGTCTAAAAAATGCACAGAAAACTCCATAAAACACATCCAAATGCTAAATGTTTAAGTTGGAATTCGCTGGGCAATAAAAACTTAAGTCTGAAAATTAATGGCAGTCATTAATGGAGGTCAAAATCTGAAGCAAACCTCAGATTTGAAGCGAATCAGTAGGTTGGAAATGATGGCAGCCACCAAACATGCATGAAAATCATCAAAATATGGCACCAAAACACCTCCCAAGCAAAATCGAAATTTTCCCAAGTCTAGCCCCAAAATGGAATTCTGAAAATTGATGTCAATGGCAGCTTAGATCTGCAGCAGTGAAGGATGGCAGCAATCTGGAAAAAATCGCCCAAGTTGGGGTTGGATACCCAAACACAAAAATTTGCCTTTGCAGAAAATTGAAATTTTCAGAATTCTGAAAAATGTTGTTAATGGCAGCAATCTGCAGCAATGAAGGTTTGAACAGCAAGCAAAAATGGTGGAGGAAAAATCACCCAAGTCTCCAATCATGAAATTGCCAACTTTCACCAAAAAATGCTAAATTTGGAAAAAATCACCAAACTTAGCAAAATCGAAAATCTGAAACTGGTCTTTAATGGCAGCCAAGAGGAATAGATTAGCAAGCTAGAAAAAATGGAGAAAAATAAATCCTCAATCCCACACTTCACAAAAACGCCTTGCTAAAAAATTCGCCCAACTTGGAGAAAAATCGCTTTCATGGAGACACCTGGTAGAAATAATAATAAAATAATGCTGAAGTTCTTCTCATATACTTGCTTTCATCTTTCACTTTCACCACACAAGCAATGTGGTATAAAACACTTGTATAAATACTTGCTTGGTGAAACACTAACTTGCTTCTAGAAGGTTCAAACATTTAATAATTATTGCAAGTTATTAAATTTGCTTTTAAATTTTAAATAATCATTTAATAATTATTTAAAAGCAATTAAATGGGGCTTTATTTATTAAAATATTGGGATTTAAATCCAAAACAAGCCTCCAGGGGAAAATCACTATCAGTTGGGATTGAAAAATCCCTTCAAAAATCACTTAAGTGTCAAAATTTACCCCATAAGGGAAATTCGACCCATGCTTGGATAAAAAATCCATGCATAACTTTATCAAAATGCACATAAAACCTCCCCAGGGGAAATTCGATGTGAGTTTGGACAAAAATGCACTCAATTTGCAAAAAAAATCACCCCCAGGGGAAATTCAATATGTGTCTGGACAAAATCCACACTCAAAACTCACTTATCTTGGAAAAATACCTCGTTGGTGGAAATTCGACCTCAGTCTGGATAAAAATACGGACTCAAAACTCTTCATAATGTTCCCAGTGGAAAATCGATCCATGTCTGGATGAAAATCCAGACAAAAATCCTTACAAAAATGCTCAAGGGAAAATCGACCTCTGTTTGGATAAAAATCTGAACAAAAATCCTCACTTAGTTGTCACAAAAATCCTGGTGGAAAATCGACCCAGGCATGGAATTATCCTTGCACTCCAGTCCACACTCCCAGGGGAAATTCGATGGCAGTTTGGATAAATCCTGACACTTAGCCAAGTTTTAGCACTTCCAAGGGAAATTTGACCCAGGTGTGGATAAACAGTGGGGGAAATTAGTAGCCAGTATGGATTCCAGGGGAAACCAATGTGTAGTATGGATTTTGAGTGGGGGAATGGGTTGGGTAGACTGGAATGTGAGGGGAAAAGCACCTCTAGCATGGATTTTGACCCTTTAACCCTTGGAATATGAATTTCCCTTAGGATTTTATCATTTTAACCACTCAAAATCACTCAGCAACTTTAAATTTGACTGGACTTAGACTAATTTTCCATAAATATGAGCGAAACGCTAGGAAAATATTGGAATAAAGTGTGAAACCAACTTAAATAATACCTTAGGAGCGAGAAAACAACTCCAAAAGGTCTGTGAATATCTTGGCACTTTAAAATCACTGATGCGCGTGTTTAAAAACACGTTAACGCTCAATAGGTCTACACTTAGACAAAACTTAGGATCATTAAAAATATCATCTTTTGCAACTTGATCCTATAACTTCAAAGACCCTAGACAGCACTAGGCATGATCAAAACTCCGAGACTCGGGCACGGGAAACGCAAAATTGCCCACTAAGCAGTCAAAACCCTAACCCAACAACGCAGGAAGCTGGCAAAGAGGGGGTCCCCGTTAGCAATGGGGCGATGTGTGAAAAGGTCACAATAGGACCTATACTTGGTCTTGGTTGATCTAGGTTATGTACCGACTTTAATGTAACGTGTGGATAGGACCTATTAATGTATTTCCGAGATGTCTTATGTGTTGATATTATTTGTTTGGTCTAAGGACGACATGGTTTGCAATTATGTAATTGGTTCATTGTCTGGTGGCCGACCTGATTGTTTATGGTCGAGGGTTTGTATATATAGATGTAAGATCTCATTGTAGATCATCATGGTTATTATTAGAGGTCATGGTCAAAGAATGTAATGTGCGAATAATGTAATATCATTCAGGCAAAGGAGTTGGTCGATCATTGGAGATCGAATTGGGTTTATGTAAGAGGATTTAGTCCTCCGGTATTGAGCTTAACCAGAACTGTACTCAGGCATAGGAGATGCTATCTTTTGCAGTTCAACACTTCTCCTGATTGTAGTTTGGATTTCTATATAGTCAGTGAGAGTCCTTTTGTGATGAGCAGTGCGCTCTAGGTTGTTGGCCTTCCTGCAAGTGCAAGTGCAGGCCCCTCAATTGTAATTCACATACAATTGAGGGTAGGCTTCCCATCGTGGTTTTTCCCTTTACCGGGTTTTCCACGTACAAATCTTGGTGTCATGTGGATGGTTTATTCTGTGATTATTGTTTATGCTTAATTGGTTTATTTGCTATTCCGGTATTA
Organism: Cryptomeria japonica; assembly: GCF_030272615.1. Classification (NCBI taxonomy): domain Eukaryota; kingdom Viridiplantae; phylum Streptophyta; class Pinopsida; order Cupressales; family Cupressaceae; genus Cryptomeria; species Cryptomeria japonica. The sequence continues at coordinate 638,284,921 of NC_081414.1, forward strand.
ATGTTTTGGGTTCCGGTATTAAAGTTTAAATTGCTAATGGTTCCGGTAATCTGTGACAATTGATTCACCCCCCCCCCGCTTCTCTCAGTTGTCTTCCAGTTATTTGAACTGTCTAACAATTGGCCCCTTGGCCACCAATGAATCTCAAATGAGATGACTGATGTATCACCTCCTCAATGCAACCCCTCGAGAGATCTTTCACTCCCTCAGTTATGCTATCAATGGGAGTTTTCGTTCCCAAAGACAAAGATCTGCAAAAACCCCTTGGCTCCACAAAACCAATCAATACAAATATCAAACAACCGATGCTCAATAATGAGGCTGCCTCTATTTATTCTTTTCCCTCAAGAGGTCGGCCTCCTAGAAGAAATAAAATAATATTTAATTGAACTTCTAGAAGATTCCCCTTAAACATTAATAATATTATTTAAGTGACTTATTTAATTTGCACTTTAGATAATTAAAATATCATTATGAATATAAAGTGCAACACATGTCACATCATATGTGAGAATTTATTATCGCACGAAAAATCATATAAAATTAAAATGTGAAGCCATGAGTAACTGTCCAAGCGCCCCTCTTATCAACTCCTTGGCCTACGAGGGTCAATTAATAGGCCAAACCCCTCTGCGGACTGATCCTCATGAAAATGAGGACATTACAAAAGATGGAAGGAAATGGAAACGAGGGGAGATGGAAGGGACTTAATCGGGCTTGGGCATCTACTAGTAGTGCTGGGAAAGGCAGATCGGAAGCTTTGGAGGGAAAAGGAAGTGTTGTAACTCACTTTATCTTAAAGAGAGAGACCTGATCAACCCCTAAGCAACTACAAATAAGAGGCTAATAGCAAAGACATGACAACTACCAACGGCTAAGCTAAGACAACTAGCCTAGAAAGTGAAAAAGTGGAGGTCCCCATTTGCAATGGGGTGATGTGTGAAAACGTCACAGCAGTCCCAATGCCAAATTAGCCTTCAAAAAGAGAAGAATTTGAATCTTTTGAGGTTCCTTTGACCCGTAGAAGTTTGTTATTGTCTTATTTTTAGTGGGTTTGGCATGGTACACACGTCTATCAGCTTTGGTCCATGCAGGACTGGTCTAGATGAAGATGAACCCACCTCTACAGTTTTGGCTGTAGACAAACCTATCAGATACACGTGTTCTTCTAATTGGAAGCTGGATTATCCCAAAACCTCTTTGCATTTATGATATTCCTTTGCGTTTTCTGCTAGTTTTGTTTCGCTGAATTGTCATCCTGGAACATAAGAGTGTTTCACTTTGCCTGTCATTTTGATTAGCAAATGAGATTAGTGCCCTAGTTGAACTTAATATCATGATCCACCTTTGATCACGCTTTAACAATGATGGAGCCAAGTTTTAAATTCTTACACTTTTTTAACATGCTTACAAACATGTGGTAACATCAACTATGTGAATCGTGCCATTAACATTTAAGAAAGGATTTGTGAATGGGCTAGTTAAAAGTGAGACATGTAAAATAGTTCAAAAGAAATTTAACCAATTGGGAAAGCCGAGTTAAACTGTATAGCAAAAGCAGATAACTTTTCTTCCTTGGCAGTGATGACTTTTAATAATAAGCGCTTGCACTATGTCAACACTCTTAGAAAACTTCTAAGTTATGTTTGTTGGATTCTTCATGTCTATAAATACACACATATGTGCCCATAGGCAGCTAGCTCTTTGTCTCTTGAAAATATTGTATATAAAATTATAAATGGTTTTCAAAGTAGTATACTTTTTGTCAGTGTCATTCCAAATTACCGAAAACCTCATTAATTATGTATGTAAAATAATAAATTATTCTTTAAACATCAGATTTACACAAATGACACTAGTTCGTGATTTGTGTAGTTAAAGCTGGTTGAGCATGAATACAAGCAGATGTCAGCCATGTTCAAAGCTAAAATTGCAGAACTGGAGGCAAGTGCATGTTTTCAAGATCTTATTAATTTATTACTACTTGAGATGTTTCTTAACTGCATATTCTCTAAACAGTTGTATTTGGTTCCAGGAAAAATCTAATGACCTTTCACATCTATTACGAGATATGCAAGAAAGGGAAGGCAAGGTATTTTATTGTATTTTACAGCCTCAAGTTGTACAATTTGTTTTGGCTTTGTTTGCAGAATTCTAGTAAAATTCAAGGCAAAAAACAATTTCAGTCAAAACTTACATCTACCAGGGAAATTAAGGATTTATCTCCCACATCTGGTACTACCTCTATCTTGACCACTTTTTATTAACAGTTATCTATAGATTATCTTCTGACAAAAATGGAATATCATGACAGGTAACTTGTCTAATGAGGCTGATGGCTCTTCAAATATAAATGAATCTGCAAGCGAAGAAAATTCAGCTGAAAGGAGGTTAGCTCACTTTTCTGTTACCATCTTTTGATGATTTGCATTCCACAAGAGCTCCAATTGTATGAAATTGACATCCTAATCTTTTGTCCTAACCAGGATGTGTTTAAGGAGAGGGTCAGATAAAATTAACTACAAGGAACCATCACTAAAGAAGAAGCTCAGGAAAAACAATCAACATGAATGGTTAGATAAAACTTCATCTCAAAGCAATTGCCATGGTGGTGCTCTTCATGGTCTGGATAATTTGGAGAAAGTTTGTGAGAATGAAGTGCTGCATTTTAGTGATGTGCCTGAATTTGACCGAGTGATACAGGATCATTCAGCTTCTGGAGAACTCAGAGACCTGCGGGAGTCTATAGAATCATGCCAATCCCTTGAAGATGCTTGCTTTTCTTCCATGAAAATGTCAGCTTTTAGAGGTAAAGCAGCAAGAGTTAAGATTGAACAGTATCAAGATGAAGAACAAGAGGGGTGTGCTCACCCCGATTCATCTTTGAATGCTGCTTTGAGTTTAGAGTCGACTCATCCATTGAGATCGCTGGCAGGAAGACCTATGCGGAAAGCAGCAGAGGCTGTGGTTTCTTACAAGGAAATTCCTTTAAATATCAAAATACGAAGATCAGCATGAAGCATTGATTGCTTTCAGCACATGAGATCCTTCTTTTCTTGATGTAAATTGTTCAAATATATTGAAAACTTTATCAGGAAGAGCTAACTCAACATGGGTTATGGAAACCGCTTCAAATCCTCATTGTATTATATGGGGAAGCAACAACTTTGTCTTTCCTGCTAAACTAACCGTCCTCGGAACTTCATGTATGTAGTTGATGAATATGCCATGTTCTTGAAAAACATACTTTATTGGCTTGATATGTTCAAGTTTTGATAAACACATTAGTCAAAATGAGGTTGTACTTTTATCTATTCATATTTTTGGTAGAAAGATCTCAGATGTAACTTGCTTTTAAGAGTTTGGTGGGGCTGTGTGTTTCTCCAAGTCAAATATTTTCTATAGTTACAGCCTTACAGGCAGTTGCTGATAACTGAAGGATATATATGTGAAGAGCCTTTTGGGATGTTTGGAGATTATGAGAATTTATTCTTACACGGTGGATAAATTGCAAGGCTGTTGAGGCATATTAATTTTCCTGGAACAATGAATATTTCAGTGGCTAGCCAACTTGCCAGGAAAGAGAAAGTAATGCATTATACGCAAGTAAATAATTAGTTTTGAAGTGATGATTGCATTAAACAAATCATGGATTATGAGCTCCCTATGATGATCAAATCATCAACATACAAAACCAAAAAAAATAGCGCATCATCCTTTCATACAACATAGATGTTTAGATTAGAGTGACATTTAGTAAATTTGACTAAGAGAAGGAATCCATCTTGGTATATAAAGTCTTGGGTACATGTTTGAGGCTATAGATAGATTTCTTAAGTTTTTGATACCAAAGAAGTATCTTGAACGAACACGGATATTTAAATTTATCTTTTGCAATTGTTTTCCTCCATTGTGTGTGTATGTTTATCAGCTCTCAAAAGACTAGTGCAAACTGCATGGTTCTACTCAGGTTGTAGGATCTTAACTAATGATAACTAATGGTTAGTTTTGTTATAGCGTTTTAAAAAGCATATCTACTTTTCTGCTCCATAAAATGCAGCCAAAAGTGTTGCTGTGGTTGGCTTTTCTTGAATATCTATGTCTTGACTATCATTTGCCTTTGTTCCCATAACACATTGTTGGGATTTCAGAAACATATCTGAGATGTATGCGTTAAATTTCAACATTATTCTGACATGAATTTGTTAAATACAAGGAGATACTTTGTAGTTTTAAGTCATCTTAATCGGATTCAATTTGTTTCTAATACCATATTCAGGAGTGCTTTGCTAATAATAGTGTTCCATGGGGATGCGTCTCCCTGAAAACCCAGGGTGTTTCAGAGAGAGGGATGGCCCCAGGATGAGGGGACAAGTATGGAATGTCACCTCTCTGCCCTGGCATCCCTCTGTCACTTGCAGGAAGGAACATCCCTCCATATCAAGGGATGTTCTTGCAATGTGATGAGCCTTTCGGCATATATAACAGAGATACTGATAATTTATGCTTACACGGTGGATAAATTGCAAGGATGTGAGTATGAATTTCCTTTGAAAAATTTCAGTAGCTAGCAAACACACCAGGAAAGACAACTTTTTAAGGAAATATTTTAATTTACGTTTTCTAATTGTTTACACACCAGCAAAGATGACTTTTTCAGAAATCTTTTAATTTATGTTTTCTAATTGTTCTCCTCCCTTGTATGTGTGTGACCACCAACTCAGGAAAATATAGTGCAGACTTCAACGCTCTATTGGGTTCCAAGAGCTTAATTAATGATTAGTCTAGTGACGGTGTTCTGAGAATCAGATCTAACTTTTGCTCCACAAAATACAGTCAAAAGTGTTATTGTGGTTGCCTTTTATTGATTGTTTCGGTCTTGGCTTATCATTTGTAATTTGTAATTATTCCAGTAATACATTGTTGGAATTTTAGAAATATATCTCCTATCGGCTATTCTCCACATAAAATAGCACGAAGTATAATTTACCATGCGTTAAAATGGCACACACATGCATACAAAGTCATACAAAATGGAGCCAGCGTCCACTTGCTGCAGTACTTACCTTTGACGGAGCGACTAACGGAGGAATAATGCAAGTCAAGCCAGGAATGGAGGGAGTAATGCAGCCCAGATTTATTTTAAAATGTTTGCCGCCCACTATTCATGTTTAAATTTTTCAGTATTTATTTTAAACTCTTTGCAGCGTAGAATTTATTTTTAAATATGTTTAATTTTTAATTTTTTTTAATTCTTTTTATTTTATTTTATATGTCGTAAGTGATGATACTTTTTTATATCAAATCATTTATTTTGATAGTGTTATTTTAATTTATTTTATATATTATAGAAGATTGTGATTATAAGAAAAATATAATTAGTATATCTATATTTTAAAAATATAGGTAAATTATGTCAGAGATATCTTATAATTGTTGGAGCAAATGGGGATAGTTTCATTTTATATTAAGTAATAAAATAACACCTCCACAAAAACCAAAAGATGACATATTTCAATTGTTTCAAAATTGAATTTTTCTTTAGGAACATTTTGATATATATATATAATCAATTATAAATATAATATAGCTTTTAATATTAATATTATATTTTTAATATAATATTGTATTAGTAAAATAAATATTTATATTTTGTTCTTTTTGTTCAATTATATTTGTAAAAACAAACTAAAATTAATGTTGAGGTAAATAAAATAATTCTTCATATAATTTCAAATGAGAAAGCAAAAATTATTGAGATAATTCTAAATTAAATTAAAGTAACTTTTAAGTAATAGATTAATTATAGTAAATGAAATAAAATAAAATAACTATAAGTAAAAATTTAGGTATTCATGTTATATTAATATGTTTTGACATTGAGATAAATAAAATTGTATTTAATATAACTTTAAAAGTAAATAAAAGTAAACAATGTGAATTAAATTTAAAAATAGTAAGATAATTTTAAATTAAAATAAAATAACTCTTATATAATATATTAATTATAAAAAATAACATAACTTTTTTAGTAAAATAAGACAATTCTTAACAAATAGAGTAACTTTAAGTAGATATGTAGCTATTCATGTTATATTAATATTAATATTTATATATTTATTAAAAATAAAAATAAACATAACTAAAATATATTATATTATCTTATAATAATATCGATATTATATTATTATCATAATATATAAATGTAATGATTATTAATATTAATATTTGAGTTAAATTATTGACTATAAATTTTATGATTGTTTAAATAAAAATAAAATAAAGCAAATAATATAAATAAAATATAATAACCATTAAATAATTCATAAATGAAATAGAAAAATCATTGAATAAATTAAAAAAATTAAGAATGTTTTAGATAATAATAATAATGTAATTATTTAATGAAGATAATAATATTATTCATGTAATGTAGATAATAATAATCATGTAATTATTAGATTAAAAAATTGATTCATGATTTGACATAAATGAGTAGCTTGCTAAGTATATTTACAACCCAACACCATTTGTTCACAAGATCAATTTACCAGTGTACCTATCCAACTACCTAATGTTTGATTCTTCAATTTCATCACCTACAAGTTATCAATCTCACTCCTAGATATCAAAATTGGAGTATTTTTAGAATTACAAGGTGCAAATGCCGCTGGAGCTATAAAAATCTTTACAAAAATTCTCAATTGTTTTAGTTGTTCTTTGAGTTATTTTTTAGCTTCTTCATCTTTAGAAATTCTCAACGTCAAAGTTTTCAATAGTAGAGTCTAGATAGGCCACCTATTCTTCCCTTTTTGTTTACCAAAATTGACTTAGGCCATTTGGTAATGTTGAGGGTTCATTTCTTTGACATCTTTATCTATAATAAAAGTTGTTATTTCAATAATCCTTTCCCTATTTCATTTTGTCCTGATGAATAGGAGAATTTTGGGCTTCTTCTGAGATTTCTCTTTATTTATCATTGCTTATATTGCTACCAAATCTAATGATTTCACTTGTGCAATCCTTTTTATAGCAAAAAAAATCTAGCTTAAGAAAAATTGGGCCCATGGACGAATGGTAAAGAAAAAGGAGGGAATTGAGATACCTATTGTCTAGGTCATCACCTCTCCATCCCACCCTTTCTCTCCCCTCTCTAGGTTTCTCCCTCCCTTCCTCTCCACCTATCTACCTCTAAATATAGGTCTTATTACCCACCTCTCTCTATCCCCCTCTATTTATCTCACTCCTCTCTTGCTATCTAGGTCTCTCACCTCTATTTATCCCTCTAGGTCTCTTACCTATCTATGCGTCCCCTCTATAGTTCTGTCCCTCCCTCTCTAACTCTCTCTCTCTCTCCCTCCCTCTTAATCCAATCCCTTTATGAACTTCCTCCTCCTCTCCCTCTCTCTCTCCCCTAACCTCTTTATCTCCTCCTTCCATAGGTCTCTCACTCACTCCATGCCTACCGCTCCATCCATCCCCTCTTACTCCTCTCTTTGTTCTTTGGTTTCTCCTCTTCTACCTCCCTCCACTCTCTAGGTATCTCCCTCCCTTTCTTTCCCTCTCCCTCTCTATCTCCCTATCCATACAACCATACCCCCATATCTATCTTGCTATCCCACTCTCTTTTATTCTCTCTTCCTCTTGTATTCTCTCTCTCTCTCTCTCTCTCTCTCTCTACTATCTAGGTCATCACCTCTCTCTCCCCTCTCTAGGTTCCTTGTTCCCTTCTTCTCCACCTATCTACCTCTACATCCATTTCTCATTACCCACCTCTCTCTATCCCCCTCTATCTATCTCAATCCTCTCTCTCGCCATCTAGGTCTCTCATCTATCTTTCCCCATCTAGTTCTCTCACTTATCTATTTGTCCCCTCTCTAGTTCTCTCCCTCTCTCTCCCCCTCTATCTCCTTCCCCCTTTACACTTATCTATTTCTAAACTCTCTCCTTCTCTATCTTCCCTCACCTCTCTATCTCATCCTTCCCTAGGTCTTTTACTCCATCCATCACTTGGTTGTTATTTTCCGGAAAGATTTCTTAAATCTTAGGGCTGACCTAATGACACATTTCATTTTCCTGCATTCGTGAATGTAATCTTTTGAGGCCAACCTGGATATGTTTCGGTGGGTATAAAGATGATGTTATGTAATCATTTATAGGGGCGGAGTAAATAAAACTTGGAATAAGGATTGAGATTCGCATGTGGTGATCTAGTTGATTATTAGGGTCTCGGTTGGGTTGTTTCTGGCTTGAAGCCTGCATGTAACTGGTTGTGTAGGAGAAAAAGTGACACTAAGCAAACATGCCCTAATCTCACTTTCAACCACACACTTGTGGAATACGAAAGAGCCTAGAGGTATCACACAATTGGCTACTTCTTTTTGTGGGAGAGAGAGCCACAAGATACCTATTAGGATTTCTATTCCCTTGTTGTAATTGAAAGATAAAATGATGCAAGTTCAATCCCTAACCCCAAAGTGCAAGTATGAACTAATAACAAGATTGCAGAATTGAACTTAAATGATGGAAAGCTGTAAACACAAGGATAAGACAAGAATGAAAATGCGTACCCGGAGTTAAAATCTGACTGAAAATGTTCGGGACGGGGGCGCGGGCGCCACTGTCCTGATTCTGCCCCTGAAACTGCTCCGGAAACTGCTGTTTTGCAAAGCTGTCAAAAATGCTGAAAACTGCTGTCAGAAGGACCAGGGCGCCCAGCGCCCCTGTCCCAGGGACCAAGGCGCCCAGCGCCCCTGTCCTGGTAGGACCAGGGTGCCCCACGCCCCTGTCCTGGTCTTTTGCTCTGAGATTTGGTGTGAAGTTCGGTCTCCGTCTGCTTCTTCCGGATCTGTAACTTGCGGCGTCGTCCGAGTCCCAAAACCTGCACTTATATCTGAAAAGGTGTTTGGGCGGCTATATAGGGTTTTGCCTTAGTCAAACCCCCGCTTTGGTGATTTCCACCTCCACGAATAGCCAAGTTGTATTGTAAAATGTATTGTGTGTGCAGACCTAGTGTGTGTGCAAGGTCCTTAAATGCAAGAAAGCAAACTAGAGCAACCTAGAAAGTAAACCCTAATTGCTTGTAAATGATAATGTAAATGCTCTAAATCAAGATGCAAAGTGATCTAAAGCATGAATAAAGGATATATTGAAGCTTATGCAAAGACATGAAAACAACATGAAATCATACCCAACCCTTAAGGGAGGAGTACAAGCCAATCTTCAGTCGGTAATCTCCTATTGCTCTTCAATGTCTTCAAAGCCCTAAATGGATGAAATTGATGAATGCTTGATGGAAGGATGTTGAATGTTGTTGAAGTCCTCAAAGATCTGCTCTTTTGCCGCATATGAGGTTCCTGAAAATGAAAAATCGGATCCTTTCAAATGAAGAAAGAGAGCTTTTATATATGAAACCCTAGGTCATAATTTCGTCTTTTGGCCGACCTAGAGATTGAATCTCCCGCCAATTTCTTGGGGTTAAGCTTTATTTTATGATTGGATCGCGCTCCTAAAATTTGGGGAAAAATGTCCAGGACCATGTTGCACTCCGGGCGCCATGGTCCCGACAACTTTTCACCAAATTTTCAGGGCCGTCGGATATGATGATTTTAGAGAGAATCCCGAAGTTACAGGAGATTTTGAGATGTTTTGACCCCCGAAACCAAGCCCCCAAGTTCAAAATAGGGCTTAATTAGGGTTTTTGATTAAATGATGTATTGGAAGAATAAAATGAAAGGGGCACACTTTAATGAAAAGGGGCCAACTTTATGATATGGGAGATGATAAAATAGAACCCTAGACCTAATTAATTTAATTAATTAAGTGCTAAAGGGGAAATGCAATGCAAAATGCAAAATGCGCCAAGGCGGGTGCTAAACTAGGTGTGAAATTGTACCACCCTAGCGAGTGCGTACAATTTACGACGCTACATTTAGCCCCCACTTTAGCGGTCATATGAACACTACGTGCATATGCAAGCTAAAGTACAGAAAAGTAAACATTATTTGAAAAAGGATATATCCATAAGTCTGTCGAACGAAGCCCCCAGCGGTATCTGCAGTACACAGTTAGGAACCGCACCCTACAAAACACACGTTAGATCACAAAATCACCTAATGCTTACTAAGGAAGGTGATGAAAATTCGAGGGTAGCTATATGTCCCCCCCTGTTTCGGCTTGCTAATTTTAGTGAGTTGAAACAGGGTATCATGTTTACCATTTCGAATTGTTAAAGAAAATTGATGACAAATGCTCACAAGAAGATTTGATATGAGATCAAAAACTAATGGAGAATCATTTGGTAAGAAAGAGGACTAAATCTCAATTCCAATACAACAAAGAGTGTGAGGATTTGAGAGTTCTCTAACACAAGATGAAGGATGTAAATGGAAACAAAATGCAAAGAGAAGAAAAGAAAGGAAAAAAGCATGAATACACACATTGGTGATCCATGAGAAGAATAGTGAAAGAGAAAACATGGACTTCTCGCCCCTAGATCTTGTCTAGGTGATTCATGGAAAAGAGGACATGGAAAACTAGCCCCTAGAGTCTGTCTAGGTGATCCATGTAAGGGATGAGAGTGAGAAAGTCTAGCCTTATGCCGCTAGTTCCACTCAACCTCGTGCATGTGTGTGTAAGTGAGGTTAGAAGCATCTCATAGGAGTCTATGCCCGAGTATGCTACAACCTGTATATGTATAGTACAAAAGCGTGACATCTCGCTCTAAGAGTCTGTGCTCTGGTTCCGAGAATAATCACCTTGCATAAAAGAAAAATGGAGACATCTCTCTCTAAGAGTCTGTGCTCTGGTTTCGAGAATGACCCATTGCTCAAAAAGTGTAATGTTTATGTCATAAGCAAAGTAGAACAAGGATACCTACCTTCATCACAAAAGAAGATACCCCAAAAAATGCAACAATGTCATAGATCCAAGCAAGAGAGTTTTACACTCTTTAAGCAAGGATAAGATAGTTGAAAAGGGATATCTTGTAGTATGTGTAAAGGAGATCGTTAGAGGAGAAGAGATCTTTGTACAAAAGACGCCTATCCCCAAGAGGAATTGTCTTAGACAAATATAACATCTTCTAGAATAAGACAAAGAAGAGAATAAGAATGCAATACTTCCATGTTTTGCGAGGTGAAAGTGATTCTTAATGAAGGATGACGCTCTTTTTAACCCAATTGGGAGAGTGAATTCATTATGGATGTATTTTACCAAGTGCAAAAGAGGTTGTAGTCAAGGACTTACACCTCTTGTAAGAGAGAATCCTTGAACCAACAACAACAAATGCATACAAGGAATAACATCAAATAATAAAGTTCACACCATCCACGGAATAGGAAAAAGTGGATCCTTAGATAAAAATAAGGAAAGATCATTGCCTAAATGAGAAGGACTTACACAATCTTCTAGGGAGAGATTTGGACATAAGCAAAAGAAGAGATATATGAAATCACTCTTGTCCCCATAGAAACAAGAGATAACATAGAAAATTTAGGCTATTATGTTGCTTCAAAAATATGATTGCACTTGAAATTGTACCATCATGAATGACAATGAGCCCCCAGTAAATGAGCTACCAATGTCACATAATGATGAGCAACATAATAGCCATTAATGTTATTTAAAGACATGATAGATTGAATGAGGAATTTGAATATGACATGCTAAATGCTCAACTATAAGTGAGATAAAAAACATGTATAAAATGATAAAAATTGAAGAAGAAAATTCACAATAAATCTTAGAAGAGGGATGAGTGTAATTTATTAGAGCCTTATCCCTGGAGGAAAGGACTTTATGATGAATAGGAGATAAAGATTCATAAGTGGATTTAGAAATTTGAGGGGAGTCATAAAGGGATTTGTTCATCGCCAAGATTTCCTTATGAGGGGAATGAGAGTTGATAGAAGTAGAAGATGATTTAGTTGAAGTGAGATCATCATCACTACTAAATATAGCATTCACATTGAGAGATGGTCTTTTAGATGCTTTGGTACGTTTGCAGGGATTATAGCCGAGTCCAAAGGCATAATTGTGAAAATTAGTCTCTAGAGGAACTTTTATCCCTTGTTCATGAGTGCCACAACCATTTCCATGATACCCATGCTTAGCAAAAATGCGAAAACCACGACCATAACGATCAGCCATTTCAGGAAGAGAAGGTGGTTTTTCATAAGACAAAGAATCAAACTCTTCATAATTAGAGGTGTGAGGAGAAGAAGTTTGAGAAGCGGCCACAAAATTATTACTCATAGGTTCAGGTAAGATTGATTGATCTCTAGTTTCTTCCTTCTCTTTAACTTTAAGCTCTCTAGGAGGAACCCTATACTCACCTACAAAGGTGGGATTAAAGTCAAGAGATCCCCAATCGTCTTCTGCGAGAACCTTCTCAGGATCAAAATCCTTTTCATATGTAGACTCAAGTCGAGAAAGATCTTCTTCAGGAGCTTTAGGCTCATCCAAAGAATTTTGATTATCAGAGGGTGATGATTCATCCATAGGTATTTTGTTTAAAGAGTCATCACTAGAAGAGGAAGGTTTAGAAGAACTCCCTTTGGAAGTAGATGTTTGTAAACAAGACTGAAGATTAGTATCACCTATCAAGGTATATGTCTTATTATTATAAATGAATTTAACTTGCCTATGCAATGTAGAAGGGACAGCTTGCATACTGTGAATCCAAGGTCTCCCTAATAACAAGTTGTATGTTAAATTTCCCGGCATAACATGGATAGGAGGAGGCAAAGTAACAGGTCCCACTGTGATGGGTAAGGTGATAATACCTAATGAAGACTTAGCCACATTATCAAAGCCTTGAATGGGACGAGAGTCAGGCTCAATAAGGGATGTATCCACATTCATCTTATGCAATAGATTAATGCTACACACATTAAGGCCAGAGCCATTATCTACCAGTGTTCGTCTTATAGCAGTGTCATTTATGATAACCACAATCATCAAGGGATCATATTGATGTTGAATTTCACTAGTAGGCAACTCATCTTGTGTGAACACAATTTGAGCTTTAGGATTCATCACAGAGTTAACCAAAGACACTATATTACTAGATGTATTAGGTGGAGGAACATTCAAATCTTTCAAGGCATCTTGTAACATTCCATGATGAGCAGAAGAAGTTTGGATCAAATCCCAAAGGGATATCTTAGCAGGGGTAGCTTTAAGTTGTTCTATGAGATCATATTCCTTACCAAGAACTTGTGAAATACGAGGAGCTTGAGGAAGAATAGGTTGGGAAGGAGGAAGTGAAGTTGGGATAACTGGAGGAGGATTAGGTTGCCTATTGTTTCTTGTGTTATAGGTATGAGCAACCGCATGATAACTCTCTCTAGTCAGTTGCTTAGCATACTCATAAGGGCTCTTAGAAGAATAACCTCCTTGCACAGTAACAATAGGTTTCTTAGGAGTGCAAAAAGAATCATTAGCATAACCACCTTGAACCACTAAGATAGGCTTATTTAAAGGTTGAGAATTTTGAGAAGGACAAGTGGCTTGGATAGTGAAGAGAGGTTTGTTAGGTGTTCCATTCACATGTATCAAATTGATTGAGGATGGTTTAGGAGAATGAACAAAAGTGTTGGAAGAATTATTGATAGTCTTCTCTTGCACTAAAATCTTATCACAGATTAGATCAATTTTAGGAGAGAGACAAGGGATAGGCATTGATGTTCTAGTAGGAAGAGTAATACTAGGAAAGGTCATATCATCCTCTATCATCAAAGGATCTACATGGGGAATAAACTCCCTAGGAGAAGGATCAACATTACTCTCTAAAGTCTCACTTTTGAGAGGGAGATCTTTGAAAGAGATGTTAACCATCTTGCTTTGAACTAGGGTATCTTTATGAGTAGAACCAAGTTGAGGAGAGGGAGAATAATTGAGATTCAAGGAAGGTGAGAAACTATCAAGGGAGTTTTCAATCTTGATTTCATCCCCTTTGGCTAGGGTTCTCTCATGGGGTAGAGAATAATCTACACCTTCTTCTAATGGTTCATCCCAAATAGTGAGGTTGTTGAAAGGAATGTTTGAAGTATTGTCAATTTCGGGAGAGGAGATAACATTGTTTATTAATTCCTCATCCTTAGGAGGGAGAGCATCAATAGATATGTTAAACTCATCCTCTTTTTTCAAAATATGTTCAATATGATCTTAAGGGGAGAGAGAATTAAGGAAATTGCTTATTATTTCATCTTCTTTCTCTAAGGGATGCTTATGGGTAAGACAAACTTTAGGAGAAGGGTAAGCATTTATCATTAATTCATCATCTCTAGTGGGAATTTTGTTGGAAAAGGAAATGCCATCACTAGGAAATGTAGGGATAATGTCATCTTCTTGCACAAAAGGATCCTCATGAAGGGAGTGTTTTTTAGGAGGAACATGAACATATTTCTCCAAAGATTCATGCTTAGGAAGGAGATCTTTGAAAGAAGTGTTCATAACCTCTTGTTGCACTAACATGTCCCCATTGGAAGGACCAACTTTAGGAGAAAATAAGTCAATGTCCATCGATACCTTTTCACTTAGAGAGGCATCATGGAAGGAAGGTGAAGTAACATTAAGAAAGGTGTTTATGATATCATTCTCTTCCTCTAGGATAGCTAAATAGGAAGGGCATATTTTAGGAGAATTGTCAAGATCACTCTTAAAGTCTTCATCCTTAGAGCATGGGAGAGTCTCAAAGGGATTGGTAGAAACTCTTTTAGGCACTAAAATGTTGTTATAGATGGGGGGAGGTTCTTTAGGAGGAGGAAAAATTGAAACAAGGGAAGCTAACCCATTATCACATCTATGGAATGAATGCATCATGACAACAATTTTCCTCTTTCAAATGATAACACATGCAAAATGGAAGGCAATGTTTAATTTTAACCAATGCAAGCACTTAGAATGTAGATTTAGAAAATGAAATTTATGATTCAAATGATTTCCTAAATCAGATTTAAAATTATTGATCCAAATTAAGCTATCCACAAGTTCAACTTTGAATTGAAAAATTAGGGTTTTAGCAAAAATTTCCTCTAAATTTTTGAATCTTGCAAGAAATTGAGACTTTTAAATACAAATTTGAATTTGAAAACACTCAAATTTGAAAACATAAATCAGAATTAGAGAAGATTGGAGTTCACATCGGGTTCACCAAAATGTGTAGGAGAAAAAGTGACACTAAGCAAACGTACCCTAATCTCACTTTCAACCACACACTTGTGGAATACGAAAGAGCCTAGAGGTATCACACAATTGGCTACTTCTTTTTGTGGAAGAGAGAGCCACGGGATACCTATTAGGATTTCTATTCCCTTGTTGTAATTGAAAGATAAAATGATGCAAGTTCAATCCCTAACCCCAAAGTGCAAGTATGAACTAATAACAAGATTGCAGAATTGAACTTAAATGATGGAAAGTTGTAAACACAAGGATAAGACAAGAATGAAAACGCGTACCCAGAGTTAAAATCTGACTGAAAATGTTCGGGACGAGGGCGCGGGCGCCACTGTCCTGATTCTGCCCCTAAAACTGCTCCGGAAACTGCTGTTTTGCAAAGCTGTCAAAAATGCTGAAAACTGCTGTCAGAAGGACCAGGGCGCCCAACGCCCCTGTCCCAGGGACCAAAGCACCCAACGCCCCTGTCCTAGCAGGACCAGGGCGCCCCACGCCCCTGTCCTGGTCTTTTGCTCTGAGTTTTGGTGTGAAGTTCGGTCTCCGTCTCCTTCTTCCGGATCTGTAACTTGCGGCGTCGTCCGAGTCCCAAAACCTGCACTTATATCTGAAAAGGTGTTTGGGCGGCTATATAGGGTTTTGCCTTAGTCAAACCCCCGCTTCGGTGATTTCCACCTCCACAAATAGCCAAGTTGTATTGTAAAATGTATTGTGTGTGCAGACCTAGTGTGTGTGCAAGGTCCTTAAATGCAAGAAAGCAAACTAGAGCAACCTAGAAAGTAAACCCTAATTGCTTGTAAATGATAATGTAAATGCTCTAAATCAAGATGCAAAGTGATCTAAAGCATGAATAAAGGATATATTGAAGCTTATGCAAAGACATGAAAACAACATGAAATCATACCCAACCCTTAAGGGAGGAGTACAAGCCAATCTTCAGTCGGTAATCTCCTATTGCTCTTCAATGTCTTCAAAGCCCTAAATGGATGAAATTGATGAATACTTGATGGAAGGATGTTGAATGTTGTTGAAGTCCTCAAAGATCTGCTCTTTTGCCGCATATGAGGTTCCTGAAAATGAAAAATCGGATCCTTTCAAATGAAGAAAGAGAGCTTTTATATATGAAACCCTAGGTCGTAATTTCATCTTTTGGTCGACCTAGAGATTGAATCTCCCGCCAATTTCTTGGGGTTAAGCTTTATTTTATGATTGGATCGCGCTCCTAAAATTTGGGGAAAAATGTCCGGGACCATGTTGCACTCCGGGCGCCATGGTCCCGACAACTTTTCACCAAATTTTCAGGGCCGTCGGATATGATGATTTTAGAGAGAATCCCGAAGTTACAGGAGATTTCAAGATGTTTTGACCCCCGAAACCAAGCCCCCAAGTTCAAAATAGGGCTTAATTAGGGTTTTTGATTAAATGATGTATTGGAAGAATAAAATGAAAGGGGCACACTTTAATGAAAAGGGGCCAACTTTATGATATGGGAGATGATAAAATAGAACCCTAGACCTAATTAATTTAATTAATTAAGTGCTAAAGGGGAAATGCAATGCAAAATGCAAAATGCACCAAGGCGGGTGCTAAACTAGGTGTGAAATTGTACCACCCTAGCGAGTGCGTACAATTTACGACGCTACACTGGTTAATTACCGGATGTTCTTTGATGATAATTTGATGATTACCAGATGATTTCCGGAAGTTCTATGGCTTGAATATGATCTGTTTATGTGAATTTGTTATGTTTTCTTGTTGTTTTCGTTGTGTCTCTATCGCTGCATAAGCCGGTTGACTCTTCTGATGGTTTTTACCGGTTATGGTTGCATCAATTGGTATCAGAGCTAGTTATGGATCGGCTGGTGGAAGAATCGTTTGCGAACATTGAGTCATTCATTGAGGTGGACAGATCGTCGATTGGAGGCAGGCTACGTGTGTGTTCAATAGATCATCAAGGGGAGGCAATTGAAACCGGTAGTTAGATCGTCGAGTTGAGGCAGTTCGCCGGAGTGGAAGAAGAGATGCCGTCAAGGAGAACAAACCCCTAGAGGGCAGAGCAAATGATGGAAGACTTCAAGAATGAAGTGAGGAATGGGATCCGAAATGCTTTGGTTGGTTTACGAAGAAACCCTGACTCCAAGGATGAGTATGAGGAAGCCAGTGAAGAGCTTGAGGAAGATGAAGGACTAGAAGATGAGAGAGAGGAAAGATTCTTGAAAGCAGTGGCGCAAGCAAGTAAAGTGCATAAAGTTGAGGTTTCTAACTTTTTCGGAACGCTGAACCCGGAGGATTTGATCTATTGGATCAGAGAGTTGGAGGACTACTTTGAGTTTGAGGATGTCAAGGACTCGCAAAGAGTTCGGTTGACACAAAACAAGCTGAAAGGGCATGCTGCCTTGTGGTGGGAAAAGTTGCAGAAAGAAAGAGTGGAGAATGGTGAATTGAAGATCACTCGATGGAGACAAATGGTTGCAAGGCTGAAGGCCAAGTTCATACCGAGAGACTATGAATTGGAGTTGTTCAAGAAGTCACATAAACTGAAATAGAGAAACATGACCGTGAAGGAATATACTGAGGAATTCTACAAGGTGGTAATCAAATCTAGACATAGAGCGATGGACAGAGAAAAGGTAGTGAGGTACATGAAGATTTTAATAGTTGAAGAAGCTTACCAGTATGCTTTGAAGGCTGAGGAGAAGATGAGAATAAGACAACCAAATAAAGGAAAGGAGAAATTCAAGATGAATGATAGTATGAAGAAACCGGTTGAAGAAGAGGAGTCAAAACCTAAGTGGGGTAAAGAACCGAAACAAAAGACACCAAGGAAGGTAGCAACAGTATCGGTAAAGAATTCCCTGGCAAATGCTTCAAGTGTGGAGAAACCAGACATAGATTCTATGAATGTAAGCAAGGAATGTCAAGAAGTTGTGTGGCAAGTGAAGAACCAGATGGTATTGGATCTAACTGTGCACTGGAGCAAGGAGAATCCCTTATGTTCAGAAGAAAGGATACTAGATCTACTCAAAGGAAGTGTCTTTTCTGAACGATATGCAAATCAGGTGGTAAGTGTTGCAAGATCATTGTAGATAGTGGAAGTACTGATAATTTAGTATCTGAGGAGATGGTTGAGAAGCTTGGGTTGAAGAGGCTTGAGCACCCTTGTCCTTATGAGATAAGTTGGTTACAAGATGATCAGAAGATAGAGATAAAGGAGCAGTTTTTGGTGAGTTTCAATTTTGGGCCTTTCAGAGATGAAGTTTTATGTGATGTTGTGTCAATGAGTGTTTGTCATGTCTTGTTGGGAAAACCTTGGTAGTATGATAGAGGAGATATTTATGACTGTAGAAGAAAATTGGTTACTATTGAAAAGGATGGGCAAAAGTTCACATTGATTTCTTTTAAGGAGAAAGAGAAGGAGGTGAAGAGACTGAGTCTTGAGAGAAGTTGCACTAATGAGAAACCGGTGATAGGGGCTATACTAGAAGGATTGATAGAACCGGTTGCAGAAGTTATACCAAAGGATTTGAAGAAAGATCTGATAGAACTAGTTACAGAGGTTATACCGGAGGGTGACATGAGTTTGTAGAAGGATATGACGAATGAGTCTGATGGACTGATGGAACCGATCGACACAGAGCTCATGGTGACAAACTGGATGAAGTCTTGTGGCAAAAGAAATCCCAAGTGGCAGAAGAAAGAAGGCAATACATAGGGTGAATCTGCATATCTAAAGCAAAGAAAGAAAAACAAAGGGAGTCAAAGGTTAGAGAAGCCAGTTGAGGCACTAGAGGAGCCAAAGCAGAGGTTGGTAGATAAAGAAGATGTTTGGATCAGAAATGAGCATGGGATCTTCATTTCGAATCCTTTTAGATGTTCATGAGTTGCCTCTCATGTAACATCTTTTTCTACCTAGGTTATCTAATGCAAGAGCATCCCCAGTCGATGAGAAATCTTGCATCAACCAAAAAAAAAATTTCTTTTGAGTTTTGTTCTTATTTAGTTCTTTGTGTAGTTTTAGTATTCTTACTGGTATGTATTGATAGTTTCTTGTTCTTCATGGGAGATCATGTTTGTAGTTTCTTGGTAGTTCCATGTGGTTGAACCCAGATTTCTAGTTCATTTGGGTTCTTCTCCGAGCAGTTATCGCTTCCGGTTGGCTGTTTCTGGGTTCCTGGGACAGTTCTTGTGCTTACTGGTTGGTTTTCTTGCATTACCGATGTGATTCTTGGCGTGTAGATCCATCTTGGGTCTTTTTTGATGTTTTTTGGCATGTGGACGACCTTCCTGCTAAACTACATCACTTGGTTGTTATTTTTTGGAAAGATTTCTTAAATCTTAGGGCCGACCTAATTACATATTTCATTTTCTTGCATTGGTGAATGTAATCTTTTGAGGCTGACCTGGATATGTTCCAGTGGGTATAAATATGATGTTATGTAATACTTTGTAGGGGCAGAGGTAGTAGAACTTGGAATAAGGATTGAGATTCGCATGTGGTGATCTGGTTGATCTTTAGGGTCCCAGTTGGGTTGTTTCTGGCTTGAAGCCTGCATGTAACCGGTTAATTACCAGATGTTCTTTGATGATAATCTGATGATTATCGGATGATTGTCGGAAGTTATATGGCTTGAATATGATTTATTTATATGAATTTGTTATGTTTTCTTGTTGTTTCCATTGTGTCTCTATCGTTGCATTAGCCGGTTGACTCTTCTTAGGGTTTTATCGGTTATGGCTGCATCAGATATACATCACTTGAGAATTTCTCAACAAAAACTTACAAGAAAAACACTATATTCTATTACTTCAACTCCTAATACATAATACCATAGGTTTCAGAATCCTTCCCACTGTGCCTAATTTCCCTTTTATAGAACAAGGAAGAAAAACAAGCTTTAGGCCTAGTAGGACACTTGTCAAAAATCTATTGCCTATGAGCTAGATTCTTCCCTAAGGCATATTTACAATGAATATTTCAAAAACTTCTAGATATCATAAATGATGGTGGCAGAGATGACTGCTTCTGGAGGTTGGAGCGACAAGCTTGATGTGACTGGTGTAGGAACGTTCTTCTGCAACATCCTCTGTTAGGGTCAACTGTACTTGGGCGTTGGATTTGTCAGGTACTTTGGGGGCTGATGAGTGAAAAATGAGTGCTCTTATCACCCCATACCAAGTAGGAAACTTGTCCAAAAATGTAGGAGGTACAAAAATGGAAATGACTTGGACTAGTCCTCTTAAGGCTGATCGTCTTCTAAAGAACAATACCTCTTGTGTAGAGTGTCAATCTCATCAGTAGGCCAGACAAACTTCTCAAGCCTTGTATCTTACTTGAATTGCTTCTTTTGTCCCATGTTCTGGTACAATTGCAGCCTCCAAGGTTAACTTATGATACATAGAATTGGCTTCCATGACTTTGTCAATAATGAAATAGCCAATGAATCCAAAACTGTACTGATGACATCTTGGAATCCTTGCTTCCATGTATCCAAATCTTTAATATGTCCTTCTCCTACCAAGATAGTGGGAATATCCCACTTTTGAAGTCCTTGGAAAGAATCAATCATGCCAATCAATGCCTTCTTCTCCTCTTCAATGTAGGGCAACTCCTTAATCAATAAATTATAGTTTTTCCAAGTTGTCCCTACAATTTGGGATGCATTTGGCACATTTTTAACTTCCAATAGGACCTCTTTTATGATTTGACTCTTTGGCAGCCAAGTAATCCTAATAGGTTGAAAGAATAAAATAATCTCATCCAATTGGCTGAGGAGCTGTGACATTAAAGAATAAGAGGTATGCACCTCATTCAATTTTTCAATGACTTTATTGGAAACCTACAAAATTGAGGACTTTCTAATCTCAAAATAATTCTTCTCAGCTTCATCCTTTTCCCTTTGAAGGCCCTCTTTTAATTTCTCCAAATCCTCAGGCTTAGGTCCTGTTAGGCTCCCAATGTCTCTCTTGGCTAGCTCCTTTGTTAATCTTACATTTTCAATAAATAATTTATTATGATCATGAGTAAGGGCCACATGCCTTCTTCCTCTGCTGCCAACTTTGCAAAATGTGTATCATGATAAGTAATTATCGCTTCCTCAATAGATGAGGTGTCCGCTAGGGTTTTGATTACTGCATTCCCCACCTTCTGCTTAGGGCCATATAATACAATAGGCTTGTTATTTTTAGGAGCCTTTGACCAAACTACAAAATCCCTTACACTTGGGTGAACCCCTGACCCATTCTCACCAAATTCTTGAGCATAGATTGGGTCCCTTTGCTTCATGACTTGGTCCAATAAGAAAATTTTATCCAAATCCCACCTCGAGATGAGCATTATATCACTTTTTCTTACCAATTCTCTTCCTTCCTCCAGGGTGCACCTAATGTTGTCCTTCTCAAAATTTTGAAGCTCTTCCTCAAAGAGATCTTTCAATTTCTCCCTCATCCAAAATGATTTGAATTCAAGGGTGTTTACAAAAGCAACAACTGTCATAAATTGCATTGAAGCAATTATTCTTTCATCTTTTGCCTCTTCCAATGGAATCATGATTGGAATGAGAGACCTATCAAGATCCACAAGCACCTTAGCTGCTTCATCGTCCTAGAAGGTGTCCCTTGGAGGAGAGGGAGGCCTGATATTTTCATCAAATTTAGACTCAATGACATACAAAATCAGAGAGCTTTTCTTTTCCCTTTTCCACCTTCCTTATAGACAACTCTTGTTGTGGAGAGGGTTGTAAAGGGACCACCTGAGAAGACCCTTCATTGAGGGGTGCCTTTCCTTTTGATTTAGGGGGCTCATATGCCAACCTTTCCTCCAATTTCTCTTCAGCCTGTCCACCCTCTGTTCTCTTCTTCTCTGAAGAAAGAATGTCATTATAGTGCAACACCTTGCTCATCATTCTAGCAAGGTCATTTTGGATATTGGAACAAAACCCTTGGAAGCTAGGGTCCTTTTATTTTCTTTCCCTTTCCAAACTTTGGAAAAAATTCCATTTTCCTCTTCTCTGTATAGCCTCAACAGGGCTAACATTTCTGATCAAATCTTCCCTCTCATTGAATTGGTGAGAGTAACCTCTCACCCTCAGCTTTTGTGTCCTCAAATCACGGATATACCCCTCTGGATCAAAATTTCTTGCTTGTCCTACTTTGAGCCTAAAATTTCTCACGAAGAAGCCTTGTACCTACTATAGTGTATTAGACCCCACAACGAAGTCATCAAAAGCTATATTCCTTAGGAGATGTTTCCCTTTATTCTCTGTTCTAACAAGTTTCTTTTTCATCCACATTAGCTGTTGCATTAGCTCTATGAATGCAAGTCGTGGAAGGACTGTTACTGGCAGAATGTGTGGTGGATTGGAGCATCCATAGACCCGAATTATTGTGTAATTTGCATAGAAGAAAAAATCACCAAAATTGTGGGAGAAGGCCCCCTATGGGTATTCTGTGTTCTTAGCCCTGGCATCCTTCATTCTCAGGACTTTGGCAATGTGCACAGGGAGCCTCGACATCCTAACCCCCCTTATCCCTAGGACCTTCATTACAAAATGATCACATAAGGCCTTGTAGTCTGCAAATCTAGACCCTTTATCCCTTATTTGGGTCCACCTTTGAACTGGCCATCTTTCTCCTGTCTTGGGATGAAACTTCTTTATTTGTAATGCATCATCCCACTCTGTCCTATTTTGAAAAAGAATCATGTGGCATATCAAAGAATAATGTTTAAATTTTAAATTTTCCTTTAAATCTCTGGTAGCCAGTAAGCTCTCATGCAACTTATCTTCAATATAAGAAATAAAATCATAGAGCTGATTGGTATCAAGGAGTTTTATTCTCATTGCCATGACCATAAAATGCATTGGCATTCTTGTCAACCCACACTCCTCTCCTAACACCTGACATAGAGCATAGTAGGTCCTTACAAAATAATCTTCAAAAATTTGCAGCTCAAAAGGGTCCCTCTCAGAGTAAAAAAGGTAACTTTTGGTTCCTTTGAACATTCATTTCATATAAAGGGGCATGATTATTCCCTTATAGAGCTTCTTCTTGGAATCATACTCTACTTCTAACCTGTTCTTATTTATTTTGGTGAGGTTTGTCTTGTCTAGATCAAAACACTCAACTATGGCATCTGTGGAGATATCCAGGGGGATATGGCCAGTAGCTGTCCTCACAGTCATACTTTCGGGGTGATAATGCTTTGCTAGTTCCCTGATTAGCAATGGTTCAACAAAGATATTAGGGACTACTAGCTTTCCCAAATTCTGATTCCATGGATTGGATATAGGAGCTACCTTGTCCCTATTTCCATAGAAAGAGTGAAAGATATACCACCCCCTTTTAGTAGTGTGGGCATCCCTGCACTGAGAAATTTTGTCCCCAAAATTTGTCTTGAAGTTCTCTATCACGGTAGACCCCTTGAACATTTCCAGATCTTGACTGAGGCTTTGGGGTTCCCTTTTCTTCTTTTTCTCTTTGGCTTCCAATTTTTCTGCCAATTCCTTGGAAATTTCCTTAGGGGTTTTAGCAGGCACTGATGAGGATGGAGCCTCCTCTTCTTTCTCCTATTGATATTCTGATGGATTCATAGTGGCAGAAGGAGTGAGTTTTGCTTCGACAGTCTGTCCTGATTATGCTGCTGCTGCAGATGTGGCCTTATTTGCAGGAGCCCTTCTTCTCTTGGGCTTAGAGGTCTCTTCCTGAGGGTTAGACCCTCCTTCTTTTGGGTTTTCTGTAGATGGAGCAACCTGTGCAGATGATTGTGCTGCTGGCTCCTTGGGGGCATCCTTCCTTCTCTTGGGGGTAGGATATCAAGCTTTTGGGGAAGGGCTTGGCTGCTTAGAAGGCTTGTTGTCAGAGGATACTACAACGACCTTCTTCATGGCTCTCTTTATTTTAGGCCTAGCAGCTTCTTGCTAAGGTGGTGCATTTGTTTCACCTATTTGAGGGACTTGGACAACAACCAGAGGGTTCTGCTCCTCTGCAAGCTTATCAACAATGGCATAGACTGAAGAAATGGTTGCCAAAGGGATTGCATGGGTAATTTCATGTTGGGCAGAGCTAGTTTCAACTTGGGGGGCCTCTTGAGAAGCAACATAAATAGTTTTCTCACTTAGGGAAGCCATCGCTACTATAAATTATAATAGAAAACCCTACACAGATGGTTCTTTACTCAAAACCTAGGGAAATAATTCTCTAACTTACACACAAATACTCCTAGATTTCCCTATGAAAACACAGAGATGCAATTTAACTTACTGCTTTGAACGCAAATGGGTGCTGTTGAAAGCTTTGGAAACGCTCTGATCGCTCTGGTTTCTTTGGTTTGCCTTTTCATTCTATGCTTCTCTCTTTGATTATAGGGTAAAGAGAAACTGTGCTTTGAATTTTGCTTTTATTTCCCTCAGATGAATCACCATTACTCCATACATGCAAGCTTTGGTAGGTTGGTGGCCTTCGAGATTTAAATGATATCATTGATCCTTAGATTAACGACCCAGATTTTGCATTGACGCCTCTGAGTGTTGATATGGCTCCCCTCTTTAATCACTCTGCCACCTTTGATTATTGAAATCTTTAATTTCATCATCTTTGTTAAAATAGGACCCATGCGGGATAGCGAGGTCTCTGTATTTTCTTGTCGCTCAATATCCCTCATGATGTTCAAAGTGCCCTTTTCCCTGCTACGAGATAGCAGGAATCATCTCTCATTTTCTATTTTATCTCCCTGTGCCACTGTCCGTCTATCACTAATTACCCCACAGGATAGCTAGGATTCAATATTCCTTATCATTCACTTCCCCGCAATGCTCGTTCCTTACTCTTAAGACACTTATGGGATGACGGGGAAAGAAAAACACTTTGTTTCACAACCCCGCAACACCCCTCTTGATCGCCTAGTTCGCCTGCGGGATAGTAGGGATAGCAAAGCACTTATCCCGCATAATATGCATTTAGCACACTACCCGCTTGCTCTGTTGTCTTCAAGCCTTTTACCTTGTTGTCCTGCAGTGCATCAATTCTGTCCAACAGGTCTTTGCGGTAAGGCCATGTCTTCTTTTTTATTGCTCCCGCCATCCCACACTAGCCTTAGTGCAGTCTAAGTGTTCTTGCGAGGGAACCTTTACTTTGTCTTCCCACTATCCCGCGGGGATTATTCCTTCAAATCTGTGGGATGCTTTTCTTACACTACATCCTGTTGTCCCGCAGTGGGATTTACCTTGTTGATAGCGCATCATGGGGTAGCGGGGCCCTTTATTGCTTGGTTAGCACTATCCCACACACAAAAGCCAGCCACATTAAACACCTTGCAAGATCAAAATTCCTTTGTATAATTCTCTTCCTACCATCTCGCGCCTGTTGAAGACCTTTAACAAATGACATGCGGGGCATGAACAAGGGGCTCCAAAACAATGATCCCACTATCCTACACTGACTCGAAGTGCATAGGCAAACCTAAGTGAATATTTTTCAGCACGTTGTTATTCAATGAGGGTAAAAAGGGGTCATAGCACGAGTGTACTTAGGACATCTAAACCTTAGGACATGGGACATTTTTGCAATACTTAGAATCATTTTATAAAAAAATTAAAAGCAATCAATCTGAAAGGTGATTCATAACGCGCAAGGCTGGTAATCGGACGATAAATGACCCTCCCGAGGACAACTTAAAATGTAGAGACCAGCTGCTCACGGTCAACAAAGAATTATAATAGGATCGAGTGCAAAACACGAGCTATAGAAAAAAACAAAACCCCCCTAAAACCCTAGCCATGAAGACACTTTAGGAACTTAGAAGGCATGATTTGCAGCAAAAATTGGCACTGCCAACATGATGGTAGATGATGATGGGTTCATGTATCCTACAAGTTTAGTTGTTATTGCAAGAACTTGGTTGTGAACATACATGATTAGAAAGAATGGCATACCTGCATTTGAAGACTATAAGAGACACAAAACCATTCTCATGTATTCTCACCTTGTTATAGCTACAAATGTTAAGTTGTTGAAGCATCATGCAAGACCAAAGACAAAAGAACTATGGATAGTTAGTAGTGTTGATCATGAAGCAATATTGGATACTCTTAAGCAAAGAGATGACCCTTTAGGCACATTTGAGTAGCATATCTAGCTCATACCAATTTACTGTAAGGAATGGAAGGTACAATGCATTGTTAATACTGACATCCCTATGGTTCATTAATTTTTTTGGTTACTAAACTTATTCTTCTCATGTCTTATGAATGCAAGGATTACGAAAATCATGGACACTTGATTTAGCAGTGCACAAATTTAATAGTGTTGATCATGAAGCATATCTATCTCATATACTCGCTGTTCCTAATTGAAAAAGTAATTTAGAGAATATAACAACAAGTACAAAAATAAGTAACAACCCCCAATAGAGGCTTGTACAATTCAATTCAACATTTTGTTCATTCAGGTTTGATTATGTCACTAATAGCTCCTGTGACTTAGTTTATAAAAAGTTTATCGCTATATGAACTGCATTACTGATATTGATCCCAAGAAAAAATCATACGTATAGCTAGCCCGTGAACGACCAACCATCTAACTATAAAAATTAGGTAGGTTCTATCTATAGTAATTAATACCTCCTATAAACTAGATCTAGTAAATTCATCAAGTTGCTCTAATGAATCAAACTGGCAAGTGACTAATGGAACCTCTTGTCTAATTTATGTGAAATACTCGTTTAGTCGAGGGCTCCCGAATACATCATAAGCTAAACCCATACTGACAAATAACCAACTTGCAATGAATAGAGAAGGTATAGTAATGATATGGATAACTCAGTATCGAATACTAGTAATAATGTTAACAAAAGCGCATTCGCTTGTATTCCCAGACATGCTAAGCTCCCTATATTATTGTAAAATCAAGGGTAAATTGATCCCATGAAAGAAAGAGATCAGGAAATGGAAAACTACTAATATCTTATACAATCTTTTCTTGGTTGTCAATATGATACCAAGGGTATATTTGAAGTATACTAAGTATAGCTAGCCTGCTTCTAACATAGCAATAGAATTTTGCTTAATATTAAAAGGGAGCAGGATAGAACCATCCTGCTAGCTGCCAGTTACTTCACCTCTGTTTGATCAACTTAATTCATTTTTTTTTTGTTTTTCACTGAACATAAATGAGAGAATCTCACATATTTCGATTTCCTAATAGCTTTCGGAAAGAACCCTATCTCTATATTGCAACAGTTGGATATACGGATCATGGGGAAATTAATTTTATTTGAGAATTAATAATTGTAATGGCTCTCACTTCCACAAGTTACTTTATCACTAGAATACATTCATGTCATTTTAAGAAGAACATTAAGGAGTATCATTCATTATAAATACAACTCATTAAAAATATTATATTGTTTCTTTTTCTATTTTGTTTTTATGTTATTTATATTATGTATTTATAATACTATATGAACTTAATGACTTCTATAGATAGCATTTTGAGTGTGACCAACCAGAGTGTTATTCCTCTTATGAATAAAAACAAATCGATGAATAGTGGAAATTATCTTGATCGAATTGTAACTATGTTATTCTATTCCTATTTTCCTTTAGAAGTTCTTTTACAAGAAAGGATTTCAGGTTTTACTAAAATTATTGCCCTTAAAATTAAAAAGGCATATGAAAAAAGTGAATACATTTATAGCGTATGGTTATTTTACTATGCTTGGTTGTAGGAATTTTTTTTTTCGTTCTAAAGACCAGTAGAGATAATGTAAGGTCATTTAATCAGAATCATTGTCAAATTTATTCATCTAATACTTAGTATTAGACTATTACATAGGATAAATTGTAAAATTACTACACAAATGGTATTTATTTTATTTATTAGCGAGAGATTTCATCTTCACTGTTTTTATAATTGAATATCTTTTTATTGTCTATTCTCTCTGTGTTTGTTCATAACACTAATAATTGTTAGATATTCCATTCTAACTTTGTATGTATTTATTTAAACTCTTTTTTCTGCTCCTAGATAAATTGAGGTAATTGCCTGATGGAGGGTACAATGCATTATTAATACAAACATCCCTATGGTTCATTATTCTCAAGTTCATTAATTTATTTGGACCTTAATAAACTTATTCTTCTCATGGCTTGGGAATGTAGGGATTATCAAAATCATGGACATATTGGAGTTTATGTAACTTTCATTGTTAAATTACTTTTACTCTGTATTCTTTCTTTAATACTAATATTTTGCATAATATTGCAATGTAGCTGTGTTTGAGAGTACCAATGGTTCAGATATCATAATCAAATTTATTAGTTTTGTATCTAGGATTGCTTGATATCATTGATGTGTTTGTACATGATGTCATTGATGTGGTTGTATTGATGATATACGATGTATGTACATGATGAGATTGATGTGGTTGTATTAATGCTATACAATATATTTGTACATGATGACATTGATGTAGTTGTATTGATGATATACGATGCATTTATACATGATGACATTGATGTAGTTGTTTTGATGATATACAATGTATTCATTTTGATGACACACAATGTATTTAGAGGCCAAATTTTGTACATGTAAATAAAATTTTGTGATGAATTTTTGGTGTAAAAAGATGTATGATTATGCTTGGTTATAATGGTCACCTCTATGTGTAGTGATGATTATGATTATGTTGTACATAATATAGTTGTAGTTATATATAATATAGTTGTTGGCACTGACGATTCACACCCACGACGAACAAAACAAGAATTTGGTGCTGTTGCAACTTTTCATTGAATGCCTCTGATAATTTTTGCGTCAACAAAAAACTCGATGCCCTAGGAAAACTGCTTTGAATCTTGAAAATATGAGACATGATATTATAAAAGGGCCTCACATGGCCCTGTAGATTTAGATGGATCATTCACAAGTGCCATAGATTCTAAGAAATAGCCTGTCCAAGTTTGACAAATTTTCACACTTAGGGTGCTCAAGGGACAATGTTGCTAATATGGTATGGCACTGAGCATTCGACCAAGTTGGGAGGTAAAATAAGAGTATGTATAGGGTAAAAAACTAGACATTTTAGCACCCATGATTTACGCCAATGACGAACAAAACAATATTCTAGCTCTGTTGCAACTTTTCATTGAATGCCTTTGACGATTTTTGCCTCAACAAAAAAATTGCTGCCCTAGGAAAATCGCTTTGAATCTTAAAAATATGAGATAGAATATTGTAGAGGGGCCTCACGTGACCTATATGTTCAAAAAAATCATTCACAAGTTCTACGGATTCTGAGAAACAACCTATCAAAGTTTGATAATTTTTTGCACTTAGGGTGCTCAAGGGATGACACTGCTAGGGTATAGCACTGAGCGTTTGACCAAGTTGGGAGGTAAAACAAGAGTATTATTAGGATAAAACCACCTAATCAGACATTTTGGCACCAACGATTCATGCCCACGATGAATAAAACAAGAATTTGGCTATGTTGCAACTTTTCATTAAATGCCTCTGACGATTTTTGCAACAAAAATATTGTTGCCCTAGGAAAACCGCTCTGAATCTTGAAAATCCAAGATAGGCTATTGTAGAGGGGCCTCACATGACCATATAGGTTTAGATAGATCATTCGCAAGTGCCATGGATCTTGAGAAATAGCTTGTCAAAGTTTGACAATTTTTTGCACTTAGGGCGCTCAAGGGACGACGCTGCTAGGGTATGTCATTGAGTGTTCGATCGAGTTGGGAGGCAAAAGAAGAGTATGCCTAGGGTAGAACCACCTAATTGGACATGTTGGTATTGACAGTTCATGCCCACGATGAATAGAATGAGAATTAGGCTCTGTTGCAACTTTTCATTGAATGCCTCTGACGATTTTTATATCAACAAAAAAATCGCTGCCCTAGGAAAATCACTCTGAATCTTGAAAATCTGAGACATGTCATTGTAGAGAGGCCTCACATGACCTTGTAGGTTTAGACAAATCATTTGCAAGTGCCACAAATTCTAATAAATAGCTAGTCAAAGTTTGACAATTTTTCGCACTTAGGGCGGTCAAGGGACAGTGTTGCCAGGGTATGGCACTAAGCATTTGACTGAGTTGGGAGGAAAAATAGGAGTATGCCTAGGGTAAAACTACCTAATTGGACATGTTGACATCGAAGGTTTGTGCCCACGATGACTTTTGAATTTTGTAATTACTTGTCCTCCGTTATTACTAAGCATAATTAACCATACTTATTATATCCACATAAACAATGAATTTTTTTGGCTCAAATATGTCAAAGTGTATAGGAGGTAAAACATGAAATCAAATACAGTTTTGTTTACTTGTCATTTTTCATTATTAAGCATCCATATTATGATTAATAACAATACCAATATGGTCATTAAATTTGGTGAAGTTGCCCAAGATAACCAAATTTAAAACTTAAGATTTAGATGGAACAAATTATATCAAATCTCAAGATTATATAAAGAACATGCTATTGTTCATTATTTAGCCATTGTTCATTATTACATTCAAGATTAAAGTTTCAAAGAATGAAGACATGGACACGAGGAACAAATTAAATTGAATCTCAAACTCTATATATCAAATTGTCGAATAATTACAAGTGTATGTCCATATACAAAAATGGCATAAATGCCAACTCAAACAAAATGTATGTCAATATATGTAAGGTATGTCCATATACAAAATAGACATGTCAAATAGACATGCATGTATCCCAAAATGTCTCTATCACATCCTAAACTACTGTTGGATCATCAAAATTGATCCTCTTCAAAGCACTCTTTGGCTTTGAAGGATCTTGCACAAGAAAAATTCAAACCACAATTGAGATTAGTTATATTATATAATTTACATTTGAAAAGTTAACATCAAAATAAATATATATTGAACTATAATGGAACTCTAAATTATAATTTAGCCTAGAATATGCCTATGGCAGAGAAGGGATGTTATCGAGATTTTTGTAGACAACCTATATATGTTCACAAACATAACATTGATACAAGTTAGCATATAATTGTCAATGACCCTGTCATCTCATTGGGTGCACTGGCCATATCATGCACCTCATAATCAAATGTGTCAGTGGGATGATCAATAGCTTGTCTAAGAGGACCTAAGCACATGTGATGGCACATAGTGTAAGCATGTGGCACACAAATATGTGGATGTGAGGAGGATGTGTTAGCACCACCCAATCCACTACTAGCATCAACCTCATGTGGCCGAGCTAGTGTTGTGTCCTAAGAAACCAAAAGGCCACTCAAAGAGTGAATAGTCGATATAGTCTATGACGCTGCCTCAACAATAATATCTGGAGGTTGTACTGGAGGTGGGTGAGCAATGTGAGGAGGGGGAAAATATGGGCCCTGTACTACTCAAATTGCCCTAGGTCTATCTTGGGGCATACCTCCCCCCACGCCTTGGAAATGTCTGATGTCAAAGTAGTTGACATGCTTTCCTAAAACAAAATCAACATATAATTTCTTAATGAAGTAATTTGGCACATCGAGATTGTTCTTGGGTGGTCTAACAAAAACCATCCCCCAATGATCTCATAAGTTATTTCCAATAGCATCATTTTCACACCATTTAATGGAAAGTTTTGGTTTTTTGGCATCTACGAGCTATCTAGTGTGGGGATTAACAAATAGGGTGGCTATTTCGGCTTTAGATATCTTGAAGTTCTTCATCTCCTCATAGAACAAGTCATCCACATATTGATCTCTCATGGCCTCTCACCACAAAAGAATGACATTGTGCTCAATGGTGGTTGTTTCTACATTGGAGATTATTGCCTTTAGTGCGGAGCTAACATTGGGGATAGATGAGGAATTGTATTATAGACATCAACAATGACCCTCAATTGATCCAAATTTTGACCAATTAATTTATGAATTGGGGGGTTTGGTAGAGGAGGGTTTGGTGGTTGTAGTAGTTGTGGATTCTCATTATTATCAGCCATTTTACCTGATTGAAGTTGAAAATTTAGATTTAATTAGCAGATTTCAAACAACATATTGTATTTGAAATAAAAAACCTAATTTATAACTAAAAAGGTGAAAAACAAATCAAAAAATGCAAATGAATGATAAAAAGAGAAGGAAATTGAAAAAAATTCATACTCGATGCTTGAATTTAATGATTTTTTTTTAAGACTCCAAACCCGTGGGTAAAAATGACATACGGAAGAGCATAGTTTGGGTATTTGAAATATCCACAGGTATCAGATATTCTATTCTTTTTTAATTTTTTTTAGATATTAGGGTAAGTGCACCAAGATGATGTGCCAAAAAGTGGACACCCTCCAAAAAAAATCAAAACATTAATAATGTGAATGTGTTATTTAAAAATTTAAATAACGCATTCACGTTTAGGCTCTCTTTATCGAGCCTAAAACATGTACGAGGTCTATATTTATAAAACATGGATGGGTTTTATTTTTTAAAAACCCATTCATGTTTCTCTAACAATAAATTATTTTTTACTGCGGTCGACTGGGTCATTTTCACCCGCAGCCACACATGAATAGTTCGGAGCATTTTCTACCATCGAATACGCAAACAAGGTTTAAGGAACATAAAACATCCACAATGCCAAGGCGACCAAGAGGTATGAAATTCTATTTTTTTAATCCATTTTATATATTTGATTAATTATATTCGAAATTTGAATGCGATTTCATTGTTTTTTTTAATTTTTTTTTGTTATAAATTTATGTCAGATTCTCAAAACACTACCCCTAGAAAGACACACCTCCTAAGAACTCAGGGTAAAACCCATAGGAGAACCCACATCCAGACCCTCAAGATACAAACCCTCCATATCCTCCAATAGACCATTCACAAACGACACAAGAGGATTTGATAAATTAATTAACACAAAACACTGGCAAAATAACTACATTGGTGAATAGATTGAAGACATCTGAGCATAAGCATCATGCATCCCTTTCCACAACCCTATAATCAATTGCTTATAGTTCCAATGAAGTTTTCAAACAAGTTACAAAATGGGGAAGCTATAGGGATTGATGTCGTGCTTTTTATGCTAGTGGGTTGTCCTATGATGAAGTGAAAAAAAAGGGTATATAAGTAAAGCACAAATATGTGCTTTTTTAATGACCCCAAAACCAATGAAACCTTACCTCTTAGTTCAAATAGGTTTCCTATACACTGGTGTAACCATTTGGGGATTAAAAATGCTTTTTGGAATAGGTGGTGGATGGTCTTTGACCAACCACCTTGTAATAATTTTGAAGTTCCATTATATTTTTTGAGGAAACTATATTGCAAGTTTATCCTCAATCAGAGGACGAACTATTTTGATATGAGAGACTTCCAGGGTAGAGGTGGAGGCTCTGCCCAGGATAGACCGGGAGCCCGGAGGGTATTGAATCCCCCAAATTGCATCCCTCTAGCAACAAAACCTATGGTCCATGTCATGGTCCTAGTAGCCCTAAAAGAGTCTATGGAGGTATAGACTCTTCAGGCAGCCACCGCATTGACTGATGTCATCATTTAGCATGGCACACAATTATCACATCCTCTTGGCCAAGTTGATGATGCAGCAACTGAATCATCTATCCCTAGTGAGCCCATTCAACATGTGTGTCCCAGTTGTTCAGGTATATCCTCTGGGATAGATACCAAGGCTAGTGCAGATGATTCCATGTCCCATCTATGTACATGTTGTGGGGGTAGATGTTAGGCTAGCACTGCAGAGAATGTGGTGCTAAATGATGATTTGATGCATATAGTGTTTGGTGGTCAGACGTAGACATAGGTGTGTTGATTTGAATTGATAACATTTTATTAATTAATCACTTAAAAATTATAAATGTAAATAAATTTTCATTTATAGATTGATTTAAATTGATAAAAACAATATGCATTTTAGGATGTAGCAGTTGGTGTTAATACACCATCTCATATTCCTCCCACTGTCATTGCAGTTGTAGCTTCGATGCCTAAGGTAAAATTTTGGTAACATGTTAAAATAGAATAGTACCTTGAATTCAAAATATTTTTTTATAAGATATAAGTTAACTCTTTAATTTATATTTATTTTACATTTTATAGGTGTTTTCAGGAGATCAAATGTCCCATATTGATATTGTCACGCTTTTGGCCATTGATTTTGGCCTAGAAAGCTATGTGGTATCATATTTTGCACACGTCTTATTTATGTATATTTTTTAATATGAAAGTCATTTAAATTTAGATTTGTTAAATTATATTTAATATTATCTATTGATATCTCTTGTGTTAGTTTTGTTTCTTTTAGGGTATCCCACGTGTGTCTAGGACACCTCCTGGGCAAAAGAAATCCTTGAGGAGACCTAAACGTCAAAAGGTAATTGAACACAATTTTAATTGACACAATTGTTTGAAAATATTGAAATTGTCTTAATTGGAACTTGTATATTGATTAGTCTTTTTTGTCTCTTTTATATACAATGACAATTGGGCTTTGTAGAATTGATGGATGCACCTGATATGCTAGAGGATCAAGAGAGGGAAGAGGTATGTATCTCTACTTTATTTTCTTGATTTGATGATTATATGCACATGTAAATGTGAACTTTAGATAAATTATAATCTTATCATTTTTCATACAGGAAATAGCCATAGTTGTTTCATCAATGGTGAGCCCTCCTAGGTCAACATGAGAAGCATCTTAGGCTCCTGTATGCTTTTGTTCTATATATTGTATATTTTTAGTGTTTTTGATCTATACATGTTTTACATTGTATTAATTGTACTTAACCCACAATAGGCCCCTTCGTGGTTTGGCCATAACATGGATCCTCTCAAGTACCAATTTAAAAGGACTCTTTAGATTGACAATGCAAGGAGAGAAAAGATGATAGATCCCAAATTGACACATGAGGTAATTTACAATTCAATTGCAAAGAAATTATAATTGAATGTATAGTTATTTTGATAATTGTGAACTATTTTTTACAAAAGGAATCTAATTTGGCTTTTGAATTGTGGTTGTGTAGCCATCTATAGAGCCGCGTACTGCATCAAAGAGGCTCAATTTTGATGATCCACCAATACCATAGGATCATACAGTGTTAGTTGTGGCCATTGAAGGACCAATACATCTATATATTCTAAATTTTTATTGTATATTGATATGGACATGGTATATGCCACATTTTTGTAAAACTTTTATTGACTTGGCATATATGCCATTTTTGTATAGATACACAATTATTGTGCATTTTGATATATATAAATGTTGGTATTCGATCCAATTTGTTCATTGCGTGCATGTCTTTGTACTTCGGAACTTAAATATTTACAATTAAAATGTGATCCAATTATAGTGTATAATGGATTTATCAAATTAGAATCCAATAGATTTTATTAATTTTTACAATAGTCTCTACATAGTGGTATGAGTCATGATCATTACATGGAATTTGTTTGACAATTTTATCATTGATGTGCATCCAAATCTTGTAAGATGTATATTGTATTTGTGTATATTTACATGCTGAAGACACATCAGTCATGAGACACACATAAAGAGATATGTTGAAAACATATCAAACATGAATACATAAGACATATGAATACACTCAAGCATAAGGTAAATCCTTCACATAGGAAGTATTCACATGAATGCATGCAGACACAAATCATAATCAAAGTATCCACTTAATACATGCATTGTTAGATCATTTCTTATTAACTTTAGATTCAACCTTTGTTAATGCAAGTGTCAACCTTTGTTACTACTTTGGTTTTAAGAGGAGGATGTGAACATAACCAAAGCGCTTAGAGACCAAATACAATAGGCTCCCTTAATGTTTACAAATCCAAGCCCTTACCCTATATTGGGACCATGTCGTCAAGGTTTACATGATGTTGATCCCTACCTTGCATTGGGAATAATCCTATTGATTGGGAATTATTAAAATTTATTATCATATTTGATCCATGGCAATGATCACTAGATGCTTTTGATTCCTTTCCTTTATATCTCTCAATGTGAGTGGTGCGGTAGCACCCTCATGCTCACAATGGTCAAATTTGGTCTTTTATCTTGTTTTATGTTGTTTCATATAAATAAGGTAATTTGGGACCATTAATGATCATTTGGAGTCATTTGTGAAAGTTTGGGGTCATTTGAATAAAAGATGTAAAAGTTGCTTAGTTGTCAATTTGGAGAGTATTTCTATGTATTTTCTTGCAATATTGTTGCTCTTTCACATCCTGTGGATTGTACGGAAAATCCCTAAGACCTATTATAAATGTTAGATATGTGAATATAGTTTTTTTTGCACTTGGTTTCATCAATTTTCAGCTAGTAGTTTAGGATATATTGCAATTTCTTTAAAAACTATGCGAATATCATCAGATGCATGCAATGTAAGGTTGCAAGATAGGCTAACTTTCATTTCGTTCATCGTGGGAATGAACTACTAGCACAAGAATGTCTGAGTGGGCAATTTTATGGTAGGCATTCTCCTATTGTTCATCCCAACTCTCTGGAACATCCAAAGCCATACCCTACCGACACCATCTCTCAAGTGCCCTAAGTCCAAAAAATTGTCAAACTTTGATGGACTGTTTCCTGGAATCCAGGACACATACAAATGATATATTTGAAGCTATAGAGTCATGTGAGAACCATATACAATGACCTATCTTAAATTTTGAAGACTCAAAGCCATTTTCGCAGGGTGACATTTTTTCAGTTGGTGCAAAAACCGCCAGATGCATGCAATGCAAGGTTGCAAGATAGGCTAACTTTCATTCCGTTTGTCATGGGAACAAAATAACAACATGAGAACATTTGGGGGGAAGGTTTATGGTAGGAATTTTCCTATTGTGCATCCCAACTCACCAGAACGTCCAAAGCCATACCTTACCGACGCCATCTCTCAAGTGGCATAAGTCCAAAAAATTGTGAAACTTTGACGGACTATTTTTTGGAATCCAGGACACATACAAATGATCTGTTTGAATCTATAGGGTCATGTGAGGCCCATATAAAATGAAATATCTCATATTTTGAAGAATCAAAGCCATTTTCATAGGGTAGCATTTTTTCAATTGGTGCGAAAACCGTCAGATGCATGCAATGCAAGGTTGTAGGATAGGCTAACTTTCATTTCGTTCGTCGTGGGCATAAAATACCAGCACGAGCACATCTACATGGGAAGGTTTATGGTAGGCATGCTAATGTTGTGCATTCCAACTCGCTGGAACGTCCAGAGCCATACCCTATCGGCCCCATCTCTCAAGTGCCCTAAGTCCAAAAATTTCCCATACTTTGACGAACTATTTCTTGGAATCTGGGACACATATGAATGATATGTTTGAAGATATAGGGTCATGTGAGGCCCATATACAATGATCTATATTTTGAAGACTCGAAGCCACTTTCACAAGGTAGCATTTTTTCAGTTGGTGTGAAAATTGTCAGATGCATGCAATGCAAGGTTGCAAGATAGGCTAACTTTCATTTCATTCGTCGTAAGCACGAACTACTAGCACGATCATGTCTGGGTGGGAAGGTTTATGGTAGGAATTCTCCTTTTGTGCATCCCAACTCATCAAAATGTTCAAAGCCATACCCTATCGGTGCCATCTCTCAAGTGCCCTAAGTCCAAAAAATTGTCAAACTTTGACGAACTATTTATTGGAATCCAGGACACATATAAATGACATGTTTGAAGCTATAGGGTCATGTGAGACCCATCTATAATTGACCTACTCAGATTTTGAATACTTAGAGCCATTTTCACAAGGTAGCATTTTTTCAGTTGGTGCGAAAACAAAATTAGGACATGCAATCATAAATAGTCATACAAAATTTCATGTATAATCATAAATACAAAATACATCACAAAATTCCATTTATGCATTTATAATCAAACAGTACAAAAATTACATATACAAAAAATTGCCTCTAAATATGGACAAACCATCTCATGGTTATTTAAATATAAAAAACTTTTATTTAGAAATCAGCTCATGGTCATTTATATATACAAAATTTGGCATTTAAATATGCACAATTCATCTCATGGTCATTAAATATAAAAAATTTGGCATCTAAATATGCACAAATTAGGACATGGTCATTTAAATATACAAAATTTGGCCTCTAAATATGCACAAATCAGCTCATGGGAATTTATATATACAAAAAATGAATATAGAATGATTCACCAATGATATATACAAAATTCTCAAAATCATTCTACCCTAAGCCATAGAATCATTGTAATGCTCCAACACACTAAAAACTTGTAGATGACCCAAAATCAATCAAATGAGCCTGTTGGATCGGCTCTAACCCTTTTTGTGTAAAGTATTGCCTCGTGGTCAGATTCACAAACTTTCTATAAATTCTTGTTATGAGGTTTACCATGATACTTAATCAATTGAATATTTATTACAACAACAAGGTTGGAGAAATTAAGAATATGTATGTGTGTTTCAAAGTCCTCGAACAACCAAACATCAGAATTCTTGATAGCATATCTTCTAAGCCATGTCTCTATCAAGACAACTGACCCTATTGGGTACTCAATACCCTCTCCGTAAATGATTGTGGTTGTCAATTTTCTTTTAGGCTCAATACAATGACACAAAAAGTAATATGTTCCTTCTTCATTATTCTCTTATGCAAAAGTTGCGTACACATGACCTGTATTTTATATAATGATAATTAATATTAAAAACAATGTGAGATGTAACAAATGGAGCCAAAAAATTCTTGCAAAAAAATTAACTGAAAAAATCACCTGGTTCCACTAGGTCCGATACATGTTCAAAATCCACTGATGCTTCCATCTGGTTTAATTGTAGTGCTTTGGGAACTTGATATGTATCAATGGGAATGAACAGTCTACAAGACCATTTGTCAACCCACTCTTGTGACTCACATTCTTCCCACAAAAAATTCATACATGAAGAGAAAAAACATACAATCTGTCTAGTATAAATTACTAGTGAACTTGCATTTGAACTTCTAAATAAGTGCATGTCACTCGATCCTACAATTGTACAATAATCTTGATAGTTTTCAATGTTAGATTCACTAATTAACCAAAAATATCTATGAACCATAGATGTACCTTTATTACTCGGTCCCATTGTAGAGTTACACCATCGCACAATTATTGTTGCATCTATCAACTCAACACCACCTTTGTAATTCAATTCTTCTCTAGCTAGGCCTCTTTTTATGCATGCCCCTATGCTCTTGTGCCATCATGCTCTCCCTTTCCATGTCCAACCTCAGTGAAATTCCAAAAAAATTGTACACCACTTATCACATGCATTCTATTCAACTAATAGAACATCCTCACATTCTTGAATTGTGAGGTGTAATTATCTGACCATATTATGTGTTGGTTTTATTTTATGTTTCTTTCCCTTAAATTATCATAAAAAACTTTAAAACATCCTTGCACAAACTCTGATGAATGAGTATGATCATCACTTATGTAGAAGTGACACTCTTTTAAAACCTTTCTATCCTCCTCTGTGCTATCATCT
Source organism: Cryptomeria japonica (assembly GCF_030272615.1). Classification (NCBI taxonomy): domain Eukaryota; kingdom Viridiplantae; phylum Streptophyta; class Pinopsida; order Cupressales; family Cupressaceae; genus Cryptomeria; species Cryptomeria japonica. The sequence goes on from NC_081414.1 coordinate 638,324,644, forward strand.
GCATGCATGAATGCTATGTTTATAAAAATAGTAACTTGTATAGAATGGTAATACATATATTGTACTTCATTTTGAGGTTGTTGTGTATAATTCTCAGCAAAGTCAACAATAGAGATAATAATACCAAGAGGAAATGTGTCCTTACATAGTTTGAATTTCTCATCTAACCATCGAGCTCTATGTGTATGCATTATGTACTCATAAACTAGTTTCTCTTGAAATATTTCCATAAATTTAGGTACATTAATATATCGTTTCACTAACTCACATCTCTTCAATTCTTTTCCATCTCGAACCCCATATGTGACTGTCTTGTATTTTCCAAAGAAACTAGTTTCTTACCAATTTCATGTGTGCTCTCCAAATGTACACATCTAGGTAAATGTTGCAAACCACCACATTTAGCACAAGAACCTTTCAAACACATCATCTTATACTAAATGCAACCATCATCTCTTTTACATAGCACACTTGAAATAAATTCTCTTGGTGACTTAGGAGGTGCTTGTATACTGCATTCTTGTAAAACATCGTTAGTGTGCAAAGTACAACATATATGATGATAAATATCATAGTGCATGAAAAATTCAATAAGAATCCTACAACAACACGTGGTTCATACATGATTAATCTTAACATAAAAAGGTTTTTCCATTTCAAAAAATATTCGAATAATTCTTATTTGAGGAAACTTTTAAAGGAATCTTTCATATAATTTTGTTTGAGTCATATCCAAATAGTTTTTCGCATGTGGCTCATGATTTCTAGATCCAATTCACCTTCTAACAACATCTCTTTGGTTGGGCGAAACCCTTGTGTTGTCATGCAAAAACATTTCAATTAATGTTCTCAGTGTTGACATTAGGTTGTCATTGATGTCAACTGGTATGGCATGGTCACCGGTGAGTAAGTAGTGGTGACCGGTATGGGTGAAGTAATACATGATGATGTCAACAAATATGTGTGTAAGCAGGCAGAAAGGTATGTTACCGGTATGAAATGCATCATCTACCGACAAAGGTGGACCACCGACAAAGCAAAGAAAGAACGCAAAGAAGAACATAAGGATGTGAACCAGTATACAAAGAGAAGTTTAATGCTACTGGTAAATGAACTTAGTAAGATGGACCAATGTGTTTGATGAAAGGCCAAGTTGATCCACCAACAAAGAAGAGGTCAGCAGGTATGAAGGTCCACCGCTGAAGTTAGGTTATACTGGTAAGGTGAGTTGAACCGATAGTTAGTCTCGGTCGGTGAAGGATGTCAAATCGACATAAAAGACTAAATATGATACCAAACCGACATAGCAAACCAAGCATAGGTGGATGTCGACAAGGATGATAGGTGGAAACTAGGTGGCAAGCATGCAGAGGTCGGTGAATTATTCATCGATGTAGTAGTTAACAAGAAGGATGATATTAATGAAGAACCCACGAATCATGGGAGGATGGCAGAATGTTGCAGCTCAAGGAAGACAAGGTAGCAAGGTGATTGAATTGACCTTGCAAGATGATCTAATCTTTGTACCCGTTTGCTGAAGGAAACAACCAAGCCATTAATGGTGATTGATAGAGAAACGTAGAAAAGCAGGTTGTAGAAATCCAAATATAGAAAACACACATTGGAAGGTGAGGTGTTGGTGGTGTTGACTGATGACATGTAGATCATCATTCCAAAAAAGTAGATCCAATCAGAATTGATACAGATTGAGTTGATGGAGGAAAACCCTAGCACGCCACCGTTTGAATGTTGCCTTTGGCAGGAACATTCAGAAATAAATATGTGAACTTGATATTGAAGAGGTTTGATGCTAGATGCGAGGTGTGAGAGGAGAGAGAGCCTAAGCAAGAAGAAAGAATATCTGCCTAAGAGTTATTGCTCAGAGAGTTAGAGTGTGTGTTAGCAGACTGCACCAGTAGAGACAGAGTAACTGGTGAACTATTATAGTCTTAACAGTCAAACATACTGACGGGTATTGAAAGGTTAGGAAGACATCCAAGAGTGATACTGTGTAGGGTGAGGTTCTGAGAAGGAGAAGAGAGGCAGAGAGAAACCGGTAAGAGATCAAAGAGAGCAATCTGTTAACCGATAGAAGAAGGACTGGTGAAATAGAGGAAGTTAATAACCGACAGACATCCATTGATTAGGTGTTGCAAAAATCATTCGCAACTAGGTTCTATCATTGCATTAAAGTTGTATTTCATTGTATTACACCGAGTTGGTGATTGGTGCCCTAAATTCAGTAGGGGTTGGTGCCCTAAATCATTGTAATATGTTGTTTCACTGTGAGGCTAGATTGGAGCAATAGACTCCAGCAGCATTTCTTACCGAGGTTTTTCCCATATTGGGTTTTCCTCATACATCTGGTGTTGTGGGTTATGCATTTGTGTGATTGCCTCTTTTGATATCCACTCATATCTTACTGGTTTGATTGCTTAGTGTTTAGGTTGTTAACTGGTACTCAAGGCTTGGTTTAAAAGGAAAAGATTTTAGGTACCACTGATTCACCCCCCTCTCAGTGGTACATTGTGTTCAACAATTGGTATCAGATCCTAGGTTCCTAATTGAATAAGTCTTTCTCTAGTTTGGGTAGATTCTGGTCAAGGAACACAATGGCAAGAAATGAGTTCGCCTCCTCAAAAGCTCCCATGTTTGATGGATCTAATTATGCCTTCTAGAGTAGAATAATGGAGACCTATATTTCCTCTCTTAGTTTTGATGTGTGGATGTCTGTCAAGAATGGGTATACTATTCCTAGTATTCCTCCCATTGATCTGGACGCTAAGAAGAAGTATGAGAATAGTGCAAAGGCTAAACATGCTATCTTAAGCGGGCTTTCAGATAATGAGTTTGTTAAGGTCATGCACTGTGCATCCGCCAAGGAGACTTGGGATAACTTGCATAGATTATTTGAAGGAGATGCCAAAGTCAAAGAGGCCAAGATGCAATCACTAAGAGGTCAGCTTGAAGGCATCAAGATGAAAGATGAAGAAAAGATTACAGACTACCTTCACAGAGTAGATGAAACTATGAACACCATCAGAGGACTTGGAGGGGAAACTGTCGATGAGATTATTGTCAAGAAGGTACTTAGATCTCTCACATCTAAGTATGATACTAAGGTTTCTGCCATTGAGGAAGCAAAGGAGTTGAAAACCTTCACAATAGATGAGCTATTTGGCTCTCTAACTTCCTATGAAATAAGGACAATCGGTGAAGCATCTTTAAGGAAAGAGGCAGCTTTCAATTTTGTTAAAAAGGGCAAGGAAGAGGTTGCTCATAAAGGATCCAGTGAAGACTTAGATGCAGAGGTAGAAAAATTTGTTAGAAAGCTCAAGAGAGGATCCAACAAGTGTAAAGGAAAGTTACCACTCAAATGCTTCAACTGTGGTAAAGTTGGACACTTTGCTGCAAAATGTCCTTATAATGAAACTGGTGGAGATGAGAAAAGAAGTTTTCACAGATATTCCAGTAAAGACAAAGAAAGGAATGTCTACCAACAAGGAAGAAGAGGCTACCAGAAGTAGAACAACCTATATACTATTGAGGATGATGCCACAGATGAAGAAAGTACATCAGAAGATGACTACCATGAGAATGAAAGAGAAGTTAATCTCTTTATGGCACTAGATGAACGAATTGGTGAAGATGAAGAAGAAGAAGACATTGAAGCTAAAATGGATCTAGAAGGTGAGCTCATAAGTGCCCTTGAGGAGTTAAGTAAGACTAGAAGAGAACACAAGAAAGTCAAACTTGTTGTAGTAGAAGAACAAGATCACTTGAAGCAATCCACGGATGAGTCCAATCAAATTATCTCAGACTTGAAACTCTAGTTGGAAGAAGCCAAGAGGATATGTGAAGTTACATCCTCTGATCTGATAAAGAAAGTAAAGGAGCATCAAGATCTGGAATTAGAAATAGTTATTAGTTAACAGATTTTTCCTTCTTAAACAGCTTTCAAAAATGACTCACAAATGCCCAAATTGAAAGACAAAAATAACCAACAGTTGAGTCACTTGCAATAGTGAGTGCAAGTGCTCTCTAAATTTTGATATGAATGTACAACTCCCTTCGTTGGATAAAATGTATGTTTTCTGAATATGCTTTTAACCAGAAAGCAATAAAGGCAAACTAACATCTACCCATAACCATGAAAGTAGATGTGAAAAACTTATTTAAAATGAAGTGAATGAAGATAAGTAAAACATAATTTAATTACCCACACCCACGGAAATACCCTTTCCAATAGAATCAAAATGCCTTGGACTCTGATTGAGTCTCTCTCATGTCTCAAAGGACAAGTAGGATCAAAATACCCAGGCAAAGAGCTAACAACAAATTTCTTTCCAATTTACAAGTTATTTCAAAAATCAAAGTTTCAGAATCAAATGCATATACATAGTTTGATGTAGGCAATGAAAGGTAATTACAAGAGAAACAAAGCTCATGGTAATCAAAAGAAAATATTGACAAACGCGCAAATCAGCAAAATCTTCTTTATTTCATCAATGCCAAAATGTGTACTCACAAACTCAACACCTCTAAAAAATAAAACTATGTAGTCCAGAAAACTATGCCACCCTCTCTTTTTTTACAACAGAAAAAGAAGAAGAATCCCTAAGTTTTTTCTTTTCATTACATATATATAGCCTCCTTTTTTAAAGAGACTTTCAGTTATCAATAACTGATTCTTGATAAAGGGAATAAAATTCACATTCCCATGAAATTGCTGCTCTCAAACATATTATAAAACATCTTAAAATGTTTTAAAATATTATACATAAATAAGTAAGAAAATTTAATTTTTCTTGCAACCACTTTTTACTAAATTTACCTCGGATTAACTAGGCATCTTGGAGCCATGAAAATTTGAGAGCAACTATGATATTTAAAATTACAAATGGTTTTTTAACCATTTTTGAACAACTCACCAAATCAAGGTACTTCCTTTGTAAACTGACACTGTCAACCATAATGTTGCACTGAGAAAATATTAAAATAATATATCATATGAGCTCGTATGGTCATAAAATTAAATCTGGGAGCATTTAAGACCAAAATATTAGATGGATTGTCTTTAGATTTTGAAAATTTGAAACTTTGTTTTGGCTGCATTTTTTGGTTGGCAGATATATGTGCAAAATTAGACTGTCAGATTGAATCGTTGAACCTTGAACCACAGGGTTCAATCAGAAGGTTCAAAATTATAGATTTTGCCCATAGTATGCTTCATTAATCACTATTCCTTTGCATTCTTCTGTGCGTTGAACCTTTGAACCTTGAAATTTGAACTTTGAACTTTGAACTTTGAACTTTAAACTTTGAACTTTGAACATGAACCTTGAACTTTGAACTTTGAACCCAAACCTTGAACTTTGAACTTTGAACTTGAACCTTGAACTTTTAACTTTGAACCCGAACCTTGAACTTTTTGAAAAGGTTCAATAGTTCAAGTTCAATGACAATTGTTACAAATACCTTTAACTCTTTTATAAACAAGGTTGTGATACAACATACTCCACATGAGCTTGAACCTTGAACTTATATGAGGTTCAAGTGAGAGGTCCAGTTCAAGAAAAACTTCAATGAAACAAAAACCAAGACTTACACAAGCCCAGAATAAATAAAACACTCCTTATTTTGATGATGTGAGAATGAAATCCCCATGAAAAATGGGGAGGGTAATAATAATGAAGGTTAGAAAGGAGCTTGAAAAGAGTAAGGATGAACTAAAAGTGAAGCAAATATGAGGGTAGCACAAAAGCCTTAGACAAGATGTTGAGCAAATAGAATCAATCTAAAGATATTGGTGGCAGGATTTGAAGAAGGACAAAGTTCAAACAGTAAAGACACATCCAATAAGGAGATACAATTCACTTGTTCTAGTGAAGGTGAAGAAAAGAAAACATTCACAGTAAGCAAGGATATTGGTAAGAAGACTTATGCAAAAATTGTTAGAAACCGTCACACAAACCGGTATACACAATCAATTAACCAAAGGCCACACTCAATGTACTAGAATGTAGATCTGAGGAGAAATGAAAGGGTTGATCATGAAGGATTCACTAGAGTTAGTAGCATGAAAGGAAGACTCCCAGTGAGACAAACGTTTGCATGACCAAAGCAACCTAACCGGTATGTTCCAAACTTTCATGGCTATTATCACCGGTGTAACAAATTTGGACATAGGTTAGATGACTGTAGATTAACAAATAAGCCCATTGTGAATTATGAAAGTAGAAATCCATTTAATGCACTATGGGATATGAATGTTGTCTATTATCAATGCAATGGATTTGGTCATAGGAGTTTTGAATGTAGGAAGAGTAAACCGGTGTCCTACTATAGTTTCAAAGATTCATCTTTCAATGTAAATGTGAAATGCTATAATTGTCAAGAGTTTGGACACATAGAAAAGCTTTGTAAAAAAGGGAAAATTAAGCAAAAGAGGATAGCCCCTGATTAGGAACCGATAGCCAAACCAAAGTACAAAAGTGCAGCTGATAAGAAGAAGGAAACTCAATCGATTTGGGTTGAGAAAGAAAAGGAAAAAGAAGAATCACGTCTGATAGTGCAGACTTCTCTACATACAGAAAGAAGAAACTTGTGGGTTGTAGACAATGGCTATTCTAACCACATGACTGGTTTTTAATAATAAATTTATCAAACTTGAAGATTGGAATGGTGGCTCAGTAAGGTTTGGAGACAACTCATCTATCAAGATAAAGGGAAAAGGTACTCTAAATATTGATGGCAAACTAAAAGAACATGATGTGTATTATGTGGAAGGGCTGAAGCACAATTTGTTGAGTGTGAGTCAGATGTGTGAAAAAGGTTATAAATTCACCTTTGATTCTACTAGCTACTAGATAAAGAAGGAGAGTACCGGTCAGATTGTAGTTGAAGGTAAGAGGATAGATGGTAATGTATACAATCTGAAAGAATGTTTTGAATCCCAATGCATGTTGGGACAAGTGGATGAAAGCTATTTGTGGCATAAAATATTAGGCCACATAAATTTTGATAATCTAGTTGTAGTAAGCAAAAAGGGCTATGTGAGAAATATACCACCCATCATCAAACTGGTAAGCAATGTTTGTGGTGAATGTGTGAAAGGAAAGCAGACTAAGGTGAGCTTCAAGACAAAAGAACACAATACTTCAAGACAACTTGAGTTGGTGCATACAGATCTATGTGGTCTGACTAGGAAAAGAGCTCTTGCTGGTGAAAGATATTTTATGCTCTTCATTGATGATTATTCAAGAATGCCATGGGTCACTTTCCTACAAGATAAATCACAAGCATTTGATAGATTCAAGATCTTTCAGAAGATGGTAGAGAAGGAAAGTGGGTGCAAGCTAAAATTCCCTAAGATCAGACCGGGGTGGAGAGTTCACATCAAATGAGTTTGAAGATTATTGTGAAAGACATAGAATCAAAAGGCAATACTCAGCCCCCAGGACACCATAACAAAATGGTGTGGTAGAAAGGAAGAATAGGATAGTCAAGGAGATGGCCAGAACCATGTTAAATGAGGCAAGTTTTCCGAACATGTATTGGAAGGAAGTGGTTCATACTATTGGATATACCTTGAACCAAGTTCAACTAAGAACAAACAAAAGAATGACACCTTATGAGTTGTGGTATGACCAGAAACCATCAGTCAAGTAATTCAAGGTATTTGGAAGCAAGTGTTTTATCAAGAGAGATATGGATGGTTTAGGTAGTTTTGATTCCAGAAGTGATGAAGGGATCTTCCTTGGTTTCTCAACTCACAGTAAGGTCTATAAATAGTACAACAAAATACTAAGAAGAGTCATTGAGAGTGTGCATGTAAGAGTTGATGAGGATATGCATAAAGGAAGACAAGCACAAGTGAACTGATATGATGATTCCAGTGATGAAGGTGAAGAATCTCAGTTACACAATGAACCAGAAGAAGCATCCAATAAGGTCCCTAACCGGTATGTATAGAAAAACCACCTAGAAGAGAATATTTTATGTAATAAGAGTGATGTGTGCAGACTAGGAGAAGACTTGCCTGAAATGATGAACAAGTCAATTTCTGCCTCATGACTGAAGTATAACCTAAAACATTCAACGAGGCCAACAAAAGTCAGAAATGGATGGATGCCATGGACATAGAGTTGCAGTAGATTGAGAAGAACAAGACTTGGGAATTAGTCCCTAGACCGGAAGACAAGAACATCATTGGCCAAATGGGTCTACTAGAACAAGATGAATGAAGAATGTAAAATTGTTAGGCATATAGCTAGACTTGTGTGCAAGGGTTTCTCTCAAGTAGAGGGCATTGATTTTAAAGAAACATTTACATCGGTAGCTAGATTAGAAGCAATTAGGACGTTTCTAACTTTTTTAGCCTACAAGGGGTAAAGGTATATCAAATGGATGCAAAATCTGCCTTCCTCAATGGAAATTTGGAAGAAGTCTACATGGAGCAACCGGAAGGATTTATGTTACATGATGATGAAACCTTTGTGTGCTGGTTGAAGAAAGCCATGTATGGTTTAAAGTAGGCTCCTAGAGTATGGTATTCAAGGCTAGATCAGTAACTGAAGGAGAAAGGATTCAAAAAGGGGAGTGTTGACAACAATCTATACATCAAGGCAGATGGAAATCACATGATCATTGTGGTTGTGTATGTAGATGACATCATTTTTGGAAGCAACAAGGACACTCTTTGCAAAGATTTTGCTAATCAAATGCAGTCAGAGTTTGAGATGTCAATGCTTCGAGAATTGACATACTTTCTTGGTTTGCAGATATCGCAGCTAGATAAGGGAATCTTTATCTCATAAACCAAGTATGCAAAGGACATGCTAAAGAAGTTTCAAATGGAGGACTGCAAACCAGTGAGTACCCCCATGGTGACTGGAAGCAAATTAAGCAAGAATGATGAATCATCAGCAGTGGATCAGACATTGTATAGATCCGTGATAGGTAGTTTATTATATCTTACTACTTCTAGACTAGATATAGTTTAGGCAGTGTGTATGGTGGCTATATTTCATGCAACACCTAAGCAGTCACATATGAATTCAGTAAGCATAATTTTTAGGTACCTACAAGGGACACTCAATTATAGATTATGGTACTCTAAACAAGGGGAATTCATCTTGGAAACATATACTAATGCTGATTGGGCAGGTTGCATTGATGACCGGAAGAGAACAAGTGGTGGTGCATTCTTCCTGGGTGACCGGTTGGTCTCATGGAATAGAAAGAAGCAGGATTCAGTCTCCCTATCAGCTGTTGAAGCAGAATACATTTTTGTTGCTATTGGCATTTGCATTTTGTTGGCATTTTGCATATAGATTGCATTAATGATATGTTGTCATTGATGTCAATTGAACTGGTAATGGTATTCATGTTATTGCTGATATTGTTGTTTTTGATATTGGCTAGTAACTGATAAGAAGAGCTTTGTGGAAGATGTTGTAAACCAGTATGTTAAGTTTGTGAGTTGAACCGGTAAACCGGTATAAAGGGTTAAACCTTTCTATGCAATGTAACCGGTAAACCCTATTAGTTGTTAAACCCTAACCAATCAAGTTTTTTGGTTTATTATCTGATGAGCGGTAATGATGGAGACATGTGTGATCATTGTATGCAGATAAGTTCAAATTGTTTTGGCACATTTGTTTGTTGCCTAGGGAAGGAGAAAAGTGGATTGCATCTAATGCACAACGCGTGATGAGTTACAAAGTCCGATGAAGCGGTTGGAATTTTCTTGAAGAATGTGAAGAGATTGTTATGATTTCTAACGGTCAAGATTGTATCGACTTGTTTGTAATATCAATGATGAGAATTAATTTTTTGTTGTGTTACTGACCTAATTGATTTGTATTTAAGGTCGATGAAGTTGTTTGTAAAAGTTTTGTTGGCAAGATTGGCAAAAATCTATTGAGTGTGTAGTTTCCTAACCGGTGAATGGATCTGCACTTTGAGTAAGGCAGATTGAAGCTTAAAATGATATGATCAAGCAAATGTAGTGCTATTCAGATAGATCAAGAAAACATGTTGTTTTCTAACAATTACAACAGAAGTGAAATCCCTTAACCGGGTAAGCTCTAACAAGCTTGGTTACTTATTAAATCCTCTAACAAGGTAGTCCATTAGCTTGAATTCTTAAATCCTCCAGCAAGGTTACTCCTAATAGGGTATTGTGCTTTTTATCAAAGCATATTTGTAAATCCCTTAACCGGGTGATTCCTAACCGGAATTAGTTCTTAATAGGACTTATTGTAAAGCTTTAACAGGCTCAGCTCCTAACATGGCAAACTTTAGAAGAGTTCAGATAGCTATCCTTGTGAGTCTCATTTCACCGTGGTTTTTACCTATTTGGGTTTTCCACGTATAAACATTTGTGTCAAGTGGTGAATGTTTCTGTGGTTATGATCTTATTTGTTGATTTGATTAACTTTTGATAAGACATGATAACTAGAAGCATTGAGAGATGAATATGTTGAGATATGATTAAGTATTGTTGATGTTTACAAGATTGAAGTTGTTTACTGTTAAGTTGTCATAACAGTCAAACCGGTTGATGTCAAGTATTCTTTTGAATATTTATCTTGACTAAGATATGTTTACTTTGTGTGATTGAAATTGAGTTTGGGAACTTTGTATCAGTTTTTTAGTATACTGATTCACCCCCCCTCTTAGTATTATACCGAATAATTATTCTTTCACCATACCATCAATTGGTATTAGAGCGTCTCAAGTCCTCTTTAACCTAAAAGCCTAACAACTTGAGGAAAAGATCTTGTAGATCATGATGAAGAAAGAAGGTCTGAAGTTCAACAAAGATAACTATATAATATGGAGCAACAGAATGAAGATTACATTAATAGTCTTGGTAGTCAGTATTAGGATCATATAGGAACTAAGTATATTACACCTACTTGAACCTTGATTGATGATCAAAAGAAAGAACATCAAGAAAATCACCAAGCATTAGAGGCTATTATTAGTTCCCTATCTGATGCTAAATATGTAGATGTTCATGGTCTTGAAACTGCATATGAAGTATGGCAAATACTTGAAGAGATTTATAACGGTGATGAGCATTTTAAGATTGCTAAAGAGGAGAGTTTAAGAGGAAAGTTTGATGACATGAGAATGTCTAAAGGTGGGAATATCCAATAGTGTGATCAAAGGATTAAAGAGTTAGTTGGTGAAATAAAGAGTGCAGGAGGGAAAGTGGAAAATGGCATAGTGATCAGTAAGGTACTGAGAACCCTGCTACCGGTCTATGCTATCTGAGCTGCAACTATTCAGGAGCTAAAATCCATTGACAATACAAAGGTAACTCTTGACTCTATTATTGGCAAACTTACGGCTTTTGAACTAAATGACTATGATGGTAGCATACAGAAATCAGAATCTGTATTCAGAGTTTTTGTCTCTAACCCATCTGTGAGAAGAAGTAGAGATACTAGCCATGGTTATGAATCTAGATCTAGTAGAGATATTGATGATGAATACAACTTAGTGGAACTTGAAGCATTGTTGGCAAAACGACTGCCTAGAGGCACTGGTAAATATAGAGGTAAGATACCTTTAAAATGTTTTGCATGCAACAAGATTGGTTATATAGAAGCTAATTTCCCTAATGGTGAGAATGATACAAGAGAGATAAATTTAAGAAGTATAAGGGTAAAGGCAAGAGATATTGTCTTATGTTTATTGACAGTGGTATTACTGATGAAGAATCTGATGATGATGCTAGTGAAGATATTGTGTTTGTAGCTATTAAGGAAGAAATATCAAATCAGAAGGCACTAGTATCCAGGATGGATAACTCTAATGATTGGATCATTGATAGTGGTTGTTCACATAACATGATGGGTGATCAGAACAAATTTCTTTCCCTGAAGGAATTTGGTGGCAGTGTTGTCAGATTTGGCAATGACTCACCCTATATGGTTAAAGGTAAGAGAGTTATTTCTCTTAATGGGAAGAGCAATGCCAACGATGTCTATTGGGTTGAAGGCCTAAAGCACAATCTTTTGCATGTGGCACAACTTAATGATAGAGGATACTCATTGGAGTTTAGAAATGGTATATGCAAAATCTTTGACAACAAAGATGAATTGATTACATCCAGGAAACAAACCAGAGGTAATCTATTTCATCTTAATCCTAAAGTTAGTAACTATTTGATTACAAAAATAGATGATAGCTGGCTTTGGCGTAATAGATTTTATCATATAAATTTTAACAATATTGTTAAAGTAAGAAAGTCTAAGACATTAAGAGGTCTGCCTCAGCTAGACAAACCGGTTAATGCTCTTTGTAAAGAATGTCAACTAGGAAAGATGAATTCTTCAAATTTCAAGAGCAAGTCCTTCTCAACAGAGCACTTGTTAGATTTGGTTCATATAGATCTATGTGGACCAATAAGAACAAGAAGCATTCAAGGTGATAGATATTTCATGATCTTCACTAATGATTGTTCAAGGATGATGTGGGTCACATTCTTGAAGTATAAGAATGAAGCTTTTGGTAAATTCAAGGCATTTAGGGCCTTAGTTGAGAAAGAGAGTGGCAAAAAGATAAAATGTCTGAGAATAGATCAAGGTGGTGAATTTACTTCTGAGGAATTCACTAAGTACTGTGATGAGAATAGTATCAAGCGAAATCTTTCTGCACCAAGGACACCCTAGCAAAATGGTAGAGCAGAGAGAAACAACTGGTCAATGGTTGAAGCTATTAGGACTATGTTGATACAAGGAGGTGTAGCAAAAACATTTTGGAAAGAAGTTGTAAGTACAACTGTCTACACAATGAACCGAGTTCTAGTGAAAAGAGGTAAGGACAAGACCCCTTATGAATATTGGTATGGGAGATCACCTGATGTTAGCTATTTTAAGATATTTGGAAGCAAATGTTTTATTAAAAGAGGTGATTACATAAGCAAGTTTGAAGCTAAGAGTGATGAAGGAATATTTCTTGGTTATTCCACCAAGAGTAAGGCCTATAAATGCTTCAACAACCGGACACAAATAATTATTGAGAGTGATGATGTTCGTGTAGATGAATGTCCCGAAGTCTCTGAAGGAATCAATTCTAAGAAAAAGGATGAAGATCCTTGCATTTTGCTTTGGAACCTGAAATTGTTAAATTAGAAACCGGTAAAGAAAATCTTGATGTACTTGTTCAATCGGAAAAAATAAATTTAGAAGAAGTTGATAATGAAGAAGATAAACCTGAAGAGAATGATCATGTTATTCCTAGGTATGTGAGACTGAATCATAGTCCTGAATAGATTATTGGGGATAAGGATGTTGGAGTACTAACTAGAAGGAGAATAAGAGAGAACTCTTGCATGATATCCACCTTTTAACCTAGAAGTGCTAAGGAGGCATTTAGTGATTATCATTGTGTTAAAGCTATGGAGGAGGAGTTGGATCAAATTGAGAAGAACAACACTTGGACCCTGGTACCCTGACTGGTAAACAAGAATGTTATAGGTACTGAATGGGTGTTCAGAAACAAGTTAAATGAAGATGGTGTTGTAGTTTGCAACAAGGCAAGATTAGTATGCAAAAGTTATGCGCAAGAAGGAGAGGATTATGGAGAAACTTTTGCACCAGTAGCAAGACTGGAAGGTGTCATAACATTACTTGCATTTGCAGCTCATAAGAAGTTCAAGGTATACCAGATGGATGTTAAGTCTACATTTTTTAATGGGATATTGGAAGAAGAGGTTTATATAGAGCAACCTGATGGTTATGCATTGACAGATAAGGAAGACATGGTATACAAATTGCATAAATATTTTTATGGATTAAAGCAGGCACCTAGAGCATGGTATGAATGAATTCATACACATCTGATGAAGATAGGCTTTGCTAGAACCAGTGATGGCAACAACATTTATCAAGTATGAAGGAGATGAAATACTAGTCAGTGAAGTATTTTTTGATGACATTATATTTGGAGGTAATGAGGACATGAGTAACTGTTTTGCAGATGAAATAAAGAATGAGATTGAGATGTCATTAGTAGGGGAAATAAAAATTTTCATAGGCTTACAGATACAACAAATGAAGAATCATATTTTCATTACTCAATCTAAGTATGTGGAAGAGGTTTTGAAGACTTTCAGTATGAGTGACTGTAAACCAGTTGGAACCCCAACGGTTATAGGTTGTAAGTTGTCCAAAGAAGATGCATCTAAGTCTATAGATGAAAAGGAATACAGGTCAATGATTGGAAAAATACACTATGTTGTTCACGATCGACCAGATATTGCCCATGCAGTTGGTATTGTTGCTAGATTTCAGAAGAATCCAAAGGAAGCACATCTGATGGCAACCAAGAGAATTTTTAGATATCTGAAAGGTACTATTGACTATGGGTTATGGTATCCATATGGTGGAAATTTTGACTTGAAGGCATACACAGATGCTGATTGGGCAAGAAATATTAATGACCAGAAGAGTACTATCGGTGGAGCATTCTTTCTAGGAGGAAGGCTAGTTTCATGGAGTAGTAAAAAGCAGAGTTGTACTTCACAATCTATTGCTGAAGCTGAGTATGTAGTGGCTTATATGAATTGCACACAAGCTATTTGGATGAGACACATTTTGGAAGGTTTTAAGATGAAAATCTCAGAACCAATAAATATTTCTAAGAATCTTGTTTTGCACGCAAGGACTAAGCACATTGAATTGAAGTATCACTTCTTGAGGGAAAAAGTTCAATGTAAATATGTTATTTTGGAGCATGTTTCTACCAAGGAGTAGCTTGCAAATATCTTTACCAAACCTCTTCCTAAGACCACTTTTGAGTATCTTAGAAGTCAATTGGGGGTTATCCCTCTTCATGAAGTTAATTGAGCATGATGTTGATTGCATCAGTCCCTGAACCACTTGCAGAATTTTACAAGGATTGATGAAGAAATGGATGTATTCCACAAGGGGAGCATCAAGTTGCAGTATAATGTTGATGCATAGTGAGAGCATAATTACATGTTTTTACTTTCACTTTGGCATTCTTGTCAAAGGGGGAGAAGAATTATGTGATTGAGGAGAAGAATTATGTGTCTGATTAGGTGAACCAATGGTAGGCTGAAGACAAACAGAGCAAGGTGAATACTTGGTAATGTAAACTAGGATTTCTATTCACCAATCTCAGCAACAATCAGAGGCATTGATATTTGTATTACCATCAATTCCAAAGGGGGAGATTGTTGGCATTTGTAGTTTGTTGGCATTTTGCATATAGATTGCATTAATGATATATTATCATTGATGTCAATTGAGCCGGTAATGGTATTCATGTTATTGCTGATATTGTTGTTTTTGATATTGGCTAGTAACCCGTAAGAAGAGCTTTGTGGAAGATGTTGTAAACCGGTATGTTAAGTTTGTGAGTTGAACCGGTAAACCAGTGTAAAGGGTTAAACCTTTCTATGCAATGTAATTGGTAAACCCTATCGGTTGTTAAACCCTAACCAATCAATTTTATTGGTTTATTATCTGATGAGCGGTAATGATGGAGACACATGTGATCATTGTATGAAGATAAGTTCAAATTGATTTGGCGCGTTTGTTTGTTGTCTAGGGAAGGAACAAAGTGGATTGCATCTAATGCACAACGCGTGATGAGTTACAAAGTCTGATGAAGCAGTGATCATGGTTGGAATTTTCTTGAATAGTGTGAAGAGATTGTTATGATTTTAAATGGTCAAGATTGTACCGACTTGTTTGTAATCTTGATGATGAGAATTAGGTTTTTGTTGTGTTACCGACCTAATTGATTTGTATTTAAGGTCAATGAAGTTGTTTGTAAAAGTTTTGTTGGCAAGATTGGCATAAATCTGTTGAGTGTGTAGCTGCCTAACTGGTGAATGGATCTCCTCTTTGAGTAAGGCAGATTGAAGCTTAAAAGGATCTGATCAAGAAAATGTAGTGCTATTCAGATAGATCAAGAAAACCTATTGTTTTCTAACAATTACAGCAGAAGTGAAATCTCTTAACCGGGTAATCTCTAACAAGCTTGGTAACTTATTAAATCCTCTAACAAGGTGGTTTATTAGCTTGGATTCTTAAATCCTCTCGCGAGGTTACTCCTAACAGGGTATTGTGCTTTTCATCAAGGCACATGTGTAAATCCCTTAACCGGGTGATTCCTAACCAGAATTAGTTCTTAACATGACTTGTTGTAAAGCTTTAATAGGCTTGGCTCCTAATAGGGAGAACTTCAAAAGAGTTTAGATAGCTATCCTTGTGAGTCTCATCTCACCGTGGTTTTTACCTATTTGGTTTTTCCACGTATAAACATTTGTGTCAAGCAGAGAATGTTTTTGTGGTTATGATCTTATTTGTTGATTTGATTAACTTTTGATAATGCATGATAACTAGAAGCATTGAGAGATGAATATGTTGAGATATGATTAAGCATTGTTGACGTTTACAAGATTGAAGTTGTTTACTATTAAGTTGTCATAACAGTCAAACCAATTGATGTCAAGTATTCTTTTGAATATTGATCTTGACTGAGATATGTTTACTTTGTGTGATTGAAGTTGAGTTTGGGAACTTTGTATCAATTTTTTAGTATATTGATTCACCCCCCTCTCAGTATTCTATCAGATACTTATTCTTTCATCATACCATCAGTTGCTACATGCTACTCTCAGGTGCTTTGGATGAAGCAAACCCTCAAGGACATACAGGTGGACGTCTATGATCCTATTCCCATCTAGTGTGAGAATTCAAGTGCCATCAACATATCAAAGAACCTGGTGATGCATTCAAGGACAAAGCATATAGCCATCAAGTATCATTTTCTCAGAGAGAATGTTGAAGGACATGAAGTAAAGATGGAATATGTCCCTACAGGAGAACCAGTGGTAGACATCTTCACCAAACCATTACCAGTAAGCACTTTTGAGTACTTAAGACACAAGTTGGGAGTTGTATCACCTGCCTCATGCACTTAAGTTTATAAGGAGATATATGGTTTAGGGGGGTTCATAGAAGCATCTATTTCTCTTGAACCACATGTTGATCATAGGGAAAGTTCAAGGTTGTATGTCTTAGTACTAACTGTAATCACTAAGAGAAGATTTGACTAAGGGGGAGAATGAAGTACCCTTACCCTTTTTCATTGTGTCAAAGGGGGAGAAATTTACTAGTGTGAAGACTTGCAGTGAGTTGACATCAATGCCAAAGGGGGAGATTGTTGGCATTAGGTTGTCATTGGTGTCAACTGGTATGGCATGGTCACTAGTGAGTAAGTAGTGGTGATCGATATGGGTGAAGTAAGACATGATGATGTCAATCAATATATGCAAACAAAAAGGTATGTTACTGGTACACATGAAATGCATCATCTACCAGTAAAGAAGGACCACCAACAAGGCAAAGAAAGCAAGCAAAGAAGAACAGAAGGATGTGAACTAGTATACAAAGAGAAGTTTAATGCTACTGGTAAATGAACTTAGTAAGATGGACCAGCATGTTTGATGGAAGGCCAAGTTGATCCATCGACAAAGAAGAGGTCAGCAGGTATGAAGGTCCACCAATGAAGTTAGGTTATACCGATAAGGTGAGTTGAACCAGTAGTTAGTCTTGGTCGGTCAAGGATGTCAAATTGACATAGGAGACTAGAGATGCTGCCAAACCAACATAGAAAACCAAGCATAGGTGGACGTCGACAAGGATGACAGGTGGAAACTAGGTGGTGAGCAGGCAAAGGTCATTGAAGTATTCATCGACGTAGTAGTTAACAAGAAGGTCAACATTAATGAATAACCCGCAAATCATGGGAGGATGGAAGAATGTTGTGGCTCGAGGAAGACAAGGTGGAAAGGTGATTGAACTGACCTTGCAAGACGATCTGATCTTTGTACCCATTTTCTGAAGGAAACAACTGAGCCATTAATGGTGATTGACAGAGAAATGCAAAAAAGCATGTTGTAGACATCCAAATATAGAAAACGCACATTGGAAGGCGAGGTGTTGGCGGTGTTGATTGATGACATGCAAATAATCATTCCAGAAAAGTAGATCCAATTAGAATTGATACGGATTTAGTTGGTGGAGGAAAACCCCAACACGCCACCATTTAAATGTTGCCTTTGGTGAGAACATTCAAAAATAAATATGTGAACTCAAGATTGAAGAGGTTTGATGCTAGATGTGAGGTGTGAGAGGAAAGAGAGACTGAGAAAGAAGAAAGACTATCTACCTAAGATTTATTTCTCAGAGATTTAGAGTGTGTGTTAGAAGACTGAACTGATGAGAGTGTCTAACCAGTAGAGATAGAGTAACTGGTGAATTGTTATAGTCTTAACAGTCAAACATATTGGCATGTATTGAAAGGTTAGGAAGGCATCCAAGAGTGATACCGTGTAGGGTGAGTTTCTAAGAAGGAGAAGATAGGCAGAGAACAACCAGTAAGAGATCAAACAGAAATTTGTTAACTGATAGAAGAAGGACTGGTGAAACAAAGGAAGTTAATAATTGTCAGACATCCATTTATCAGGTGTTGCAGAACTCATTTGCAACTAGGTGCTATCATTGCCTTAAAATTGTATTTTATTGTATTACACCAAGTTGGTTCCTTGTGCTTGGGTTGGTGCCCTAAATTCAGTAGGGGTTGGTTCTCCTTGGGTTGGTGCCCTAAATCATTGTAATATGTTGTTTTACTATGAGTCTGGATTGGAGCAATAGACTCCCGTAGCATTTCTCACCAAGGTTTCTCCCATATTGGGTTTTCCTCATACATCTGGTGTTGTCAGTTATGCATTTGTGTGTTTGCCTCTTTTGATATCCACTCATATCTTACCGGTTTGATTGCTTAGTGTTTAGGTTGTTAACCAGTACTCAAGGCTTGGTTTAAAAGGAAAATATTTTAGGTACCACTAATTCACCCCCCTCTCAATGGTACATTGTGTTCAACACTTAGTGCATCAACAACAACCTTGTCTTTGCATGATAAACTACCCGAGAACACCCAAAGAGAATTATTGTTAGGATCCTCTATTTTCTCCCACCTCTCTAATGCTTTACGTAATGTTGTTCTACTTATGTTTAATGGCTTACTTGTTTTTCTTATTAAATGATCTTTTTTTATTTTCTTGCTTATTATGGTTGATGTAATAACATGGCGAGTAACCTTAGAATATTTACTACATGATTTTGTACCAATTGGTTGATATGCATCAAATAGATTTCTCACAATAGTTCTTTCAGTATTATTTTCAGGTGATGTTAAGCCAAGAATTTTCATTGTCTCTCTAAATTTTAAATTTTTAATCATTTCAACAATTAATTGGCATCTTGTAGTTTGAGTTAAGCTTTCAAAATAGTGTGGCCATATTCTTTTAACCATTCTTCTACAAGTTCGTTCATGTAATTTATCGGGCATTGGCTTCAAAATATTCTCATTCATGTCAATTAGATACTTTGGTTTCCTGTGAATAATTCTAAGAGGTGTTAACATTGGTGCATTACGTGCATTAGGTACATTCATCAGATCAAATTGAGTTGGTGTATGTTCATCATTTGATTGATTATTCATTATGGTCTCTTCTTCAATTGCATTAGGTTCAATTAGTAAATCAAATTGAGTTGGTGCATGTTCATCATTTGATTGATTATTTATCATGGTCTCTTCTTCAACTATATTAGGATCATTTGGTAAATCAAATGCAGTTGGCACATGTTCATCATTTGTTTGATTATTGATTGTGATTTCTTCTTCAATTGCATTAGGTTCATTTGGTACATTTAATTGAGATGTTGTAGATGACATACCTTCTTGTCCCATTGTTCTTAGTTCATGTAATCTCTTCATACATTGCCTTTGTCTTTCCTTTCCAACCTCTCATTGTTGGGATGTTCCTCACTTGTTCTTTCTCATCGTTAATAACGATTGTCCTAAATAGAATCATTTTGAACATATATGTTACAAAAACTTATACAATCAAATCACCATAAAAATGTGTATTATCATTATTTTTAATAATCAAAACTATTAAACAATTAGAATAACATTGAACAAACCAATTAGAACAACAATTCAATCATTTGAACTCATACAAAACATAATATTCACTTACTTTGACATAAAAATATCGTAGAATTGCAGAATTAGTTGTAGTGGGGCCTTCAACAAGTTCCAAAAGTGCCTATGTGGTCGTTGACAAAAAATATTATGTGAAAGAAACACGTACGGGTTATTTTTAGTTAACTTATTCGTGTATTTAGTCCCTAAAATACCCCAATGAACCACCATTCATAATTCCAATAATCTGTACATGCTTCTTATGTTAAAAAACCATATGCGTTGCTTAGAGTAAAGAAAGAGAGAACTAAAAGGAAGGGAGAGAGAGAGAGAGAGAGAGAGAGAGAGAGAGGAGAGAGAGAGAGAGAGAGAGGGAGAGAGAGAGAGAGAGGGAGAGAGAGAGAGAGAGAGAGAGAGAGAGAGAGTGTTCATATACTCCTAAGGGGTTGTATGGTGTGCTAAGGGGTCATATGGTGTCATTAGGGGTCATGTGGGATCCTAATGGGGCCACACATGTGTTAGAACACCATACGACCCCTTAGGACATCATACAGTTCTAAGGGGTCATGTGGTATGCTAAGGGGTCATATGGTGTTGTTCAGGGTCATGTGGGGTCCTAACACATGTGTGGCCCTATTAGGACCCCACATGACCCCTAATGACACTGTATGACCCCTTAGGACATCATATGTTCCTAAGGGGTCATATGGTGTCTTTAGAACACCATAGGACCCCTTAGGAGATCATATGGTCCTAAGGTGTCATATGGTGTGCTAAGGGGTCATAAGGTTTCGTTAAGGGTCATGTTGGGCGCTAATGGGGCCACACATGTGTTAGAACACCGTATGACACCATAGGATCCCTTAGGATATCATATGGTCCTAATGGGTCATGTGGTGTGCTAACGGGTCATATGATGTCGTTAGGGGCCGTGTGGGGTCCTAATGGTGCCACACATGTATTACAACACCATATGACCACTTGAGATACCATATGACCCCTTAGGACACCATATGACCCCTTAGGACATCATATGCTCCTAAGGGATCATATGGTGTGCTAAGGGGTCATCTGGTGTCGTTAGGGGTCATGTGGAGTCCTAAAGGGGCCACACATGTGTTAGGACACCATATGACCCCTTAGGACATCATATGGCCCTAAGGGGTCATTTGGCATGTTGAAGGGTCATATGGTGTCGTTAGGGTCATGTGGGGTCCTAATGGTGCCACATGTGTGTTCCAACATCATATGACCCCTTAGAACACCATATGACTCCTTAGGACATCATATGCTCCTAAGGGGCCATATGGTGTTGTTAGGGGTCATGTGGGGTCCTAATGGTGCCACAAATGTGTTAGGACACCATATGACCCCATAGGACACCATAAGACCCCTTAGCACATCACATGGTCCTAAGGGGTCAATTGGTGTGCTAAGGGGTCATATAATATTGTTAGGGGTCATGTGGGGTCCTAACAGGGCCACACATGTGTTACGACACCATATGACCCCTTAGGACATCATAGGGTCATAAGGGGTCATATGGTATCCTAAGGGGTCATATGGTGTCGTTAAGGATCATGTGGGGTCCTAACACATGTGTAGCCCCATTAGGACCACACATGACCCCTAACAACACCATATGACCCCTTAGGACATCACATGCTCCTAAGGGGTCATAATGGTGTGCTAAGGGGTCATATGGTATCGTTAGGACACCCCTTATGACACCATATGACCCCTTAGGACATCATATGGTCCTAAGTGGTCATCTGGAGTGATAAGGGGTCATATGGTGTCGTTAAGGGTCACGTGGGATCTTAATGGGGCCACACATGTGTTAGAACACCGTATGACCCCTTAGGACACCATAAGACCCCTTAGGACATCATATGGTTCTAAGGGGTCATGTGGTGTGCTAAAGGGTCATATGGTGTCGTTAGGGGTCATGTGGGGTCCTAATGGTACCACAAATATGTTACAACACCATATGATCCCTTAGGACACCATTGGACCCCTTAGGACATCATATGCTCCTAAGGGGTCATATGATGTGCTAAGGGGTCATATGGTGTCGTTAGGGGTCATGTGGGGTCCTAATGGGGCCACACATGTGTTAGGACACCATAGGACCCCTTAGGACATTGTATGGGCATAAGGGGTCATTTGGTGTGCTGAGGGGTCATATGGTGTCATTAAGGGTCATGTGGTGTCCTAACACATGTGTGGCCCCCTTAGGACCCCACATGACCCCTAATGACCCCTTATGACATCATATGCTCCTAAGGGGTCACATGGTGTGCTAAGGGGTCATATGGTCTCATTAGAACACCATATGACCCCTTAGGTCACCATACAATCCCTTAGGATATCATATGGTTCTAAGGGGTCATATGGTGTGCTAAGGGGTCATACAGTGTCATTAAGTGTCATGTGGGGTCCTAATGTGGCCTCACATGTATTAGAACATTGTATAACCCCTTAAGACACCATAGTACCCCTTAGGACATCATATGGTCCTTAGGGGTTATGTGGTGTGCTAAGGGGTCATATGGTGTCGTTACAGGGCATGTGGGGGTCCTAATGGTGCCACACATATGTCAAGACACCATAGGACCCCGTAGGACAACATAGGACCCCTTAGGACATCATATGGTCCTAAGGGGTTGTGTGGTGTGCTAAGGGGTCATATGGTGTCGTTAGGGGTTATGTGAGGTCCTAATGGGGCCACAAATGTATTACGACATAGTAAGACCCCTTAGCACACCATAGGACCCCTTACAACATCATATTGTCCTAAGGGGTCATATGGTGTGATAAGGGGTCATATGGTGTCATTAAAGGTCACGTGGGGTCCTAACACACATGTGACCCCATTAGGACCCCACATGACCCCTAACGACACTGCATAACCCCTTAGGACATCACATCCTCCTAAGGGGGTCATATGGTGTGCTGATGGGTCATATGGTGTCGTTATAACACCTCATGACCCCTTAGGACATCATATGGTCCTGAGGGGTCATATGGTGTGCTAAGGGGTCATATGGTGTCTTTAAGGGTCATGTGGGGTTGTAATGGGTCCATGGATGTGCTAGAACACCATATGACCCCTTAGGACACCATAGGACACCTTAGGATATCATATGGTCCTAAGGGTTCACGTGGTGTGCTAAGGGGTCATATGGAGTCGTTAGGGGTCATCTCAAGTCCTAATGGTGTCACACATGCTAGGACACCATATGACCCCATAGGACCCCTTTGGAAATCATATGGTCCTAAGGGGCCATCTAGTGTGCTAAGGGGTCATCTGGTGTTGTTAGGGGTCATGTGGGGTCCTCATGGGGCCACACATGTGTTACGGCACCATATGACCCCTTAGGACACCATAGGACCCCTTAGGACATCATATGGTCCTAAGGGGTCATATGATGTACTAAGGGGTCATATGGTGTCGTTAAGGGTCATGTGGGGTTCTAACACATGTGTGGTCCCATTAGGACCCCACATGACCCCTTAGGACACCATATGCTCCTAAGGGGTCATATGGTGTGCTAAGGGGTCATATGGTGTCAATAGAACACCATATTACCCCTTCAGACACCATACAACCCCTTAGGACATCATATGCACCTAAGGGGTCATATGGTGTCGTTAAGTGTCATATGGGGTCCTAATGGGACCACACATGTTAGAACATCGTATGACCCCTTAGAACACCTCAGGACCCCTTAGGACATCATATGGTCCTAAGGGCTCATGAGGTGTGCCAAGGGGTCATATGATGTCGTTAGGGGTCATGTGGGGTCCTAATGGTGCCACACGTGTTACAACACCATATGACCTTTTAGGAGACCATATGACCCCTCAGGATGTCATATGCTCCTAAGGGGTCATATGGTGTGCTAAGGGGTCATGTGGGGTCCTAATGGGGCCACATATGTGTTAGGACACCATATTATCCCTTACAACAACATAGGATCCCTTAGGACATCATATGGTCCAAAGGGGTAATTTGGTGTGCTAAGGGGTCATATGGTGTCGTTAAGGGTCATGTGGGGTCCTAACACATGTGTAGCCCTATTAGGACCCCACATGACCCCTAACGACACCTTATGACCACTTATGACATCATATGCTCATAAGGGGTCATATGGTGTGCTAAGGGGTCATATGGTGTCGTTAGAACACCATATGACCCCTTAGGACACCATATGACCTCTTAGGACATTATATGGTCCTAAGTGGTCATATGGTGTGCTAAGGGGTCATATAGTGTCATTATGGGTCATGTGGGGTCCTAATGGGGCCACACATGTGTTAGAACACCGTATGACCCCATATGGTCCTAAGGGGTCATATGGTCTGCTTAGGGGTCATATGGTGTCGTTAAGGGTCATGTGGGGTCCTAATGGGGCCACACATGTGTTAGAACACCGTATGACTCCTTTGGACACCCTAGGACCCCTTAGGACATCATATGGTCCTAAGGGGTCATGTGGTGTGTTAAGGGGTTGTATGGTGTCATTAGGGGTCATGTGGGGTCCTAATGGTGCCACAAATGTGTTACAACACCATATGACCCCTTAGGACACCATATGAGCCCTTAGGACATCATATGCTCCTAAGGGGTCATATGGTCTGCTAAGGGGTCATATGGTGTCATTAGGGGTCATGTGGGGTTCTAAGGGGTGACACATGTATTAGAACACCATATGACCCCTTAGGGATTCATATGGCTATAAGGGGTCATATGGTGTCGTTGGGGGTTATGTGGAGTCCTAATGGGGCCACACTTGTGTTAGAACATCATATGACCCCTTAGGACAAAGGGGTCATATGGTGTGCTAAGGGTCCTTATATGGTGTCGTTAGGGGTCATGTGGGGTCCCAAGGGAGAGAGAGATAGAGAGAGGGAGGGAATACAATCTGCTAAGATATTGAGAAACTATATATATATATATATATATATTTATATTTTACATACATATATACATACACATATTATATACATATACATACACATATTATATACATATATACATAGACGTGTTATATACATATGTATACACAAATTATATACACACATATCTATTTCTATATATTAAAATGTTTTTATGTCAACATAACACATACGGGTTTTTTGGTCTAAATAATGTGAATGGGATTTTATATTTAAAAACCCATTTGTGCTTTTATTTTTAAAAACTTGTTTGTATTTTAGTGCATTTAGGCTCATTAATAGCCTTGGATGACAAGGCGGAGGCTTGGGAGTTTGATTTTCCTCCATTTCCCTCCTTTTTTACGTGTTTTGTTTTATTAAATTGGCTTCTCAACTTCGTCGTCATCAGGTTTATACCTCATCAATTGCGTATTTGTAAAATTACCACCATAATTTCACACGTCTTCTAAGCTATCTAACCATATAATTTTTTTAATATTTGGACAACATTATGATATTAAAGTTTAATTTTTTTTACTAGTGTCTCCTAGTTGTTAGAGACACGTGTACCATTTTTTTAATAACTTTTGATCTACTTATCCAAATTTAAACCAAAATATATATTATCGTAGTGCACTTGATTCTTTACATTTAAAAAAAAAAAATTGCATTTTCGATTATTTTGATGCAAGTTATGCTTTGTGCACGAACAAACATCTAATTTTTAGGATGTGCCCGTTTTGAAAAATCATAAAAAAAATAAAAATACACATCTTCTAGTGCTCATTCTTATCTATCTTTCTACCAAAGGATTTATCAAAATAATAAATCTAACTATGAATTTTTTGATGCGCACGCTAGACACTATGTTATGTTTTTTAGAAAAAATCAGGAACTATTTTTTGTGCACAAAGGATTTGACCCCCTTAATCTTATCCAATTTTGAAAAAAAAATAGTAGTTTGGAAACTAGATTTAGAGTATTACAATCTTTGTTCTTTGAGTATCTTCATATTTTGAGTGGATGAGTCTGAAATCACTCCTCGAAGTTAAAGTTTAGCTGATTTCTGAAAAAAGGTGTCCACTTATACCCCCTTTTTGCACACCATCTTGGTGCACCTATCCATTATATATTAATATATGATAATATATATATTAATAATACATATTAATAATATATGATAATACATATTAATAATATATAATAATATGTATTAATAATACATATTAATAATTATTATAATACATTTTTTAATTATTTTTGTTAACTTAGAGGTATCCCCACGACCTTGCCCATCCTCCTCGATTCATGAGGCGAGCTGTAGTGCCTCTCCTAGACTTGCATTTTGACTTAAGCATTGATAGACTTATTTAAACATATGGTTGATACTTAGATGGTTATTTATGACTTTATAGCCATCTTAGATGGTATCATTGATGCTAGTACTTTATGTGGATTTATGTTATTTGATATGACTCATTATGTTTGGAGATTCACGTGATTGATGTTACTAGACATACTATATGATATATGAAATTTTATGGTTCTTATGGATGTTAGTACACATAATCACCTTGATGGATGGATGAATTTATATGATTCATGTATTTATATGTGATTATTGCTCATGTGGATTATATGACTTATGATGATATGATGGTACTAACCCTATTCCATGTTTATGATTTTATGTGATGTTTGATGATTTATTGTATGTCTATCTTCACGAGTAGAGAAGATGTCATATCACTCATTGCGAGCATGATATGTCATTGCGATTCTCTATCACATGCCTGTTTATTATGATGTATATGTATTGTATATGTTGTGTTTAGTGTTTGAGGCAGGTTTGTAAGTACTATAAATTGACTCCACCTAGCTTCATTGGTCTGAGCTTGTCTATATCCTAATGGAAAGTTGTCAGAGATGACATAGTTTCCCCCACACACTTTGGGTTTAAGTTGTGTACCTTGTTAGTTGTGCCACGACACAAGTTGATGTTAGAGTCTTGAGTTGTGATTGTTCCCCTTTGTTGGCGTAAGGTGATGCAAGTCTATGTGTATTCATATTTAGAGTTGTGTGATTGTTAATCATTCAATATTTATTTTCGAATTGATTAATGTTTAACTGATTTAATTTATTGAACATTTGATTTATTGTTTAATTATAGCTTAATTATTAATTATTGTTTATTGTAATTCTTATTGTTATTTATTGTTTATTTACTTATATTTTAACTGAGTTTTATTAAATGTTGATTATTGAATTTTATATTTATTTTAATGTTGCCTTTT
Source organism: Cryptomeria japonica (assembly GCF_030272615.1). Taxonomy (NCBI): domain Eukaryota; kingdom Viridiplantae; phylum Streptophyta; class Pinopsida; order Cupressales; family Cupressaceae; genus Cryptomeria; species Cryptomeria japonica. Next base: position 638,351,925 of record NC_081414.1, read on the forward strand.
TGGATTTTCCATTATTATCATTTATTTATGGTTATTTATTTATTTAATTGTTAATATTATTTAATTAAGGCATTGGTATTTTATTAATGGATAAATATTATTATCCATGGTTATTTATTTAATTTATGTTGTGGTTTATTATTTATTAGGTGAATAAATAATATTGTTGTTGGTAATTAATATTCTATTATGGGGTGTATAAATTATTATTTGTTTATTTAATCCCCTCTTTGATTATTTGAAATAATATTAAACTACCTACTCTTTTATCTAATTGATCGAATGGGGGAGGTAGGTAAATAATATATTTATTTAATGCCTTCCTTGAACTATGCAAAGGTTGGTATAATATATTGTTTTTGGGAACATTTTGATTGATCGATTTTTAATATAGTTTTGGGTTTGATTTTTGGGTATTTTTATGGTTTCCTGTGCATTCATGGGAGGTTGGCTTCCGAAAGAATTCGCAGATTGCTTGAGGATTTGGCTTTGGATCTGGATTGTGATTGAAGCTTGCTGGTTTTTGGAGATTCTTCATCGATTTTTCCTTCCTTGCTTTGTTTCAAGGTTGGATCGAAATACTTTATTCTTGTTTTTTTTTTCAGGAAAGATTGTCTGCAAAGTGTTTGCCCACAATTGTTTTGGGAAAAATTGCGAAGAGTTTTTAATATTTGATTATTCATTTGAGTGAAGGAAATGATTTGGGAAATATTGCATTTAAATTTGTAAATTTTTTTTTCTTAGCAATGTTGGAGATGGGTGTTTAAATGTTGCTTTATGGCTATAATGTCCCTCTAATTATTTTATGCAATGGTTAATGTGATGTGGTGGCTTGTATTGCTCTTGCAAACCCTATTTTAGGTCCTCATAGAGTTTGGAGTCTGTCATGACCCCTCCTTGATCGTTATATATATATCCTAAATAAAACAATTATTAGTATAAATATAATTACCAATAAATAATTGTTTAAAATATTATTATTAATATTTTATTACTAATTTAATATTCTTGAAATATTCAAATAAAGATAATTGATAATATTGAAAGCCAAGTCTTTCAATATTCATTGATATGACAAAATCGTACCATTACCGAACACCTAATTAAATGGAGGAATCTTCCCAATGAGGATGCTACATGGGAAAAAGAGGAAGATCTAAATATGCTTGAGGACAAGCAAAATTGAGATGGAGGGACTGTGATAACCCTGATGGTATCACCAGATGTAAATTGATTAATAATATTTAGAGGAAATAAATCATAAAATACTATTAATTAAATAAAGCTAATATAAATGATTTATTACTAATATAGTTAATAGTAAAAGAAAGTATTACTAAATAAGTAGTAAAAGATTAAAGCAATTAGTATGTAGGAAAAGTATTATTAAATATTAATAAATCAAGATGCTATTAAATATTAAATGCTAAATATTGACGTAAGGTTATGTTCTTTATTGTATTAATGTATTAATGCCACTAAGGGTCACGAAGGCTGCCATCCCCACCCCTCGCATGAAGTGATGCGATGGTAGTCGCAGCCTGGACTGCGACCACCATCGCATCCCTTCACATGGGAGGGCCCATGGAGGGATGAGACCCTCACCCTCCACAGGGCATTAAGAAGACCTCAGCGCATGGGAGAAGGAAAAGAAAAGGGGCACGGGAAATGGAAAGGCTGCGGACTTCCACAGGGATTTGCGTAAGGTAAGGGATTTCCGTTTATGGATTATGTATGTGTGTGGACATGTGTGCCACACACACACATACATAATCAATGAATACTTTCTGCATATTTAATGAATGTTTTATGTGTCTATACATATATGTTGATTAAGAGATTATGCTTATATAAGTAAGGGATATTTTGAATATATATATGACAATGAATGATTTTTATATGATAATGAATATGTATAATGAATGCGTATTAATGAATAGTTCAGAATATACATCAATGAATAGTAGGAATATTTGTTAAGGAATAAATGTGAATATTGGTTAATGAACATTTTTATATATGTTGGGGAATACAAGTTAAATCAGGAATATGTACATGTGGATTATGGAATAGGAAAATGGTAATAAAATGCAAAAAATGTATTATAAATGTAATCACATGTTGGAGGCTATAGGGAGGAAACTCCTTTAGTCTAACAGAGGGATTATGATAATCCCTAGGGCAGTATATATACTAAACATCTATATGCATATGTATGGTTTGATTGACTAAGTTCAACCAAGAAGAGATGGATCTGGCCGGTCCCCTCTGAGGACTTGGATGATGAGATGCATCACCCAAGGCAAGGAATTGACATAGGGTCTTCCTTGGATGGCTTGGGTGTAAGAAATTACACCCAAGATAGGAATCGAATTAACCTTCGATTTCTTGGATGGCTTGGATGTAAGAAATTACATCCAAGACAGGAATCAAATTAACCTTCGATTTCCTGGATGGCTTGGATGTAAGAAATTACATCCAAGACAGGAATCAAATTAACCTTCAATTTCCTGGATGGCTTGGATGTAAGAAATTACATCCAAGACAGGGATCAAATTCATCTTCGATCTCCTGGAGGGCTTGGAACCAAAATGGGTTCCAAGAAGGTGAGCCCACGACCGCCTAAGGACATATCTCCGTATGGAATTCATATCCTTTTTATTAGATGACAATTGTGATTATGTTAATTAAGTATTTTAAAGTTAATTTGCAAAGTAGATTAGTTATATATGTATATATCTGTTGTATTCTAACAATCTATTTTGCATGATAGTGATCTCTAACTAGTAGGGACATTACAAGTCTATATGTTATGATCTACATTTTTATGGTTGTCTTTGCGACACATTTTGGTTCATGTATTCACCAGTTGAAGGAATATTATTGGTTTTATGGTATTGTTTATCTCATGTAAACCCTATTGTGTATTTGAGAGGGTCTCTTACAAGTTCTGAGTCAGTTTCAGACCCTGTTTGTGCCTCTGCCCAAATCTGGACATGTTTAATTGCATTATTTTTTCATTTTGTAAATTTTGTTACCAAGTTACAAAAGCGCTAAAACAAGTGAAAAAGAGCCACTCTAGGAGTCAAAAGCACTAGAGTAGGACAAAAGCGCTAAAACAATGTCAGCACATTTTTGGATGGGGTTTCAACCTTCCAAGTTGACTTTTCTTGTTGATTTTGGACTCTAGAGGCCAGGGTTTGTTGTATTGATGATTTTTGGGCATTAATCCATGATTTTGAGGTGTGTTTGAATCTTATATGGGCTCCATCAAGTATTTTTGCACTTTTCTGATGAGGTTTGAAATGTTGCTCTAGCAAGATGTGTGTATCCCTTGCTATTGACGATGAGTATATGCAACTCCAACGAGAGGTTATATTGTGCCTCTCTATTGAGTACTATGTGATATTATTGGATTCATATTATTTCCCTATTTATGTGTTTATATCACTCTTGGGGTTCTCTTTATTGGTGCATTATGATGCTTTGATCTTATGACATTTGTTTGCATCCTTTATGATTCAATTTGTGTCAGGCTTGTAATGAATGTTGGATGATTTTATTGATGAGTTCTATGTTGTTGTAATATGTATCTTATTATTTTTTTACCCCATGGTATTGGTCCATGTTTGGGAGAGTGGGCTCTTGCATGTGTTGGACCTAGGTTATGAGCACTAGATGTCTAGGAAGGGGGTCTAGACCTATGGAACTACATGAAGAGTTTATGGTTTAATTGCAAGTGATAACATAATTAATAATTGATAAATGGGTTGGGTATCTAGGAATTCACCTAAACAAGATAAAGAATATGATGCTGTATGCCCCAATTGGACGGACCCAGGAAGAGGGTTTTGGGATCCTAGATTAGGAAGACCGTTGGAGCGGTATACCCGATCTCCCTTGAGTGACTCCAAGGTGGAGATGGATTCCACATGAGGTTAGCATGTGATGACACTCTATCTCACATGTGTCCATTATCCATATGCCTTGATTTATTATTTGTTCCTTTAGAGGTTGTTTGCTTTGATTTAGCCATGTGTTGAATTCAATGTTTTGTTTCTTATGTTGAGGTCTTGTAGTCACATGTTGTATCCTATGGTTGTTAGGTGTCAAATTAGGTCTTGAGTGTGAGTTGGAACCTTTTTCATCTCCTAGCATGGGGGTAGTTCCTATTTGGTTCCACATGGTTAGGTGGTTTGATGCCTTCTACCATTGGGATATTCTTCTTTAGATGTTAGTGTGCATGGACATGGATTTATATTATCTCACCACATGAATGGATCGTGGATCATATTCTAAGTAACTTGAAATGATATCATGCAAATGAAGGATGCAATTATAGAGAATATTATGTATTTTGTATAATGAGAACATGTATAATAGGACTTGTAGTAGATTGAATTTAGAATGAGATGTATTGAGTGAGATTGTTGTAATCAGATATTCTAATTGTATATGTTATTTTGACTAGAGAGGAATGAAATGAATGAGAGATATAAATGCAATTTCTTGTGTACATCTTGTGGATGGTAGTGAATATGTTAGTATTTGTGTATGCCTTGATTAGAAAGATGTTAATCTTCAATGTTAATATCTTGAGATATGGAAAATAAATGTGTAGCTGTAGATTGTATGGATTATATGACTCCTCAATATGTGGAAGATCTATTGAGCTGATTTCTATGTATTAGTGATAATGTTGTTTACGATGACTTCTAAATGTGGAATAAGAATGCGTACTTACATAAATTGTATGATTATGCAATAGGATGGGATGTAGAAAAAGAGACTATGTGTTGTTCCATGGGCTCTTGTATATTTGGACTTGATGTTATAGGACTATGTTCTAGTAATAAGATGATGTATTCATATATGGATAATGTTGTATAAATGCTCATTATGTTGGGAATGAGATCTTATGATGAATTAGGAGATTGAAATATTGGATTGTGTTTATTCTTGTAGGTAATATATGACTCTTGTATTTTTTTAGTGGCACAAAATATTCTTTCGAAGTAGATAAGTGCTTTCTATTATAATCTTGCATATACATATGAAAAGTAAACTTGTTGAGTTGCGTAAAGGTCATGCTTAAGGAAATAATCTAGTTCCATATGTAGGAGAAGGTTAAATGCACTTAGATTAATAAGTGTTGAATGATTGATGAATAAAGAATGGTTATTAGGAGTATTTGATTTGGTAGTTTCTAAAGGAATCTAAAAGGGAAAGTTATGTGATTAAATTATACCGAAGTGTTAATGATTCGTTATAATTACATGGGAAGTAAATTAATTATTGGATAATAGTATATGGTGTTCTAGATGGATATGTGTTGAGTTAGAAACAATGTCAAGTAGTGACGTTGAGATCCCCTAGGGAATAGATAAATTGTATGAGTTTATATAGAGTTATGTTAATGATTAATAATGGTTTCTGCTTGCATAATAAGGTACTATGGTTATGTTCATGATGTTTAACATGAGCTTGTAAATTATTAATGTTGTATTGATGAATAATGGTAGTAATGTTGCATTAATAAATGTTAGTAATAACGTAGGAGTAATGGTTATCTTATAAGAATAAAAACAATTATTTGTTTTGTTAGTAGTTTTTGGTTTATTTCTCTAGGGTATTTTGGCGGGCATTACATCTGGTATGAAATCCTGTGTTGCAAACATTGGGATATCTGGTTAAGGTTGTTTCTCTTGGCCTTGCGTGGTGTACCATAATGTTATCTTGACTTTAGTTGTTATTTGAAATTTGAGATTGAAAATGTTATTGGAACTTAGGAGATCTTATATGTTTATGTTATGTGTTTCTACCTAATCCCTCCTAGGAATCATAATGATACATGAGCATCCCTAGTTCTTGGCAATCTTGCATCACCCAAAAATATTTCCTTTCAGTTTCTTTGTTCTTTTCAACATTTTATTTCTGAGAGTTACCAGATAACTTGGCGTTGATCATTTCTCTTGCAGAGTTGGATTTGAACTTCATTCTTGTTCATCTTTCTTGTTCTGGATCCGTTTTTCATTTGGATCTCTTTTTGGAAAGTTATCCCTTCCGGATTGGCTGGCAATTTTCTATTTCCTCGTATGCTTGAGCTTAATGGCTAGTTGGTGTTCTCAGATATTGCAAAGTGATTCCTTGATTTGTGGAGCTGACTTATCATGTGTGGGATGATCTTCAATTCCTATTTGACCCTCTTGTTGGTCCGCTCTTCGTGGTGATTCTTTTCCAGAGGGTTTTCATCTCATCTTTGGGCCGACCTATCTACACATTTCATTTTCCTTTCTTTGGGGAATGTGAACTTTCCTGACTGACCTGAATGTTCCCGAATGCTATATAATGATGCATTTGATCATAGTAGATTCAACATTCAGAATATAGAACAATAGATTATAATTCAAATCCTATTTTTCCTTCCAGATTGATGCATATGGATGTATATCTGCAATAGGGGAATTTCATGCACGTAAGTTGAATGTTACCGACAGTTGCATTTTAATCAATGAATTGATCCACACATGATCTGACATTCTCTCTCTCTCTCTTGTGTTGTATTGTGTTGTTTTGATCTTGCTGCATGGACCAAACTTCCTCTTTGGGGACTCCTATCCATGGCTGCACCACATAATTATGTGCAATACATGTATTCATTTCTTATGCATGCCTCCTAGATGAGCATGATGTCTATATGACTTTGCGCAGTCTTTCTTGCTTGTAATTTCTAGTGCTTATCAAAATATTAGAGATTTTTTCCCTATATAAATAATCATGCTATGGAATGAAAGAAAATTGCACGTGTTCTCTTATCTAATGTTATGTTTATAGGATTAGTTTGTTACATCAATTTTGTAGTACCCCTCCTTGATCAAACTCTGGTTAACCTATTTTAACCATGGTTGACCTTATTAACAACTTGCGTGGATGGTTGGAACACTATGCAAATATTCTTTGATTCAATATGACAGACTATGTTAGACGGATAAGTTAGTGAATGTTGGCCACTTGTGGATAATTAGACGTAATTTGCCTATGTATCATATATCTGTTAGGGGTTTGGGGTCCTATCCCGAACCCATCATAAGAATATATTTCATTTCTATTATGGACTTATCTTTTGAGATAGAACCTTGATACATCATGGTCACAAGGCCCTTTTTGACATATGATCTTCATGAGACTAGTAGATAAGATGTATTCCATATTATGATTGATTTTCAGTACCTAGATTGATAATGTTGTGATTCATTTATGCATGCCTAATTGGTGATTATTTTATATGATTTCATTGGTGTTGCAAATGAGTATTTGGTCGCATGAGAATTGTTGGGAAAATTATTTGAACCATGTTATGGAATCATTTTACCTTGCAGTGCATATTTTGATGCTATGTGTTTGACGTGTAATTCCTTGTGTATACATATGCATAATGTTTTGGACCTACTGATGTGTGACTTGAGCTGTGCAGCATATTAATCCATGTGAACATGGAATTAAATGGGAGAAATAGGGCCAAACCTATGTGCAATAGTGAAGCCAAGGTTTGTCTATTTGGAGAGACAATACTCGTTTGTAATGAGTTTATTTTCATATAAGTGAATGCTTGAGTGTATGTTCAATTTGTTATTGTTAATTTATTTCTCCTCAAATGGACATGTCCAAGTGTAAAATATAATGTGTTGTATTTTATGGTGTCACTTGACACTTTTGATGTGTTGTGAGGTGGCATATGACATGTCCTTGAGAGGGAATTGTGAAAACCTATGCATTTTTCAAATCTCATGTAGTTTTCTCAAAAGACCCCTTGGTTAGAGAGCCTTTGGATTGGTCAAATCAAGGTTGACCCCTAGGTAAACTTTAGGTGGTTTTTTGGGGGGTCAAACTAACTCCTATAGTTGTGGTTAAGTCACTTTTGAAGTCCCACTTGATATACCTATGGGTAAGGGACATTTTTGGCCATAGAACCACCCACATGTGATTGTCAAGTCACTTCAAAAGTGAGATTTTTAGATGGACGAAAATTAGCTTTTAGAAGATTGACTCTTGGTAAAGCAACCTTTTATTCTAGTGTTTGGATGAACTACCCCACGTTACACCTACCTTTTCAATTTCCACTTTTGGAAACCTTGTAATAAGGTTGGGAAGACCAACCTATGAGATCTCACATCCTTTCAAAGGAAGTTGGAAAATGTGAGGAGAGTCTACTTAGGTGAAGAAATTCAAACTTCGATTTTTACCACCCTCTCCAATCTTGGAGACCAAGAATTGTTGAAAGAATTTGCATTGTGAGAAGGAAAATTTAGCTAAGGAGACTTGTAGCTATTGGTTTTGGGGGGCTTGGTTGGGAATTGGAAGCTCTTCTCCAACATACATTTCATTGTAGGAGTTGAGATTGGTGTATTACCACCCATAGGATTTAGTTGCATATTCATGATAATTTGTGTAAAAATATGAATGGTAAAAATATGTATTTGTGTGTATTTTTAGAATTCTTTCTTTTATGATTTTGGGTTGAGTTGTTGGTTGTTTTTATTCGGATTTCATTTGAATTTTTTGTATGGGAGTCAAGACCAAACTCAACCTTGGGAGGGAAGAGTAGTCTTGGGGTGAAGGGAATGTGATAGTCTCAGGGTGTAGAGTCTCTCTTCCGGGAAGAGAGGGAAAAACAAGGATCTGAGATCCTAGCTGCATTTTATTCTTTATATATGGGGGTCATAAGGGGAGGATTCAACATATTTGCCTTTGGGGGTCATAAGGGTTTTGTGTTGGGCCTTGGGAGACCGAGTGAGAGAGAAAGAAATTTGTGTTGTCATGTGAGAGACCAAGTTTGAAATGCGGTTTTTGGCCTTGTATAGGCTATGGTAATTCTTTTATACTTGCAGATCTCTCCTTTGATATTTGGTCCACCTTGACCCCTAATTTAAAATTTCATTTTATGACTAAGTGTTAAGCTTGGGATGGGAGTTTTATGTTGAAAACTTTCCCTTTGAACTCTATAAATTACATATGTGCTTTAAGTATGTGTGTAACTTGTTTGGTATCTAGTTCTCCCAAGCTTGGGGATGTTGGCATATGGACACTCCAATGAGACATTGTATGTGATTGAAGGTTTTGTCATTGATGGCAACCTTGCAATCCTATGGCACCGGCAAGACATTATACCAGCAAAGCATTACACAGGCAAGACAGTGCACCGGCATCAACAGATCACTCTACACCGACACCGGCACCGACACAGAAGAAAATATGTATACTGGCACAGAGACCAACAAGATTTTTGTTATGTAATATTTTGTTTATTATTGTAAGCCGACTTGGAAAATTGTAAAATGACTCTTGTATATAAAGGAGATCATTATAGACATTTAAAAAAGTGATGTAAGGGCAAAAAAGAAAATTATTAGGCAGACCTAATGTGCGAATTATAGGTCAAGGGTATATGTAAAGAACAAAGCAAGAACCGGTACTGAATCTAGAATTGGAGATGCTATTGTAAAGTAGTACAAGTCATTGGATTAGTATAATCCTTATTGTAAGTCAGTGTGACTTCCCATTGAGCAATGAGCTCTAGGCAGTTGGCCTTCCTGCATGTGCAGGCCCCTATTGTAAGTAATATTCTCTTATTGGCCAGTGAGTGAATATTGTGGGTCACAAATCCCACCGAGGTTTTTCCCACACCGGGTTTCCTTGTTAAACATCTTCTGTTATGGTGTACTTTTCATGTGGATGTTCTTGATTTTGTTTATTGCATTATTTCTTGCATACTAGTACACTGTTATATTATGTTCTGCATGTTTTAACTTAAGAAATTCTTATTACCGATTAGATACTGATTCACCCCCCCTCTCAGTATCTATGGGACCCCTAACAATTGGTATCAAAACCTGGTCCTCTATTTTTAGAAGCCTAACAGCTTGAGGAAGATCTTGACACCGGTAAAGATGGAAAATCTGATGAAGCAACTTGAAGGAGCTCTTACAGACTATGATGTAGAGAAATTGAAAAATATCAAATTAGAAGATGATTTAAGAGCAGCTCAGGATATCATTCAGACACTTCAATAAAATTTTACTATTGCAAGAAATAAGAGAAGAGAACTCTCTGAAAAACTGTAAAATGAGAATGATGAAAAGGAATCACTTAATGATATGATAAGCAAGTTGAAACAAGAGATCATGACAACAAAAAATGAAATGCAGGATATGACTATGAGAGTTTGCAAAGAGATTGAGGATAGAAAGAAGAATGAAGAAGAATTGACTAGAAGACTAAGTGATGCAGCAAATGAGAACACAAGACTTAGCTATGAAAATGACATGTTGAAGATAGATCTGATGCATACTCAGAATGACTCAAATGAACTGAAGAGACAAAAAGAAATCTTGGAAAGGGAACTGGAAACTACAAATCAACACAAAGAAAAATTCAAGAAAAGCTCAGAGGAACTTGGTACCTTACTGAAGAATCAAAAACCTAAAGGTGACACTTCTGGAATTGGCTTTGAAGTTGGTGAAAGCTCCGGTACTGCAAATACTCAGGATCACAGCAAACCGGTAAGACAACCTAATGCTTATAAATTCAATGGAAAATGCTTTAACTATAATAAGTATGGTCATAGAGAAAATGAATGTAGATCTAAAAATTATCAGAATATCAATACACCCACCGATCAATGTTCAAAATGCAACAAAGTTGGTCATAACTCTGAAAACTACAGAATGAATGTGAGATGTTATGTTTGTGGAAGATTTGGACATTTATCAAATCAATGCAGAACACAAACTGGCATAGGTTATGGGAAAGCTATTCAGAAGAATAATGTAACTTGTTATGCATGTAACAAGATTGGGCATATTGCTAAATTTTGTAGAAGTAAAGGTACACCGGTAGACAACAAAAGTGCTAGCTTGAAAGGTAAGGAAAAAGTTGAACAGGTTAAGCAAGAATTCTCAAAGCAACGGATTAGAAAAGTAGATCTAAATATTGGGAATACTTCTCCACTAGTAGAACCAATCAATGCTCCACCGAAAGGACAAAGTGATGCTTCACTGGCAGGACAGAGCAGTGCTCCACCGATAGGAAGTTCTTCATCTAATTGAAGAAAATCTCCTTGAGGGTTTGGCAATCAAATGACACAAGTGCTAATTATTCCCTCGGTTAGAGATAAGAAGTTGAAAATTACTTATTACCGGCAGACAATGTTAAGTGAATACTTAACCGGCATGCAATTAATGTGGTAGATGGCAAAAAGACATTATAAAAATAAGGTTTTGGCTTCATTTCATTTCACCGTGATTTCAAATTTTCAGAGAGCGCGAAGATTCCGAGCTAAGGCATTTCGAGCAAGAAGCAAGCACACTCCAAGAAATCATCCACCCAAGGCAGAAAAAGGTATTTAATCATGGCATCCACCTCTACAATTGAATACATAGCAAACCCTACTATTGTTGAAGTAATTAAAAGACCTAGGCCCATATTTCAGATAGTCCCCGAGATAGCAAAGAAGGATGATACCTTAGGTTCTTTTTCTCAAATCCCTAAAGGTGTTGTATATGTTGAAGACCCTAGAATATACATCCACTGCAACATTGAAGAGTTAGGAGATGAGGAAATCAAAACCATGTATAAAACCATAATATGTGATGATACCGGTAATGTTAAAGTTGAACACATGGTTATTGAAACCCTAGGATTCACAGAAATCCTTAGCATTCCTGAATTTCCAAAGGATGTGATTAGGATAGTGTTAAGAAGAGTTAATGGAGAATTTTTCTAGCTAGATGCAATCCATAAGATCACCAAGGAAGCTGTGAAAGCTGTCACAGGGTTACCGACCACCGATAAGAGACCAGACAAAACCAAGAAGATTCCAAATGACCTAGTTACAAAACTAACAGGTGCAACATTCGATAAGAGATCTCTAAGGGTTAATGATGTTAAAGATATCAATGTGAGATTCATAAGTATGATATTAGGTTACAAAGCCACTTATGCTAACAGACTTAACTCAGTTTCAAGTTTATGCATTAAGAGTGCTTATGATATGGTAACAGACAATGCAAAAATTGACATCTATGAATGGTTAAAAGATGAATTAATAGACAACCTTGGAAAGATAAAGAAGGACAAGAAATGAACTTTTAGATTTGGAAATATGTTAGTATGTCTAATGCTACACATAACAAAATAGGTTCCCGGTATAGGTTATAAAGAACTTGGATATGACATACCCGTAGGAAAACAATTGACAGAACTGTTCAATACCATGGGTGAAAACAAGGAGAACAATATTCATGACTTTTTCCAAGCATTGAAGACCAAAATGAAGAAAAGAATAAGGTTATCCCAGAAAATAGTAGACAAATACAAAGATGATATATGCTTTGTTATTAAGAAAGATGAAATCTAGATGGAAGCGGTCATCCCAAGGACAATTTGGGTAACCGAAATGGGCTATGAGACAGATGATCACATAGTTGAAACTTAAGCTAAAGCACTTCTGGAAGCCCCAAATGAACCTAAGGAAGAAGTATTTGGTAGTGCTGAGACCATAGAAAGCCAAATACAATCAAAGAAAAGAGTCAAGAAGGTTGAGGCATTTGTGAGGAAAGGATCCAGGCAAGTAAAGGCCATTAAGGAAGATGTACTAAAGAAAATTGGCATAACAGAGGATGAGTTGGCAGCCCCACAACATGAAACTCACCTATCACCAGTAGGTACTTCTTTGGAAGGTGACATGCCAGCAACTTTTAAAAGAGTTGTTAGAAAAAGAGATCCCTCACCGGCAACCACTCCTTCACCTAGAAGGACAAGGCAAAAACAACAAGTAGTGAGATCTCTGGTTAGAAAGGCCACACCCAAGAAAAAGCTGACACCAAAGAAAAAGAAAAGGACAAACAGTGACTTGACACCTCTTGATATATTGTTAAATGAAATCATAGAGGAAAGAAAACTGAAAAATATAGAGAAAATTTATGGCACTCTATCTGCTGATGAGAAAGAACAAGTTGAGAACAGTGTTATACTGCATATGGACATGTATAAGAAATTTTTGATGGAAGTAGCAAATGAAATTCCTGATGATTTGTTCAAAAGGTTAGAAGCTAGAAGGCAAGTAGTGATTGAATTAGACAAGAAAATAAAAATAGAGAAACTACTTGTTGTATATCTAGTAAAATCTCCCAAGGAAATTGATGATTTGATTGCTCAGGCGAACCGGTCAGTATTCTCTACTGCACACCGACATATTTCATTAATGGTAGGAAGAGTAAATGATGTCACAGAGGAAATAGAAGATGGTTGGGATATATTCCTGGTTGACAAGGAAAAACAAGAAGAATACAGGAACCCTAAACCTATAAAGGTATATCAAAAGGATAGAGACAAGGGGAAAGGCAAAATTGGTGCACCACCAAGCATAAAGGTTAAAGACAACCTACCCCCACCGGTGAAAATTACAACTACTGAAGATCAATCGGTAGCAGAAAGTATGGATGCAGAGGATAGCAATCCTAATACTAAAGTTCTATATACTGTAAATGTTGATACCCAAAAGATCAACATAATAGTTGATAAAGATACAACTGACAAGTCAGATATGGCTAATGAGCCTCCGATAGAAGGGGAAATAGAGAAACTGACACAAGATATAGAAAAAAAGGAAGAATCTGAAGCACAGACAGAGACAACACAACATACAGAGAAACCAACAGAGCTAAAGGCTCCGGAATAGGTTCATAAGGAAACAATGCCACCGATAAGTAGTGAAGTAGGAAAACTAGAGCTAAAAGAAATGCAGACACAAACTGACCTACCAGAGGTCAATACAAGCATGGTTACTTCCACTGGCACTCAGATTGCTGGGTCATCATCAACATTCAAGTCAACATATGTGACTGAGGTATTATTAGATTCTATTAAGAAAATAACCGACTGTAGTTCACATGCTTATAAAGCAATAGATGATTCAATACCAATTTTGAAGGCAATAGCTCCAAACTGTAATATAGATAATAAAGATTCTTTAGGACAATTGGACACATTGTGTAAATATATTTTTGAAAACATTGAGAAAATAAAAGAAGAATCAGTAAAGGATAAGGTAGAAAAAGAAAAAGAAAAATTCTTTGACGAGGAAATAAAGAAGTGTAACAGAAATTTTGACACACTTCTACTGGAACTATGTAGTTTGTTGAAAGAATACAAAAATCTGTATAAAGATACATGTAAAAAAAACTTTTTGACTGTAGATATTGACAAGAAAATAAGCAAGACACAAGATGAGATAAATAAGCTTGCAGACAATTTTGTCAACTCACCAGATTCATTATCAGTTTTTGAAGAGAAGATAGCAAATTTTGAGGAAGAATTGCTCAAACTGGAAAGAGAAAAAGAAAGAATAATAAACAAGGCAAAACATCTGAGGTCTAAACTAAGTCCAAGATTGGACTATTTATCATCTTTGCGGAAGGAAATTTCAGAGGCACTAATATAGGGAAGCAAAACACCGGCAGAGCATTTGCAACATCTCACCGGTACAGTAAAGAGGACTAAAACATCAATAAAAGATAGTAAAAAGTTTATGGATAGTATAAACTTAATTTTGGGAGATCTTTTTTTGATAATAACTACCCAACTACAAGGTTGATGATATGGATAGATGAACCTACAAACTCTACTAACATCTTGACAACCTTTGTCATTGATGCCAAACGGGGAGTAGTGGGATGAGAAAGTTAAAAATACAAGAATCATATGCTCAAGGGGAGCTCTCATATTTTTGGTAACATTTTTTTTTGGACTACACATTTTGGATACTTTTTGAAATTTCTCATGAGTGTTGCCATCAATGCCAAAGGGGGAGATTGTTGGCATATGGACACTCCAATGAGACATTGTATGTGATTGAAGGTTTTGTCATTGATGGCAACCTTGCAATCCTATGGCACCGACAATACATTTTACTAGCAAAGCATTACACAGGCAAGACAATGCACCGACATCAACAGATCACTCTACACCGGCACCGGCACAGAAGAAAATATGTATACCGACACAAAGGCCGACAAGATTTTTGTTATGTAATATTTTGTTTATTATTGTAAGCTGACTTGGAAAATTGTAAAATGACTCTTGTATATAAAGGAGATCATTATAGACATTTAAAAAAGTGATGTAAGGGCAAAAAAGAAAATTATTAGGCAGACCTAATGTGCGAATTATAGGTCAAGGGTATATGTAAAGAATAGAGCAAGAACCGGTACTGAATTTGGCATTGGAGATGCTATTGTAAAGTAGTACAAGTCATTGGATTAGTATAATCCTTATTGTAAGTCAGTGTGACTTCCCATTGAGCAGTGAACTCTAGGCAGTTGGCCTTCTTGCATGTGCAGACCCCTATTGTAAGTAATATTCTCTTATTGGCCAGTGAGTGAATATTGTGGGTCACAAATCCCACCGAGGTTTTTCCCACACCGG